>NC_062971.1:38154955-38477455 GCF_023078275.1 Leguminivora glycinivorella
AAATTTTTGATAAAAATTTTCCATGCCATGGATGCCAGATGCCAGTTAGGGAACAAAGGCAATTTGTACACATTATAGAAAAAACTAACCCATCATAAATCATAATGGACTGGTAGCAGGTTCACGTTGGTGTATCTAAGCTTTGTGAAGAACATTAAAGTTTGGACGAACGCCACACGCCGTGACGATGTAGCAGAGACGCGGGTGCTAAGTGCGCAACGTTTCGGACGCTTGTTTTTACGACTCCGTGTACAATAGGCGTTGATGGAGGCTTCATCATGGAATTCTTTTAAACTGGCACCATCTGCAGTTTGCAGATATGAATGAAGCTACCGATGTTAGTTGATTTGGAGTAGGGTGTACAAGATACCTGAGCTAATTTAGTGAAATTAAAACTAAACAAAACATATGAGTTTGTCTTATACATACATGTTGAAACTAAGACTACAAACTTATATAATAGCTAGCTTAAAAATGAGCTCTTGTGAGTCATTCTACCAAGGAGGCTGACGGTTTCTCCTCGCTATATTTATTACAATGCTGATATATTGTGCGAAGTCGCCAACTCTTCGGTCAGCGTTAGGTACGTCGACAAACACATTCGATACGATTTCTTCAAAAAACTCTGTGAGCTGCGCCCAGTGGACCTGGATCAGCTCAAAGCTTCGGCAATATTCAAATATCTCGTAAGTAAAACAAGACCCTTGTAACGGATACTTGTGTTTTGACGGTTTATAAATAATATACGTGGGTCGGAGTTCGGGAACGATTATGAAGAGTGAACGTATTATTGGGTTAGTGCGTACAATCGGAGTTGAAAGTAAGTCTCAAAGTCATCATTATCCTCCTTGCGTTATCTCGACATTTGCCACGGCTCATGGAAGCTTGGGGTCCGCTTTGACAACTAATCCCAAGATTTGGCGTAGGCACTAGTTTCACGGAAGTAAGTCTCAAAGTATGTATGTTTATAGTAGTCTGTCCCTTGTACGCGTAAAGGCTGTAGAAGAATAGTACTATCATAAAAACCGGTCACGTATTTGCAACCTTTTAGTATTACTAGTGATATGATTACCCGCGTGACTTTGTAATATTTACTAGGGTTTGTGTCGAAATAAATTGCAATCGTGTGTATGTTAATTTGGTAATATGATGACGAGTATTTACCTATTTAATTACGTGTAGATATGGTAGAAGTAGGTGTAGTCTATAAATAGCGGCCGTGTGTTTGCAACCTTTCTGGTACTATTAGTGATTTGTTTATATGCGTGATTTTTGTAATTGTTACCACATAATTATTACATTCAATTTGCGATTAATTACATTATAGAAGTGAGTAGTGTATGTATGGTTCTCAATGGTTTATATGAATCGTAGATATGTTCGATACAGTTTTAGGTAGCGTTAAGTCTTTCATTCAAACGATCAGAAAATTATCAAATAGTTACTTTAATCGTAATATTACCTAATATTAATAAACGTAAAGAAATAGTACCTATAGGATTTGAAATAAACGGACGTTGTAGGTAATTGCATTCCTTTATTTACTATATTATTCAAATTGTTCATTTCTCAATTCTCGGTCCATGGGCGAGGAGAATCGACGAGCACCTCCGTCAGCGGATTACCAGACCTCCAGTTTACCAGTGTATCGTCGAGGTTTTGGAAACCCTTCTACATGGACATGCGGTCACATTACCGTCACCTCGGGCCATTTGCAAAATACATCGGGCCAAGGTGCTTCTCGCCGGCATCTAGCCAAGGTGCCGTGGCTACGACGTGCAAATGCAAAATGGTGTATTACCGAAGAGAATACAAACGGTGCGTTGGTTCTGAATTGATATTTAATATCTTGATCATGATTGATTTGATTTCATATTTTTGTGTAAAATTTGACATACTCCCCTAGGTCGTCATACTAGCATAATCTAAGCCTGGTTCGTGCTGTAAACGGTAATTTATTATTTCTTTAATTAAGAGAAGTAATTTAATAGTGAAGTCCCTTTTAAGGTATGATTATAATTTATAGTTAAATATCAAAATGATGATCACTCTAGGGTGTAAAGGTAATTACCGTATTCTTAACAATCTTGATTTTATTACATTGTGCAGTATTTATAGGATTTTCCTTTGATTTTAATCGGCACTATAAAACCAATAAAATAAAACAAATAAATAAATATTATGATACACCTTTACAGATTGACTAGTCCCAGTAAGCTGAAGGATTGCCTTGTGGGTACTCAAGACAATAATATATAATATATATAAATTCTTACATACATAGAAAATATCCCTGACTCAAAAACAAATATTTAGATATGTTATAAACATAATTCTATTTCTATTTCCGGTTCACGAGCGGTTGCGGGTGCGAGCCTGATGCCATCGGCGACATGCAGAGTTTTACTACGGCGCTACGACGTGCCCTTCTCTGCCACGACGGGCGTCAGGCGCAAGCTTCTTTACGATGAGCTACGTGTGAGCCACTCCGTTGTCATCGTCATGAACCGTGAGATTTCGGACAGTTGCCAACACTGACGGCTTTAGTCCATGCGGTGACTTAGATGATTTGCTTAGTTGCGTAATAATTATATTGCGTGTTCCGATATTTTAGGCGTGTTAGTTTTGACGTTAGGTACGTTTTATTTACTTAAATGATTAAATTTATTGCGGCATATTTGTTTAAGATTAAGACACGTGTTAGGTATATTTGTATATTTCCATTATTGCGGTTCAGCCACACTCGTATTTATTAATGATAATTATTGATTTACATGTCTAGTCATTGACTGTGAAAGTAGACATTTCTCATGACAAATGAAGTTATTCCTGAATCTATTTTTGATATTACGAGACTTTTTGATTATCTTGTGAAGCCATCTGTTTGATAATTAATAATATTTGACACCTACTTAATGATCATGATGACGTATTCATTTTAGATGTAAGATGTTAGGTAGGCATTTATCCAAATATATTTCGTATTCAAGTTCTAATATAACAATTCACATTTATTTCACTATAAGAATAATATTTAAATACATAAGAATACATACATAGCTTCAAGCTATTCCGATATCTATACTTCACACACGTTAATTCAGCCTTGGCTGGTTGCGAATCATGAATCATTATCAGTGCATTACAATGACATTGCTAAGGTGTAATGTTATATTTATTATTAGCGCATCTTTCATTAAACAGATTGGCATAGATATTTATGGTCTTATTTAAACTTCAATTTCGAGTCAGCATGATTCGCAAACAGCTATTATGCTATGAAGTTCAGGAGTCATGAAATGCTATTGTGGGTGTGATATTCTATAATTCGAATTTTATACGTACCCAATTCACGTGTCATTTTGAATCAAGTCATTCGTGCGGCCGATACGTTCATTTGAAATAATATTATATTTATTTGCTAATTTGTAGTTGTTGAAACCGGTCACAGTGGCTTTATTATACATGTGGCTGTTTTGACAATGAGGTAATTTTAGTTATATCTGGAACTGTCTTCATATTGACTTATTCCAGCTATGACAAAGGTTTCGGTACTACCCAAATTTATATTCATGTAATATTAAGCTGAGCGATGGTTCTATTCCAGGTTGAGGAAATACGAACCATGTGTTTTATTATAGGGCCCCCGTCTCTGTTTCTTTGAAGAGGGCTTCTCCTTAGGTCACGTACCCACTGAAAGTAATCTTTGAAAAGGGAGGGCTACGGTGGCGTAACACGTGTAGTGGAGCTGCTAAGTATCTTGTTTGTAGTAATCTTATGATTCATACAAAACGTTTACTAACCTCCCCTCTATTATATTAGAGACGCGTGTGATCATGGACTGTTATATGGCTCATTATCGGAATCTGGCCGGATATCACACACAAAAGCCGTTTAGATCCTTATAATAAGTTATTAACCTCCGGTTGACGATAATTGTATTCATCGTTTACTGGTACAAGTCGTCTAAGACTCCTGTATATATTAAACAACTATATATTTTTATATGGATGAGATAGTCTTGTATCGGGGCCAACGATAATATAATCTATTGGAGGAGCGCTAACCCCTTTACCTCTTCAATGAAACTCAATTATTACTGAGTCTTGGTTTGGCCATACCTCGGTAATGAGGACAAAAATTAGTTAGTAAGATATTTAGTATGATTCAACCTGGAATTAGGCCTGTATTGAAAATGCTTGGCATTTTTGTGGTAATGGGTAATTTAATCAAATCCTTTTCCACTGGCTTTTATTTATATTATTTCAATAATCCTAAATGATTTGCAGTACTTTGTATCTGTAAGGAAATAAAGAATGGGTGGTTCTAGGACGTTGTCGGTCAGTTTTATATTATTGCTGTGTTTATAGTCTCTCTTGGACACTATTTGTCGATTAACTATCTACTGTACTCGCTACTGTATTCACATGAGGCACTTTCATGAAAAAAAGGGTTTAGGGTTCATACTGAAACGTATTATAGCCAATTACACGTCTAAAAATACTCGGACAGTCGAGTAAATGGCGAATTCATTATGGTTGCATGATCGATATTATTACCCAAGGGTTTGCAAAATTATGCAAGTTACTATGTAACATACACCCGGGCTAGGTAGGGCCCATAATGATTGTATTTGTATGTAATATATTTCTGGTAGCGTGTGGAGTGCTTCATGTAGGACTTTGGTTGACATAGTTGTCTATAGAGGTGACGTATGCATAGTAATTTTATAAGAATCACAGCCTGGCCTTTCAGTGAATTGCAAACAACTATTCTTTATACATAATATACAATTATAGTCGGAGTTACAAAAGCCAGATCCCTACCCAACCAACCAAGTCTAAAATATATATATATTTTTTCATGATATATTTTGTTTGACCAATATAAGCGTGCTATAGATGTTAATAAAAACATCATGTCTAAATCACGTTTATAGATACTGGTCTTGTTTATCTTATGGTTAAAAAACCAGACTGAAAATCCCACAATAGCATTTTATAAGCAGGAATAATGGTTTATAATATTATTATTTTTGTCCTCGAATTTCATGAAATATCATGAAATTCCGTATTAACGTCTTATTCAACTGGCTTAATTTAATAAACAGTCGTATTTTACTTTTGCGTGATGTTACAGATGCATAATGAAATGGCTGATCTCATGATATCAAGGGCAACGCTTATATCATTGTCTTGTTTATGATCGTTTATGGGTGCTCATGTCATATACTTACTTATTTGGTCCCGGTTTCAGTACTCTTTAGTCTGAACCTTACGTGACGTAGTTCATGTAGACGGCGGGTCTACGGTATTGCAGACGATGCGGGTCCAAGTGACTATAATACCATGCGTATGGATGCGTTCACGTAGGGGCTTGCGGCTAGACATATTTGTAGTACCCATAATAACGACTTATGCATGATAATTTTATGAGATTTCAAAGCTTGCCTGAACGTTGACTGCAACCAGCTATTTTATTTATTGATATAAATGAATATTAATTTAGTCATAAGCCAGATTTACCTGTCAGGTTTATTGATCTTATAACATATTAATATGTTATTTAACTTGAATCTCAACAAACATATTTTACATATCTCAATTTATCTCTAAATTTCACTATCGTTCAACAGTGTTTATAAACCAATATTTTAACCAAACACCATTAATAACTTTCATTATTATCATGGTTTTCTAATTATTAAATTATAAACAACAAAATCTTTTTTATATACTTCTAGTTGCGTTAATTATGCCATTCATTTAGAAATATTTAGTTCTATATTTGTCTGTACTTAATAGATAATTTAGATCACTTTAAGGATACGAATTATGCTTGTTGGAACATATCACTGGTTGTATCACTAACATGTCTCACACCTCAGGAGCTTTGGCTACTACTTAACATAACGTTAGTCTATATTACCCTAGATGATTTTGCCATACATTGTTTGTGTATTTTAATATGCTTTACTTCTTTATCCGTAACATATTTTATTATGCTTGTGTACAGGTTAAACTTGGGCAGTCAGGTTTTTGTTTCCGTCTACTTTTCCTGACGTAGGGACTTGGCCCTAGTAATGAAGGCGGTGTATTCAAGTAGATCCTAGTCAGATTTAATTGAATACAGAGTTATAGTAATTATTTTCTGATAAAAATATAAATGGTTATAGATACAATAAATCGAAATGTTTTAGTATCTAATCTTTTGTTTATTTTATACTCCACCCTCGTAGCTTACACCCTAATTATTATAGGTTCAACTTTTAGTTAATGGTAAGTATTAAAGCTTGAGTAGAGTCAATAATTTTATTGAAGTAGCTTTTATTATTTCTTTGAGCTTACCCTGGGTAAGACGTTACAATATGGTTTAGGCCGTGTCCAGGATTATACATTATTATTATTATTATTTTGTTTTCGTGCCTTTCATTAGGCACAATTTGATGTTCGTGCAATGGTCTGAGGTCTAAAGTGAGATATGTTGTGGTTGTACTGTGTTCTAACAAGCATTTTCTTTTCAGATCTTATATCCTAATATTAATTTGGGATGAATACTGTCTTCCGTTTTGATATGTTTTGCACTGACTTTAATGTTTCCTTTTTCACAGATGGATGTTCTTCCATGTTATTTTATAATGATATGTGTTTATTTCAGAATTCTGTTAGTTTAGTAGAAAATTCGCCATTTTATTTATTTTATTCCGTTGATTTGCAGCATCATTTTATTGATTAATTTATCATTAAATTATTATAGAACTGGAAAAGTTGGTAGTGGAAATAAAAGGAAAGAATAACTTTTGTAACGGTTGCTAATTAGAATTCTATAAATTTTTGCATTTCTTTTTCAACGAGTTTCGCCTATTTACCTTAATCGTAGGATAATTATTTTAGTAGAATTCCTAAATTCTTTCTTTTTGCTCAATTCAAAGTATTTCTTTAATCGACGAAAAAAAAATATTTTAATTTTATCAGTAGAATCTCCAAATAATTCGCTTTTGCTTAGTTAGTTAAAACTTTGTATTAGTATACTAGCGACAATTACTGAATCTGCTATAATATTTTTATTGTGTGTGATAATACAATTTTATTACTTTCAGCGATAATGGTTTTGTTGGTAAGTTCTTATGTGTGTTATCTTGAATGTGTAAAATTATATATTTCTTTCATTTAATTGATTATTCTGTACATAGTTTCCAACGCATATCATTTATTATTTAATTTAAATTAATTGTTAAAATTAGTTCATGTCTCTACTCCCTTTATCGAGATTTTTAGAACAAGATATTTAACTAGTTTCTTCTAGACGGTTTATTTAAATTCATATGGGAACTTTTGTCTTTTCTATTCATATTTTTGATTAGATTTTAGTCTCATTTTCAATTAAGTCCGAATTCCAAGTGTCTTCTACACGATGTCTTTTAAATTCAGGGGTTCAGCATACATGTGTTATCAAACTTATCGTGTATTTATTATTATTTTGTAAAAAAAAAAAAAAAGGAGATATCTTGAGCTTCATGTTATTAATTTAAAGTCCGAATCGTGGGTTGGTTGTTATTGAATCTTAACGTGTCTACTTCTTTCTAGGTTGTTAAATTAATTCATAATATAAACTGAATAAAATTGAACGTATATGTCATATTTGTCCCACTTTCTAGGATATTTCTGTAGGTATTTATATTATTTTGCTCCATTTTTTTATTTTTGAGTTTGGCCCATTACAAGTTAAACTAAGAAACAAATCACTTTTTTATTAATGATTTTATATTATGTATTTCATTCACGTGGCACTGCTCACTCCGCGAGCCTCTTTTAATTAGTTTTAAATTTAACTGCCTATCATTATTAATTCTATATTATCTGTCATTTTAATTCAATATTCTTTGGGTTCTTCATCTACATCGGAACATTTAATAGTTGTTTTATCTTATCATGTTTGTCATAGTCTAAAATTTACTATTTAAAATTAATAATGCATATATTTTATATAGACTTCTTCTTGCATTCTACATAGTTTATATCAGGACCTACATAGACGCCAATACATCTATTTTCATTGTTAATTTTGTTGTAAGTGGGGTTGTTGGTTAAATTTAGCAATTTTATTTTGGATTGGATTTTGTTGATAAAGGTAAAACAGTACTTAAGAGGATAGTTCGTTAGGGATAAGTCTTTTGTATCTATGCTTATAAAAAATAAAATAAAAAGTAAATTAAATTAAATCCATTACATAATATCATCAACTTAAATTGATTTATTTCGTAAAATACGATGTTGATTCTTACTTCCAGCATTTCCAATTTAAAATAGATTATATAGTATAGGTTGATCTATATTAATTACCAAATTATGTTCATCGTCGTACATTTTAGTTTTGTAAAATATAACAATTAGTTTCCATTTGTTCCAAATTTTAATTCTTTATTTTGCTTTGCGTTTAAAATTCTGTGTATTTTAGGTTAATTATATTCCCTTCACCAATTTTAGTTCTTAACGTTACGTTATTAATTACTAATAGTCAGAATAGAGCAACATAGCGGAATCACGGTTAATTCGATTTCCTGTATAGTCCGGCTCCAGCAACTTGTTTATTTTTATATAATTGTCCTCAATTAATACGTCTCGCGTCCCTTTTAAAACATCATTTAAAACTTATTGAGACTTAAACAAACAGAGTAGGTTTCATCAGATTCTAATTTATAATTAATATTTTGAAGTGATCATGTGATTTAGTGTGTTCGGTTTTAGTAATAGTTCTGTTAATTATACAGCTGTTAATTTCAATAAAACAAATTAAAGTGGATTGACCTTTCGTTACTTTACTAAATCTGTTTTTAAAGGTCTCTAGCATATATTTCTTCTATCAGGTCACATTATGTAGCTCGTTGCTATCTAGATATTACTTGCGATGTCAGTTGTTATATAAAGTTAGTATTATTACTCCGGTAAACTTCGTAAATATACTAAGGGCGATTGTAACGGACCGACATCTACAGTCAATTATTTAACGTTTTAATTCAGTTAGATAATTTAACTTGTCAATATTGAATTTCGCGCGTTATCTTGGGATTGTAGACGTGACGTTCAAATGAACGCCATCTGTGGGTATTTTGTGGAACTATTAGGTCGATTCGTTTTGATTCATTATTTGCTACCCTGCGGAATTAACGTAAACATTTAAAATAAATTATTTAATCTAATTTTTGTTCAACAAAATAATTACTGATCTATTGTACATTTCTGTTTTACCGACCTTCTTATTAAAGTTATGCCGGGAGATCGATTAAAATGCGCGGGAACTATAACCACCAATCATATGTTAGCGTCGAAGATATTAACCAATCAGGACGCGGTATTTTGATAGGACCTATTAGGAATTGGTAGGAACTACGGGGAGCAACCGAGGGATAAGATGGATGACACGGGGGAGTTAGGGGCTTTTTCCGTCGGCAGAGCGTCGAGACAGTAGGGAATTCTGTGAGTGTTAGTTTGTAAGGAAAACGTGTAATAAGCTTGTTCACAGATACGAGGTCTAGCATCCGCCATCAGAAGATTCAAAGGATGAAGAAAACCAACGGCTGTGACGGGCGAGACATTGCATGCGGCATGTCGTGGCAAACTGAGCGTTGGCGCGAAAGACAGCATCATGCCGCCATGAGGTTTCAAAAGAGCTACGTTTCACTGGTTCCGGGGTTACTGTGAGTGTTCAGGTTCCTTATCTATTTCCTTTACAGCACACCATCTGTAAGATCTGGGTCACTGTTGAATAGTCTGCAGCCATGTCGGTTGAAATGTAAGTTACATAGTTAACTATGGGCGTAAATATCCACGTGCTACCTATTATCTTCGTGAGGAATTCCAAAGACAGCGTGGCTATCGAGGCAGCTTCCACAACGACTACTTATCATTAGCGTCATGATTACTGTGAGTATTCAGTATTCTTAAACCTGAAGGCATGCTGACCGAGACACGTCATATAGTCCTAACATGGGCGTGAGTATCTAATTGCTATCGCCTTGTGAGGGAGACTAGGACAGAGCTTGTGTCAAAGATGGACGGCACATGGTTGGGGCTTCTACATTCACGTGGGCGAGTGGAGCCACGTAAGTCTACCTACCACGAGGTGGACGTGACATTGGATAACACTGGCATGGTACGTTAATTTAAATATTTAGTTGTTGGTTGTTAATCAACTTTGTACATACCCATAGGTTATAATGACCGCGTACTTATTAGTACGAGTAAGATCATATATTGTTCGTATGGTTTCATAGAATTCGTAGTAGCATAAACAAAACATAATGGGCGTAGTGAAAACGGAACGTAATATTTGTCTTGAATGAATGGCGGGTAGTTCCATAGGTCACGTTAGCTTATACCTTGTATTTTGCAATAAATTAAATCTTGTTGATTGTTTTAGTTTGCCAGCTATGCTATAACGTTCGAAGTGAATATTCTCAGTTTAGTTAGATTTTTTAACAGTGTAACGGATACTTGTGTTTTGACGGTTTATAAATAATATACGTGGGTCGGAGTTCGGGAACGATTATGAAGAGTGAACGTATTATTGGGTTAGTGCGTATAATCGGAGTTGAAAGTAAGTCTCAAAGTCATCATTATCCTCCTTGCGTTATCTCGACATTTGCCACGGCTCATGGGAGCTTGGGGTCCGATTTGACAACTAATCCCAAGATTTGGCGTAGACACTAGTTTCACGGAAGTAAGTTTCAACGTCATCATTATCCTCCTTGCGTTATCTCGGCATTTGCCACGGCTCATGGAAGCTTGGGGTCCGCTTTGACAACTAATCCCAAGATTTGGCGTAGGCACTAGTTTCACGGAAGTAAGTTTCAACGTCATCATTATCCTCCTTGCGTTATCTCGGCATTTGCCACGGCTCATGGGAGCTTGGGGTCCGCTTTGACAACTAATCCCAAGATTTGGCGTAGGCACTAGTTTCACGGAAGTAAGTCTCAAAGTATGTATGTTTATAGTAGTCTGTCCCTTGTACGCGTAAAGGCTGTAGAAGAATAGTACTATCATAAAAACCGGTCACGTATTTGCAACCTTTTAGTATTACTAGTGATATGATTACCCGCGTGACTTTGTAATATTTACTAGGGTTTGTGTCGAAATAAATTGCAATCGTGTGTATGTTAATTTGGTAATATGATGACGAGTATTTACCTATTTAGTTACGTGTAGATATGGTAGAAGTAGGTGTAGTCTATAAATAGCGGCCGTGTGTTTGCAACCTTTCTGGTACTATTAGTGATTTGTTTATATGCGTGATTTTTGTAATGGTTACCACATAATTATTACATTCAATTTGCGATTAATTACATTATAGAAGTGAGTAGTGTATGTATGGTTCTCAATGGTTTATTTGAATCGTAGATGTGTTCGATACAGTTTTAGGTAGCGTTAAGTTCTTTCATTCAAACGATCAGAAATTTATCAAATAGTTACTTTAATCGTAATATTACCTAATATTAATAAACGTAAAGAAATAGTACCTATAGGATTTGAAATAAACGGACGTTGTAGGTAATTGCATTCCTTTATTTACTATATTATTCAAATTGTTCATTTCTCAATTCTCGGTCCATGGGCGAGGAGAATCGACGAGCACCTCCGTCAGCGGATTACCAGACCTCCAGTTTACCAGTGTATCGTCGAGGTTTTGGAAACCCTTCTACATGGACATGCGGTCACATTACCGTCACCTCGGGCCACTTGCAAAATACATCGGGCCAAGGTGCTTCTCGCCGGCATCTAGCCAAGGTGCCGTGGCTACGACGTGCAAATGCAAAATGGTGTATTACCGAAGAGAATACAAACGGTGCGTTGGTTCTGAATTGATATTTAATATCTTAATCATGATTGATTTGATTTCATATTTTTGTGTAAAATTTGACATACTCCCCTAGGTCGTCATACTAGCATAATCTAAGCCTGGATCGTGCTGTAAACGGTAATTTATTATTTCTTTAATTAAGAGGAGTAATTTAATAGTGAAGTCCCTTTTAAGGTATGATTATAATTTATAGTTAAATATCAAAATGATGATCACTCTAGGGTGTAAAGGTAATTACCGTATTCTTAACAATTTTGAGTTTATTACATTATGCAGTATTTATAGGATTTTCCTTTGATTTTAATCGGCACTATAAAACCAATAAAATAAAACAAATAAATAAATATTATGATACACCTTTACAGATTGACTAGTCCCAGTAAGCTGAAGGATTGCCTTGTGGGTACTCAAGACAATAATATATAATATATATAAATTCTTACATACATAGAAAATATCCCTGACTCAGGAACAAATATTTAGATATGTTATAAACATAATTCTATTTCTATTTCCGGTTCACGAGCGGTTGCGGGTGCGAGCCTGATGCCATCGGCGACATGCAGAGTTTTACTACGGCGCTACGACGTGCCCTTCTCTGCCACGACGGGCGTCAGGCGCAAGCTTCTTTACGACGAGCTACGTGTGAGCCACTCCGTCGTCATCGTCATGAACCGTGAGATTTCGGATAGTTGTCAACACTGACGGCTTGTCCATGCGGTGACTTAGATGATTTGCTTAGTTGCGTAATAATTATATTGCGTGTTCCGATATTTTAGGCGTGTTAGTTTTGACGTTAGGTACGTTTTATTTACTTAAATGATTAAATTTATTGCGGCATATTTGTTTAAGATTAAGACACGTGTTAGGTATATTTGTATATTTCCATTATTGCGGTTCAGCCACACTCGTATTTATTAATGATAATTATTGATTTACATGTCTAGTCATTGACTGTGAAAGTAGACGTTTCTCATGACAAATGAAGTTATTCCTGACTCTATTTTTGATATTACGAGACTTTTTGATTATCTGGTGAAGCCATCTGTTTGATAATTAATAATATTTGACACCTACTTAATGATCATGATGACGTATTCATTTTAGATGTAAGATGTTAGGTACCATATAGTTATGTAGGCATTTATCCAAATATATTTCGTATTCAAGTTCTAATATAACAATTCACATTTATTTCACTATAAGAATAATATTTAAACACAAGAGTACATACATAGCTTCAAGCTATTCAGATATCTATACTTCACACACGTTAATTCAGCCTTGGCTGGTTGCGAATCATGAATCATTATCAGTGCATTACAATGACATTGCTAAGGTGTAATGTTATATTTATTATTAGCGCATCTTTCATTAAACAGATTGGTATAGATATTTATGGTCTTACGTAAACTTCAATTTCGAGTCAGCATGATTCGCAAACAGCTATTATGCTATGAAGTTCAGGAGTCATGAAATGCTATTGTGGGTGTGATATTCTATAATTCGAATTTATACGTACCCAATTCACGTGTCATTTTGAATCAAGTCATTCGTGCGGCCGATACGTTCATTTGTAATAATATTATATTTATTTATTAATTTGTAGTTGTTGAAACCGGTCACAGTGGCTTTATTATACATGTGGCTGTTTCGACAATGAGGTAATTTTAGTTATATCTGGAACTGTCTTCATATTGACTTATTCCAGCTATGACAAAGGTTTCGGTACTACCCAAATTTATATTCATGTAATATTAAGCTGAGCGATGGTTCTATTCCAGGTTGAGGAAATACGAACCATGTGTTTTATTATAGGGCCCCCGTCTCTGTTTCTTTGAAGAGGGCTTCTCCTTAGGTCACGTACCCACTGAAAGTAATCTTTGAAAAGGGAGGGCTACGGTGGCGTAACACGTGTAGTGGAGCTGCTAAGTATCTTGTTTGTAGTAATCTTATGATTCATACAAAACGTTTACTAACCTCCCTCTATTATATTAGAGACGCGTGTGATCATGGACTGTTATATGGCTCATTATCGGAATCTGGCCGGATATCACACACAAAAGCCGTTTAGATCCTTATAATAAGTTATTAACCTCCGGTTGACGATAATTGTATTCATCGTTTACTGGTACAAGTCGTCTAAGACTCCTGTATATATTAAACAACTATATATTTTTATATGGATGAGATAGTCTTGTATCGGGGCCAACGATAATATAATCTATTGGAGGAGCGCTAACCCCTTTACCTCTTCAATGAAACTCAATTATTACTGAGTCTTGGTTTGGCCATACCTCGGTAATGAGGACAAAAATTAGTTAGTAAGATATTTAGTATGATTCAACCTGGAATTAGGCCTGTATTGAAAATGCTTGGCATTTTTGTGGTAATGGGTAATTTAATCAAATCCTTTTCCACTGGCTTTTATTTATATTATTTCAATAATCCTAAATGATTTGCAGTACTTTGTATCTGTAAGGAAATAAAGAATGGGTGGTTCTAGGACGTTGTCGGTCAGTTTTATATTATTGCTGTGTTTATAGTCTCTCTTGGACACTATTTGTCGATTAACTATCTACTGTACTCGCTACTGTATTCACATGAGGCACTTTCATGAAAAAAAAGGGTTTAGGGTTCATACTGAAACGTATTATAGCCAATTACACGTCTAAAAATACTCGGACAGTCGAGTAAATGGCGAATTCATTATGGTTGCATGATCGATATTATTACCCAAGGGTTTGCAAAATTATGCAAGTTACTATGTAACATACACCCGGGCTAGGTAGGGCCCATAATGATTGTATTTGTATGTAATATATTTCTGGTAGCGTGTGGAGTGCTTCATGTAGGACTTTGGTTGACATAGTTGTCTATAGAGGTGACGTATGCATAGTAATTTTATAAGAATCACAGCCTGGCCTTTCAGTGAATTGCAAACAACTATTCTTTATACATAATATACAATTATAGTCGGAGTTACAAAAGCCAGATCCCTACCCAACCAACCAAGTCTAAAATATATATATATTTTTTCATGATATATTTTGTTTGACCAATATAAGCGTGCTATAGATGTTAATAAAAACATCATGTCTAAATCACGTTTATAGATACTGGTCTTGTTTATCTTATGGTTAAAAAACCAGACTGAAAATCCCACAATAGCATTTTATAAGCAGGAATAATGGTTTATAATATTATTATTTTTGTCCTCGAATTTCATGAAATATCATGAAATTCCGTATTAACGTCTTATTCAACTGGCTTAATTTAATAAACAGTCGTATTTTACTTTTGCGTGATGTTACAGATGCATAATGAAATGGCTGATCTCATGATATCAAGGGCAACGCTTATATCATTGTCTTGTTTATGATCGTTTATGGGTGCTCATGTCATATACTTACTTATTTGGTCCCGGTTTCAGTACTCTTTAGTCTGAACCTTACGTGACGTAGTTCATGTAGACGGCGGGTCTACGGTATTGCAGACGATGCGGGTCCAAGTGACTATAATACCATGCGTATGGATGCGTTCACGTAGGGGCTTGCGGCTAGACATATTTGTAGTACCCATAATAACGACTTATGCATGATAATTTTATGAGATTTCAAAGCTTGCCTGAACGTTGACTGCAACCAGCTATTTTATTTATTGATATAAATGAATATTAATTTAGTCATAAGCCAGATTTACCTGTCAGGTTTATTGATCTTATAACATATTAATATGTTATTTAACTTGAATCTCAACAAACATATTTTACATATCTCAATTTATCTCTAAATTTCACTATCGTTCAACAGTGTTTATAAACCAATATTTTAACCAAACACCATTAATAACTTTCATTATTATCATGGTTTTCTAATTATTAAATTATAAACAACAAAATCTTTTTTATATACTTCTAGTTGCGTTAATTATGCCATTCATTTAGAAATATTTAGTTCTATATTTGTCTGTAATTAATAGATAATTTAGATCACTTTAAGGATACGAATTATGCTTGTTGGAACATATCACTGGTTGTATCACTAACATGTCTCACACCTCAGGAGCTTTGGCTACTACTTAACATAACGTTAGTCTATATTACCCTAGATGATTTTGCCATACATTGTTTGTGTATTTTAATATGCTTTACTTCTTTATCCGTAACATATTTTATTATGCTTGTGTACAGGTTAAACTTGGGCAGTCAGGTTTTTGTTTCCGTCTACTTTTCCTGACGTAGGGACTTGGCCCTAGTAATGAAGGCGGTGTATTCAAGTAGATCCTAGTCAGATTTAATTGAATACAGAGTTATAGTAATTATTTTCTGATAAAAATATAAATGGTTATAGATACAATAAATCGAAATGTTTTAGTATCTAATCTTTTGTTTATTTTATACTCCACCCTCGTAGCTTACACCCTAATTATTATAGGTTCAACTTTTAGTTAATGGTAAGTATTAAAGCTTGAGTAGAGTCAATAATTTTATTGAAGTAGCTTTTATTATTTCTTTGAGCTTACCCTGGGTAAGACGTTACACCCTACACTGCACTACGCCGGCCCGGAATTAGGCCCACCAATCACGGCCCCCCGCGAGATACGTTCTAATTAAGTACCAACAAGCACCCATTTATATAACGAATTTCAGCATCTTTACAATGAAAAAGGACGGCGTTCTGGTAAAGGGGTAATTTAGCCTTAATGTTTACTTATGGCTGAAACTGTAATTATAATCCTACTTCGTTAGAAGACAGTGATGTATGTAATGTCAGACCATGCTTGCCGAAAGTTTCATTCGAGTTTTTCGACGTGGTAAAAAATACAAAACTTTAATAAATAAACATCTAGTAGTCTAGAAATTGTCAATGTTTGTTGGTTCTTTAAAAAAACAATTGAAGGGTTTTTTGTGAGATGGGTTTTGGACTCATTAAAAAAAATGTATTTTAATAGACCTAACTTTCCCTATTCATATGGCGATAGTTAGTCACTAGAAATACAACTTGGGTATACCTGTTTAGAGTCATCAATAAACAAACCAACACACCTCATACATCTGAAGCTGCCGGCAACTTTTATTAAATAAACTCATTAAAAATATTTATTACCAGACTCGGTCTATGCATATTACGGGATAGGGGCTACGCTGGGGTGCTTTTTTAATTATAATGAATTTTACTTAGCCCTTGATACTACAGAGTTATAGAGAAACGTATTTCTTTTCTTATCAGAATTCATGGTCACACTTCTTTATTAACGGAGAGTTAGCAACACTCTCCGTCTTTGGCCGAGCGTTAGTCAAAGTCTCCAATTCTGTTTCAAGATCTACTTAATGCTGTTCTATGGATCCTCTATGTGTCGTATATCTCAAACTATTGTGAACCGATATTTTTTACGAGTACGAGTTAATTCAGAAATGTACATAAAGGCATACATTTATTTACAGTTCAGAGAGCTTCTAGTTTGAAAATGTAATACGAAACTAATATAATACCTACTTACCGATTTATCGTGTTCGTCATATTATAATATTCAACCATAATTGGAAAATAAAATAATACATGAATAAAATACAAAAGTTCCGATTACTGAAAATCTCTTTGTTTGAGAAGTTAATTAATAGGGCAGCAAAATGTAATACGAATACAAAAGTAAAACTTAAGTATTTTATAATAATTATAGAGGCCTGTGTGGTGACGGGTTAAGAATTTCACCACCCCCTTTCTTCCCGTGGGTGTCGTAGAAGGCGACTGTGGGATATGGGTTAAATTGTGGCGTAGGCGAGAGGCTGGCAACCTGTCACTGCAATGTCACAGTTTCGTTTTCTTTGCCAAGAGTGGCACTGAAGCTTCAGTAGTTTCATGTGTTCTGCCTAGCCCTTTATGGGATACAGGCGTGATTGTATGTGTGTATGTATGTATTATAGAGAGTAATATAGTGGAAATCACGGGCTACTGCCCCCTTGGTACAGGGAAATTGTCTTCACTATATAATTCCCGAGAGTGCGTTACCACGATTGCGCTGAAATCGGTCGAGACTCGCTTCAGTTTCACTTTACTTAGATGGTGAGAGTGAATCGTTTAAGTGATAGCTGTGCACATTTTATGGCACAGCTTTGCACACGTGTATTTATGAAATTACACACTTGCTTTCAACGGCACACAAACATTATTTTTACCAGAGGTTTGTACACACTGAATCTTCAACTGGGTTATAATTGCTTTATTGCTTAAAAATCTTCTTAAAAATGTATTTGTCAGTTATGTAAAGCCCGACCAGATATATGTGGCTACGCGCCATCTTGCGGAATTTTATTAGAACTATTTTCTTCATACTATACTCAACTGTCACCCATACATCAGTACACTGGTCAAAAAGAGAAATAAAAAAACAAAGTGTGATGTAAAGCTGCATTTTTGGTATGTTATTTGGGGTCCTTGGGGGAATGTAGGACTATATTTTGCAAGCAAAAAAATGATGTGCTAACTTCGTAATTTAAAAAAAAAAGTAAAAAAATCAGACTTTTTTTGGTTTTTGCCGTTTTATTAAAAAAATATGCATTTTTGGTCAAAAGTTGCTATGTAATGTTGAAAGCGCATTAAATTACAAACAGTTTGACATCTTTTTTATCAATGTCCGTCAATAATTTTTTGAGATATGAAGCGTCAAAAAAAGAGCATTTTTCCCCTTTCTATGAAAATATTCGTTTTGCTTATATTTTGAGACAGATATCAGCAAAACAACTCAGTCTATTACATAAATTGTAAAATAAAGATGTAGAAAATTTCACTAGCTTTCATTTAAGACCAAAAGAGTGCCAGTTATTTAAAAAAATAGGATTATATCATAAGTCTAGTATAACTGGATCAGAAATAATCGGTGGATGGTAATGGCCAAATGGGATAGTTTACATATATTTACAGGAGGCGTAGCGGAGAACGAATTATTATTATTTGGGAGCTGTTCAAGTATTACTCAGACACATATTTGCGTATATCAAATCAACATTTATTTAGTAAGTTAAGTTTACGGTCAGAAAGACCTCAGGATCGCCGCTTGGCGGAAAAAAATATTTACGAGTAGAAAACCCTCATTAAGTAATTGAATCAGATTGTTCCGAAATTGTTCTTGTACGGACTGGTTTTTAAAGCATATCACTGAGGGTCAATAACATCGATGTAATCTCATGAGCGTTGTCGTGGACGTGCCCGAATCATAGTATTCTCCGTTTAACGAAATATCAGTACATAGTATGTGTTGTATTGCACGCGCAGGTCTCTCACAGCCGTGCAGGTGTAGTCGGACCATAACTCGACAGTATACACGCTTGTACAAAAACTGAGGAACAGCTGCTGTCTTTTAACGCTGTCACTACATTTGGCGAATCTTCTAGCCAACATGTTTGCCCTTACTGCGGTGGCTCGCCTCTGCCTTTCTATGTCCTCCTGGTCTTTTAAACTGGACAACAAGATGTGGCCAAGATATTTAACTTCGTGTACTCTCCGCAATTGAACTCCATCAAGCAAAAGAGGTGGTACATGTATGTGCTGCCTCCATGAGCATAAATTCAGACTTGTCCGGATTGTATCTCATGTTATGCTGGCTGGCGTATCTCTCGCATTCTGCAAGTAACTTACGCATAGCTCCCACAGATGGTGCTAGTAGGACCATATCATCTGCATATGCGATGTGATTTATCATTTGTCCATTGATGGAGCAGCCAACCTCGGTACTGGTCAAAGCCTGCGACAGCCCATCCATGTACACGCTGAAGAGAGCCGGAGACATACTGCCTCCTTGTCTCACGCCACAGTTTAGCCCGCTGGCTGTGGACAGAGTTGACTTCCATCTTACTACGTTCTTCTGCTGGGAATACCACTTCTCCAGTATCTTAATAATTGGCGTGGGCGCTTTCCGTTCCCGTAGTTTATTCCACAGCAATTGGTGGTCAAATACAACTCAAGTGCAGAACCAGGACCCTCAAAAAGGAAAAGTAAAATGTAACTAATTCTGTTTTATTTTTCTAATTTACTAAACTTCAAAATTTTACTGTATTTTATTTCTTCATTAGTAATAGTCAAATCGATGCAAAGTTAGCTTAGACAATTTTTTCAGATAAACGGATATCAAAGAAAGTAAGATCGAATAGATAGCACTTTCAACCTAAAACTTTTAGCGTAAACTATTTTACCTTAACCAATCTACCAGACTCTTGGCTTCTCTATTTATAGATTTTTTTTGTTTACCAAAGTAACTATTCGTCTTACTGACCTTTATTTGCACTAAAACTAAAGCAAAATAAATTTTATACAATGTTATATTGCAATATATATCATTATCATGAAGTATTTTGCAGATATTTGTTTAAAAATATTGACAAAACGCTACATTTTATAAATGCGTCAAAAATTAACCTTTTTTGACGCTTCATATCTCGAAAACTATTTGACGGACATTGATAAAAAAGATGTCAAACTGTTTGAAATTTAATGCGCTTTCAACATTACACAGCAACTTTTGACCAAAAACGCATAGTTTTTTAATAAAAAAATAAAGATCAAAAAATGTCCGATTTTTTTCCTTTTTTTTTTAAATTACGAAGTTAGCACACTTTTTTTTTGCTTGCAAAATGTAGTCTTACATTCCCCCAAGGACTCTAAATAACATACCAAAAATCCAGCTTTACATCACACTTTGTTTTTTTAGCCGATTTTCATGTAAGATTTGACCGGTGTACAGAATAACAGCGCCCTCCTGACAATAGTCGTATATTTCTGATCAGGCTTTATGTAAGGTGCATTAGGGTAATTCCGAATGACAGAAATGCTCGGGTGATTTCGAAAGGGGAATCTTTTGATATGATGGAAATAATGGTGATTTTTATAAGACTTCCGAAATTAGACGATTTTCGGAATTACCCTAATGCACCTTGCCTAGATACTGTTATGTGAGTAAGTTTGCCAAATTCACTCAATATTTCTGAAATGTTGCCCATGCGTTAATTACTACATAGTCGTGTAGACAATGTCACCAGATGTCAAACGAAGTTTGATCACTGAGCGTACTACTTACAAGGTTAAATTTATTATTCTCCACTACCTAGGTTGTCTGGAAGAGATCGCTCTTTAGCGATAAGACCGCCTCTTGTTTTACCTCTTAAGTTGTTGTTTATACTTGCTATGTTGTTTCGTGTATTGAGGTGTGCAATAAAGAGTATTTGTATTGTATTGTATTGTAGGTATCTATGAGGCGCTGGATATTAATTTCCTTAAATACTTAATAATATCTCCTTTCCTTAGAAAGGATAAATAAGTCAAGCCGAAATAACGTAATCAGGTAGCCCGGGTTGCCCTCACTCTCGAACGAACACAATAGTCCGTCAGTTAGATTATCAAAGCATTTTAGACACGTATTTTTTCTTTTTTCTCGTAAACGAAAAATGACGACGGTACAGTGCGCTGAAGTTTCGTGTGACGTCACGCCTAGGTACAATTTTTACTGCGAAATGACGTCACAAGCCCCCACTCCGAAACTTTGATGCTCTATATCTTTGTATTTTTCATTAGAAAAAGCGAAAAATATCTGTTCAGTATTTTTGGACGATCTAACTGACGGACTAAACAGAATGCTATTTTTTAATGTAGTCGTCATACTGATTCGAGGCCGTTCCCTTGGTAGCCCCGGCCGGTATAATATCGTGGCGGAGACTCCGTGCCAAAAGACGTGAATTGCAGACCTTTCAGGTAGGGATTACTCTTGGCCACCGATCAAAGCGCGCCGGTTAAAATTCAACTATTTTAAAACGTCCAAACGTTTACCTTTTTACGGTGTTCGTTTTCTTTGCATTTTATTCGGTGAGCGTTTAGATTTTATGTAGGTATTTGAGATTACATTTTATTTATTAGATTGTATCATTGTAAATGACGCTACCGCAAATTTGGAAAGCGATTAAAAGCTGTTTTGCAGTCGTAAATTTGATACCTAAAAAGAATTATGAAACCTAGTTAAGGAACCCACCACTTTCATATGTAACCCTAGAACTTGCAACTTTGTATAATATTTGCGTTTCCAATGTAAATTAGTTCCGTCATTTAACTAATCCGTATCGGAGGCCAAAAGTCACATACAAGGAATCGTAAAACTTACAATGTAGGACTTCTAAAGAAATCTATGTTAATTTGCAAATTTCTAAAATGACCTATTGTACTTTCGGTATAAAAGGAGGCTGCGTCCCTCCATGATTCATTCCGGGCTTGCTCCTCTCTCAGTTCAGTTGTAAATCCTAAACTAACATTTCTTAAATATATAGTAATTATAAAATTACTACTGGTTTCAATTCTGTGATATCCAAAACCACCAACAAGGCAGTTCAGTGCATCATCTTCCAAATTCCTCGTGGCACACCCTGTCACGACGCTATTTGTGGCGCAGTCGGCTGAGGATTTTCCGAAGAACTACCAGGTGACCTGATGCAGTGAAGTAAGTGGCCACAGCTTTATTGTTTTCATCCCTGCGAGTTCTCTTCTTTTAAGAACTAATCGGAAAAAGTTCCTACAAAAATTGAGCGCTGCTGCGAAATTATCTAAATTACATACTGATTACTGAGAGAAAGCTGAGGGATCGGGAGGATCCAGAAGGTGAAATCGAAAGTACTCACTCAGAAGACACCGTTCCTTCCTTAACAAACCCCCCCCTACTTGTTTCTTTTATTTGTTAAAATTTTAATATAGGAGCTCCGTAGGTAAATTATCCGTAGGTTAATTATTATTCATACTATATTTTTATATCATTGACCTTAAATGATTGTATAGTTCAACAAACGGATATTACCGCTTAAAGTATTAATATTTTATGTGTTTTAAAATTTTTATTGTGTGTGTGTGTTTTGTATGTTATAAAACTTAAATTTTTATGCCCAAGGGGACATATTTTACGCTTATAGATAACAGGGAGTGTACTACAGTTCTAATAAAAGTAGTACACGATTTAAGAACTCGTCTTTGCACGTTAACACAATTAAGTAATATTAATAGTGCATATTCTTTATTTTCTTGTAAAATAATATATTTAACCTCTTTAGGTCAATTCGCCATTAAGATTGAACAAATAGATTTTTAAATTTAATTTTTCTCTCCTTTCACCGTAAATTTGTAGATGGATCTGTTAGCTCAGGCCGCTGATAACATGAATCAGGCACAAGCCCAGGTTCCAGCTCAGGTTGAGGCCCAAGCTCAATCCCAAGAGCAGGCTCAGCAGAGGTATCAGGAAGACGACCTGACTAATAGAATGCAGGAAAACTTAAATCTAGGAAACGATAGATATGAGGAAGGTGGTTCGGATGAAGCCGAACCATCATCATATTCTCCCTATCGCTCAAACGCACATCACGTATATGCACCAGTGTATCAAGTAAATTCGAGGATGCCTCCTCTAGGCATTCCTGTAGTACAAGATACAAGCGGCCGAAACCCGCAAATGCCAACGTTAGGCGAAATGATGAAAATCATTCCGACCTACAACGGCGACCCACGTCAATTAAGCAGGTTCATAAGAAAATGCGATTTCGTGCTACAACAGTACCGAAATGGGTCTGATGAGCGGTACTCGTACATACTAGAAGTAATTACGTCTAGGCTAATAGAAAAAGCAGCTGAATTGGTAAGCGAAAA
The DNA here is from genome assembly GCF_023078275.1 of Leguminivora glycinivorella. Classification (NCBI taxonomy): domain Eukaryota; kingdom Metazoa; phylum Arthropoda; class Insecta; order Lepidoptera; family Tortricidae; genus Leguminivora; species Leguminivora glycinivorella. Next base: position 38,178,481 of record NC_062971.1, read on the forward strand.
TGACTACTTAGCCCAAAATTGGACTATGTTAAAGCAGCTCCTAATTCAACATTACGGTGATCAAAGGACAGAAAAACATTTAAAAACCGAATTAGAAAATCTTACTATAAAAAGTGGTGAGAAATTAAATGAATTCTGTGCTAGGATTCAATCAATAAAAAACCAATTGTTTTCAAAAATAGCGGAACAAAGTGACGCATCCGCTTTACAAATTAAAATGACGATATATAACAATACCGCACTAGATGTATTTCTCTATAATATTCCGGAAAGAATATTAAGAGCAATACAAATAAAAGAGCCTAAAACTCTTGAAGAAGCGCTTAAATACGCCCTCGAACAGGCTCACTTCGATGAGCATTACTACAAAAATAGGAAAATTAATTCTCAAATTAAAAAGCCAGGAACCTCACAGCAAAAGGATTTTAAGAAAAATAATCCTGGTCCAAGTACGTCTACCTCAGGAAATAATGCTAATTACACCCCGAGGCAGAATTTTCAAAGTTACTATAAATCGGAACAATCCCAACCATCGAATAATAACAGTCACAACAAGTCGCCTCAAGCGCAGACAAACCATGCGCAGGGTTCTCAGAACCCAAGGTCAAGTTATAATAAACCGACCTATACTCCGCGCCCTACTAAACCTCCAACGCCGAAACCAGGCGTAAGTAATGTTAAACTAAACCAACATAAAGTCTGTCCTACTTGGTATGCTCCATCTAATCAACTTTATTTTAGACGTTTTCCCCCACATCCCCCAAGTGCTATGGTAAGTTCAGTGCCTACCCCTGAAGTAGTGTACAACGAGCCAAGCCCTGGCCAGTTAGATAGACATATTCTTCCATGAAGATATTCCGTTAACGTTCACGCACCAAATTAAGCACCATATTAGGACAAAAGATGATACGCCCATTTATATAAAGCCGTATCGTCAGTCTCCTAGTCAAACCGCAGAGATTAAGAAGCAGGTGGATAAATTACTTAAAGCTAATATAATTACTCCATCATTTTCTCCGTGGAGTGCTCCTGTTCATATTATTCCAAAGAAAATGGATGCTTCTAACGAAGTAAAATATAGAATGGTGATCGACTATAGAAAACTTAATGAGATTACCATTGACGATAAGTATCCCATACCGAATATAGAAGATATTTTCGATAAATTAGGTAATAGTTCCTATTTTTCGACATTAGACTTGGCTTCTGGATACCACCAAATAGAGGTCAACCCAGAGGACCAGCCCAAAGGCGCGTTTTCCACAGTTAACGGGCATTTTGAATTTAAAAGAATGCCTTTTGGTTTAAAAACAGCCCCTGCTACATTCCAGAGAGCTATGGACAACATTCTCAAAGGAATACAGGGCACTCATTGTCTAATATATCTCGATGACATTATAATATTTTCCTCAACATTTCCAGAACATATATCAAGACTAAAGAAAGTATTTGCAACGTTAAGAAAAGCCAACTTAAAGGTGCAGTTGGATAAATCAGAATTCCTTAGAAAAGAAGTATTGTACCTAGGTCATAAAATTACAAAAGAAGGCCTTAAGCCAAATGAGGATAAAATTAGTGTAGTATTAAAATACCCTCTTCCTACAACCGGGAAACAAATAAAAAGTTTCTTAGGATTAGTCGGATACTATAGAAAGTTTATACCTGATTTTGCTAAAATTACTAAACCAATGACTCAAATGTTAAAAAAGAATCAAAAAGTGGAAGTCACTAAAGAATTCATAGACGCGTTTGAGACATGTAAGACGCTGCTAACAAATGCACCAATCTTACAATATCCAGATTTTACGAAGCCATTTATTTTAACGACTGATGCTTCTAACTCAGCATTAGGCGCAGTGTTATCTCAAGGAAATATTGGTAATGATAAGCCTATAGCTTATGCTAGCCGAACCTTGAACTCAACCGAACAAAGATATAGTACGATTGAAAAAGAACTCCTTGCTGTACTTTGGGGAGTAAGGCATTTTAGACCTTATCTCTACGGTAAAAAGTTCCAAATTTACACGGATCACAGACCATTAGCATGGCTGTACTCGTTAAAAGAACCTAATAGTAAATTAACTCGATGGAGACTCCGATTACAGGAATATGACTTCGAGATAATTTATAAACAGGGCAAACAAAATACTAATGCGGACGCTTTATCGAGAATAGAGGTGTACTCTCATTTACCAGGCGTTAAGATATCCGCTGTTGTTTGTGGTAATCTTCATTTCTCAACTTCATGAGGTAATTCGTTGTCAATAGACCGTCAATGTGAGGAACACAGGACATACAGAATATTTTCTACTGTCTCTGTCATCATATAAGGCAAATAAACCTGCTAACAAATGCACCAATCTTACAATAATTGTTAATTAATAATATTACTAATAATATTATAATAATTATTAATATTTGTTATAATTGATATTGGTAATTACTACTAGTATATAATGCGTAAAGCGCATAAATACAATGTAATAGTATATACTAATGTAATCATAGAAATAGAAAATGCTTAAACGCATATAGTTTTAAGAATACTAATTTTAGTAAATGAATAACCATGTATACCTCAATGCATTTAATCGAGAATTTGCATATCTTATTATATAAATTTAAAATAAGTTACTCGATGTTATCCTTTCCCACCTTTTCCCTATTCCTAAAAATGAAAGATATAGAAAAGAAGAAGAACAACACGAAGAAAAGTTAATTGGATCAGTAAATGAGCAACAACAGGCACACACAGAGACAGTAGAAAATATTCTGTATGTCCTGTGTTCCTCACATTGACGGTCTATTGACAACAAATTACCTCATGAAGTTGAGAAATGAAGATTACCACAAACGACAGCGGATATCTTAACGCCTGGTAAATGAGAGTACATTACTAATGAATTAAGGACAACCGCATTGGAATGTACATCAGTTACTGCGTGTAAGGTTTCTTAAACGACGAGTTTAGAAGATTCTAAATGAATAGTGCAGTGAAAGTGTTAAAAAGAACACAAAAAGTTCAAGTGAAAAGTGTTTAAGCTCACTTAAGAGCCGGGATTAGGGCAATAAAAGACATTTAAGGCTGATCTAAAAATAAAATTATTAATAGACACGGGAAGTTCGCGCTGTTTTCTTAGTAACACAATAAGCAATAAATTTTACTTTCAGTACAAGGAAACTGAGTCATTCAATGTTGTTACTACACATGCCGTAAGCACGCACGACACAGTCGTAAAAATACCGCTATTTAGGTTATTCAACGAGAGCGAAATCGAACACAAATTTTATGTCTTTGACATTAACGACTGTTATGATGGCTTATTAGGAATGGATTTGTTAAAAAGATTAAATTCTAAAATTGACTTGGAAAACGATATTTTAATAACTAATAAGGCTACTATACCAATAAAATTATCTCAAACCAAGTCAATAAAAGTTCCGCTACTAACTATAACGGTGCAACCGCGTAGCGAACAAAGAGTCGTTATTCCAACCTTATTAGCACAGGGTGAAGGAATAATCGACCAAGTCGATTTTACGGAAGGTCTTGCAATGCCTTGCGCTCTATTACAATGTAGTAATGGGTTTGCTCAAACTACTGTTCGAAATACGGGTGACAAAGAAATGGTTATTGATATATATTCGCCATTTTCCGTTAAAGAATTAGATAGTAATATACTATGTCATTATATACAAGAAGAACCGAATAAGGAAGAATTACTCATGCAAAATTTAAATAAATTAAGAACGGATCATATGAATGAGGAGGAGCGTGAAGCGATAATAGCTTTGTGTCAAGAATATAAGGACATGACTTCTAAAGAAATCTATGTTAATTTGCAAATTTCTAAAATGACCTATTGTACTTTCGGTATAAAAGGAGGCTGCGTCCCTCCATGATTCATTCCGGGCTTGCTCCTCTCTCAGTTCAGTTGTAAATCCTAAACTAACATTTCTTAAATATATAGTAATTATAAAATTACTACTGGTTTCAATTCTGTGATATCCAAAACCACCAACAAGGCAGTTCAGTGCATCATCTTCCAAGTTCCTCGTGGCACACCCTGTCACGACGCTATTTGTACCTACTTAAATTTATTTATTTTTATTTATTTATTTATTTATTTACACACAAAGAAAATTACACAGTATGACAGTAAATAAAACTAAAGCACCGTGAATTTTAAATAAACATTACAACAAGTAACACCAAATAAAATATTAAACAGCAAAATTAAACATAACATAACACACTAAATATACTAAATAACAGATGAAGGCCTAGCATCCAATCTCACACAAAACCTCAGGCATTCGTCACGTACAAACGCCCATCTGCTCGCAAAAATATCTACATTAGGTGCCCCGTCTAAAAACTCATTCACCATTTGTATTGCACGAACTAACGGTGACTTGCGGCGAGACACGGTCCGTGCGGCCGGCACCGCCAGTAAAGGGTGCCTACGTTCACGGAAGGCATATTTCGTCACAGGAGGAACAAACAGACGTACCAGCTGGGATACTAAAACCGGGCAATCTGACTCCCCCTTCAAAATACCACAAGCAACAGACATCAGCACGAAATTACGCCTAACTTCTAACGAGAAGAAACCCAACGTCCCCAAAAGGAATTTTGTTGGGTACAAGAATGGATAATACCCGCACCTTTTTTTATAAAAGAAGCGCAAAAATGTTTTTGGACCTTTTCAAGCAGCAGGATATAGGACGCTTCATGGGGATTCCAAACGGCTGATGCTGTCTCTAGCTTACTTCTCACGAGGGCAGCATAAAGAAGCTTTATGGCCCTGGGATCGTCAAATTCTTTGGCGTTGCGGACAACAAACCCAAGCCTGCGGTAACAGTCTGCAGCAAGCATTGTCATATGCTCGTGAAAGTTAAGGTGGGAATCTAAAACAACCCCCAAGTCACGTATTGATGTGACACGGGCGATGGGTTTCCACCCCAGGAGATACTGCCTACACAGGGGACTACGCACTTTACTAAAAGTAATAACCGCACATTTGTCAACATTGAACTGAAGTTTGTTTACAAGACTCCATTCATAAACCCGATCAATATCACTTTGTAAAGATTGTAAGTCAGACTCTTCCTGGACCCTGTAAATCAGTTTCAGGTCGTCAGCATAGAGTAGGCATTGCGCATGCTTAGGCACCAAGGCCAGATCATTGACCATAACGCCAAAGAGCAGAGGGCCCAAAATAGAGCCCTGACTGACCCCGGAACGGGTGGGGTAGGCACCCGACACAAAGCATCCGTGCTGCACATATTGCCGTCTATCACGTAAATAACTAGCAAAAAGGCAAAGCAGTTTAGGCGAGAAACCAATGCTGCATAATTTGCTTAAGAGTACATCGTTATCTACGCGATCAAAGGCTTTTTTGAAATCGAAGTACAGCACGTCAACCTGCATCCCTCTGTCTAAGTAGCCCGAAACGGAATCAACCAAGGTTAAGAGATTCGATTCAACAGAGCGCTTTGGCCTGAAACCATGTTGTGCGTCACAAAGGAAAGGTTTTAGTTGAGGAGAGATAATTCTGCTCAAAATACTTTCAAATATTTTAGCAACCGCGGAGAGAATGGCAATGGGGCGGTGATTTTCCACGTTGGCCGTATCACTCGACTTCGGGATGGGCGTTACACGAGTGACCTTCCATTGAGAAGGATACTCTCCAGAATGCAGAATTTGGTTGAAGATATAAGTTAGCGGTGCTATCAACCACTCCTGGCAACCCTTCAAGATATAGGATGGAATTCTATCTGGACCAGGGGAGCTACGAGGTTTGAGACTGGCTATGCCGCGCTCCACTTCAAGAGGAGTGATTTTATTAATGTGAATGTAATTGGCATTGGTGGAAAGCTCCACTCGTGCAGTACTGAGAGGGTCAAGAATAGGTTCGCCAGGCAGGAAGACACTAGAGAAGAAGTTCGCAAATGCTTGAGCCTGCAATTAAATGGCAGTGCCTGCAAGCCTGCCTGTCCTGTCCGTCTGTCCATCTGTCTGTCCTTCTGTCCGTCTGTCCGTCTGTCTGTCTGTCTGCGAAATATTCCATTACATAGGAAAGAGTGTAGCTACGCTTTTCTACTAACTGCAGCGTGGCGGTGTGTTCTGTGTAGGGCTGAACCCTAAACATATTATGCATCAACACACTGTTGCCTGTCAGTAGCCGCGACATTGTAGCGCGGCCGTTAATAGTCGCTTTATCGCTCGCATGGTTTGCCGGCTTTACGGCGCTCTTCGCGGGCCGTCAATTACGACATTGCAAGCGTGGGGTATGCAGACAGATAAAAGCTGACAAAGATTTTTATTTTATTTTTTATTTTTATTTTATAATTTTCAAGGGATAACAAACAACTATACAAATACATTTTATAAATGGAATTACATAATAAGTATTGTTTTATGCACAGTCAACAACGTTATCCAAAGATGTTCAACATCCAGCGATAATCGTTTACTGCTTGCATCTCATCTTCTTGCGTTATCCCTGGCTATATCGCTATTACTAGTATTCAATTGAACAAATCATCAATGTCTGTGACTTCATACTTATGCTCAAAAATCAGAAAATCACTCATCAAAAACAAGTGATTTTTACACTGTACGTGAAAAGACACCACGCAAACGGTTTTTTAAATACCTATTAAAATATCACTTTCAACCGGGTAAATAATAAAGAGGCAGAATAGAATTATAATACGGTTGCCTTAAATCACACGTGAGTACGTGCGCCCGCGCCGCACAACGACTTAGTAATTTAGGTGCACTTTGGAAATATTTTACACTTCAATGGCAGAATTATGAAATATAGCGGACACCTTGCAACGTCCGCAGTATAGTGGTAACGCAGTAGCGACACCTGTTTAAAAACTATTTCGCCAGACAGTGTGCGTAGCCCGAATGCACAAACGGTCACGATAATATTATCTATTTCGTAGCTATCAATCTCTATCGCTCTTGCGTATTGGCGCGATAGAGCTAGACTGCATTTCTGTCGATGTTTGGCGTCGACGTTTGCCATTCGGCTACGCAGGCGATTGACGTTCAAATAATATCTAATAGTCTGTACAAATACGAAGATAGACTGTCAGACAAGTTCAATAACGAACAGACAAGTTAAATAACAAAAATATAAGTACGTTGCACATTTTTATACAAAATGGAGCTATCGAGTAAGTGATGTGATGAATTTGATGTTAAATTAAAGCTCAAGTACCTACTTAAACGAACGAAATCTTTGATGAGAAAAGTCTAAACTGTATGTTTTTTATTTTATTTTACTATAGCGCCGCCGATAGCCGTTTAGCTTAATAATTAGGAGTATTCCATGAAAAAGTCTACCGTTGTCCCGTACAAACGCGAATTTTCTGCAAATTGGTTGGTGACTGATGTGCGTATCTTTTTCTAAAGCAATGTGAAGAATTATGCACAGAAAAATCATCTCCTGCTTTAAACGTCGAACAAAAAATTGCAACACACGAAATATGCATTTGTACGTGACAGGCCACAGGCCATTTTGCAGTTCCTTATGAGACCTCAACTGTCAGATAAAATATTAAGTGCCAATGTGTCTACTGCGTCCACCGAGCGGTGCGCACTGCGCAGCGCGCGCGGGCTCAAATGAAAATTTACGCGCCTAAGCGATATATTGTTGTTTATAGCGCCGACGATAGCCGTCTGGCTTAACCATTATCTGTGGACGGAATTAGCCTCCATTGCTGTCCACCATTTGGATATTTACAATATGTTTCATATAAAATGTTCATATTTTCGTATTATTTGTATGGATTCTAAACTAGTTTGACTGAATGTGACTCAAACGCAACTAAATACGTGTTGTTATGGTAGATTTCCCTTTTGAGAAACACCTTTTAAAATAACTTACCAGCTTAAAATCGCACGTACGCATCGCATCACCGGTCGCAGGGACCTTCGGAAAATACTGAAAAAAAAAATGATTACACATATAATTAATATTTACTACAGTCGGCGTCGGCGCCCTGACATGCGTTTCTTTCCCACCTAATCATTTCCTGTATAACTAATATGACATGGATGCTTTAGTTGGGATCCCAACAGTGCCTGAATAGGCTGTTCTTTATGCTTTTCAAAATCGCCTAACACTACTTATCTTAGGCCCACTTGCACCAACCACTGAACTCAGGGTTAGTGGGCTGTCAACTGTCAAATTCCATATAAAATGGTGGGGTAACCCTCGGGTCAACCCTCCATTTTCGTTGGTGCAAGTGGCCCTTAGCTAACAACTTAACCGGCCCCTTAACACCGGAAATAGGTCACTTTAAACCACAGAATATAATATTATAATGGTACAGGTGTACCTACAGGTAGTGCTTAAACGCAAATCAGAAAGGGCCTGCCGTACATAACGCACAAAACAATCCATCTAAGTACTAATAAATGAGCCGCTACAAATATCAAACAAGCACTAAACCGTTTAGTTTTAGTAGTTCTCATAAGCTCCTCGCCAAAATAAGGGCAATTTAGCAGAACACTTGTTTCCGCCGAGTGGCCGCTGCCCACAATGGCTTGTTCTACAGCCATCGACGGCTTCTTGGCAAGCTGCATTTAATTACGAGCCACTTTTTACTGAACGAGTTTGGCAGCCAAGTCGACACAGGGCTTCGATTTCGGCAAAAACCGCTGTTTTACCACAATCGCCGTACTAAGCTCCTACTTAGATACTAGCGTATCACCTTGACAGATGTAGCAAAAGATGTTTGTCACATCACCAACTGGTATAGACTCTCTTGATTCTTCAAAACGAATGGGAAAGTTTTTTGGCCATTTCTCGAAGCTACAATTTATAATTTTAGAACAAAACGGGACTTAATCGCGTAAGCACTTACATTTATATTTGGCCCGACGTTTCGAACATCACATTATGTTCTACAATTTATAATTTACAAGTGGTTGTCAATGTCTAATACGACAAGTTGGAAAGAGACTTCCGCTTGTAACTTGTAACTTTCAATGTTGAGAAATGGGCCCTTGGTGTTTTTATCCACAAGAGTGCAAATTTTGTTTTAATTTAATACGAATTAGAACTTATTTTCTTGAAGCTGGCTGGTAGGATTATCCTTTAAACGATGATTGTGGATCATAAATGTTTAGTAAGTGCCCCACGAATTAAGGTGTCTCGTCGGCGAAGGCGGGATAACTTAAAAGACTGGTCAGTTGTCACTCCAAACCGGGAACAATCGAAAAAAGGGCGCTGGACTTAGCCAAGCAGAAGAAAATAATTATGCTTACACAAAAAAAACACACACAAAATGTATCTACTATTGTGATTCAGCCCACGCCGTCACCTCGTGTGTTTTCGCCGCACTTTTCTGGCAACCGCATCTGTCGTTTTTGTCCTTAATTTATACCGCTGTCTCCGTATTGGCCGCAACAGTTGCGCCAATCTGCGTTTACACTAGTGTAATGCTATGAATAATCTACCTAAATGTTACATTAACCAATAATATATGTTCCGAGGTTTATCTATGATCATCTTCTAAAATAAAAGCATCAAGCAAAAATGTATGTAGCATCGCTATAAATAAATTACAGGAAAAATCAAATAAAAAAAAACTGTCGATCGATGTCTGGCTCTGGATCACTAGCCTAGTTATCCGTCTCTAACTCTATCATCTAAGCATTCTAAGCTATCAAGATATTACCCAGGGACAGAAACATATGACCACCAAATGGACTAACCACCTCTGTCGAATTCTAAACGATTACACTGTAACACCGTGTGCTTTACAATATAAGAGTATATTACTATAGCATTGTTTTGTTTAGTAAGTGCGGTAGCTTGCACTAACGGCGGACGGAAGGCAGGCCGCGCTTTGTCCGGAGTTGCTGATACGAGTTTTATGACGTGCACTCGCGGTTGAAATTTCGTAGCCGTAACTTTGGTGACACAGGGCTCTGGTGAGCAGCGAGCCCACTGGTTTATAAGTGCAATACCTGGACTTCGAGTAAGAAGGCAGGCAACGCAACGCTTACTCCGGAGTGGATGATATGAGTTTTATATTTCGTGACACAGGGATCTGGTGAGCAGCGAGCTACAGCTGGTTTAGAAGTGCTGCAGCTTGCATGAGAAGGCAGGTCGCGCTTTGGATGGATTTGCTGATGATAGTTTTATGACGTGCACTATCCATTTAAAGTGCCTATTGAGCGAATTTGCTTCAGGCCCCGCGCTGGATTAATCCAGCACTGCTGCTGAGTACAACACTACTCTTCTTACACTCTTGAACTAATCTGATTCAGAAGGGTCCCACGATAATCCGGATTTCAAATTGTCATAAGCTCGGCAAAAACGTTGCCCACGTCTTATCCGTTGCGTTGGTTTTCCGCTATGTATGTGTCGCGCTTTTTATCGCGTTCGTGGCTTTGTAAATATTGTGTGACAGTGCGGTAGGTTTAGATGTTATGTGAATAATAAAGGCAAGCTATCTGTTAGACGAACGATCCGTCTGTGTGTCGCGTACTTTATCGCGCTCGCGACTTTGTGATATATCGTGTGACAGAGCGGTGGGTTTATCATGTTAATAATAAAGGCAAGCGACCCGCGCCTACATTACGTGGATTGCTAGCAAAGTGGTGAATGCACTATCTTACATTACACTACAAAATAGTTTCATAAATTATTATTTGCTTATATTTTAAATTCTATTTGTAAGGCTGTCTTTCCGCTGAGGCGTAGGTGACAAATGACGGACCAAGATAACATTTTCTACATGATTAGCGATTTTCAGAGCCTTGCAAAGAGGGATTCAAAAATGTTTTTATTTTCCAGAATTATGTTCTATTGTTTTTTTTTTCTTTTATCAAAGAGAGACGAGACGTTTGCGAGCGATATCGCAACTTTTTATATCAGTCATTTTATATGTCTAGTTTCCATTAATAAAAAACTATGTTCTAGAAGTTATCTGCAATTTCCCTGACATCAATAAACGTTTGAAACAGAGAAACGGTAAACCGCTCTCGACCTAACTCGACACACAACATGTGGTCGGTTAGTCAACACTGTTGAAGTTACTAAGTAATTCAAATAAAAATAGTTTGAATACCTTCGGATTCGTTCAAGATATTCGTTTTGCAGCTTTCCGTTTTAACCGAATACTTAGCGCATACAGGTGCGTCGTAAACCGACAATGTGGCTCGCGACGTATACGCGACGTTTACGCCGCTTTTATGACAGGTGCGGGTTTATGCGAGAATGTACGGTTACTGCCGACGGCTGGAAAACCGTATACTTGCAAACAATGCAGATTGGTGGCTTGTTTATAACTTTCAAATTAACGCTTGCCAGAGCGTGCTACGCACTACGATTGCCACGAGCGTACTCCGAAAACTATTGGGAAAAACCCAAATACTAATTAGTTACCATTCGGTTAATTTAAAAGATTAATACCATACAGTTAATTTAAAAGAAGAATACCTAATGCGTCGCAATTTATATTTATTTACAAAAATCTCGCAAATCCAAATTTCAATTTTCATATTCAAAAGCCAGCTCTAATTTCCATCAGTTTCAAAACGTCATTTAAAATGTGAAATTGAAATTCCCTCCACGGCGCGATATGAGCAACGATATGTAAATGTGCGATTACGTTTACACGCGTGGCTCCTACTCCAGGACACGCTGTATAAAGTTTCAATTTACTTGCAAATCCGACGCCTAGGTTTCAAATGTACTCGTAAAACTGAAGCGACAGCGCAGTCGCCAGATTATACCAGTAACTATATTCTAATGAACACAAGTTAAATTATAATCTATTGAAAATATTTCAACTTGTGCTGTCTTAAAGTAGTCACACTACTATGTATATAAATTAAAACCGAAATAAATTACACATATGAAAGAAAAAGTGACCAAGTCCTCTGGTGCCTGAGGCTGGAATCGAACCAGCAATACCAGCATACTTTCCAATCGCGGGAAATGCCTCTTTATCCGCTCGGCCACCCAGGTCACAGCTGTCGAGGTCGAAATTATCTCTCATATGAGTAATCTATACAAGGACTCGTAGCGCCCTCTGTCCATCCCTAGGGCAGAACGGTATGGTTCTTGCCCCCCGTGTGAACCAAACTCAGGTTGGTTTCGACATTTCCCGCGATTGGAAAGTACGCTGGTTCGATTCCAGCCTCAGGCACCAGAGGACTTGGTCACTTTTTCTTTCAGATGTGTAATTTATTTCGGTTTTAACCAGTAACTATATATAGAATGACGACCGGTCTGGCCTAGCGCGTAGTGGCCCTGCCTGCTACGACGCGGTCCCGGGTTCGAATCCCGGTAAGGGCATTTATTTGTGTGATGAGCACAGGTATTTGTTCCTGAGTCATTGATATTTTCTAGGTATATAAGTATTTGTATATTATATACAGAGTGGGGCCTGTAACAAAGGCGAAGAATTGAACTCTAGGCTATTCTCCTTATACTGATCAACATTTGTTCGGCGACTTTTAAAAATAACTTGTATTTTGATTTTTATCACCCTTGAAAGTTTTTTCTAAGAGGTAATGTATTGCGAATTTTGTTAATTCTAAAGTGTGACAGACAACGTCAATGACAACAATAATGGCGTACATTGAAGCTAATATTTATTTTGTATGAAAAATTAAAAATTTAAAGACTTCATAATTTTTAAAAGTCACTTAACAAATGTTGATCAGTATAAGGAGAATAGCCTACAGTTCAATTCTTCGCCTTTGTTACAGGCCCCACTCTGTATATCGTTGTCTGAGACGTCTGAGTACCCACAACACAAGCCTTCTTGAGCTTACCGTGGGACTCAGTCAATCTGTGTAAGAATGTCCTATACATTTTTTTTTAAATATAGAATACTTAAAAGTACAAGTACCTACAGAAGGCTCACTGCCAACGACCTGTCAACGGACTGCATGCGACATTGAGTTCTATTGCGCAGTGAGAAGGTTATTAAACTTTATGGACAGTTCGCGGCTGTTGCAGTAACTGACAAGTCATGCGCGGATCCAGGGGGGGGTCATGGGGGTCATGACCCCCCTGGAGCCTAAGTTGGCCATACAAATAGACCACGAGACCACCCCCCCTGAGGCCCCGGGCCTATACCACGTGACCCCCCCCCCCTGGGCACGAAGCTGTATCCGCGCTTGTGACAAGTAGAACTCTACTTAAACACTCAGACTATAACTAGTTGCATTTATGATGTTACTGTTAACCAGGTACTCCACTGTGGCGTAGTGCCAACGTTGCGCGAAAAATTCAAAGGATGCGGCTGCGGAGAACTGTCCCTAAATATGCTAAGGACGCGTCGCGTCTTGGGACGACTCGTAAACGCGTTAGTCGCGGTCGCGCAGCTCGTGGCTGTGGGCTCAGCGTATCGAATACGTTTATATTAGATACCCCATATACCCGCGATGGAGGAGAGACACAGAAAGTGGAGATGGGTTGCACATTGCCAGGATGGACCATAGTCACTTGACGAGAGGAACTCTGGAGTGGAAGCCCGCTAACACCCACGGTCTTGGCAAACCGCCCTTTAGATGGACAGATGACATCTGCCAACAAGCTGGCGAGAACTGGATGCAGATGGCGATGGACCGCCAGGCGTGTAGGAATAGAGAGGAGGCCTATATCCGAAGACGGGTGATTTTAAGGTTGCTATAGATAGATAGATCCCAGATCCCATATGCCTGGACCCCACCGTGGGGTACCAGGGGATTAGGGACGACAAGAAGACGCACCAATAATACACCACCAGTCTCAGTCCTAGGTCATAGGATTAGCATAGTTATTGGTTAGAAGACAACTTATAGAATTATAGACGTGGTTCTTTATAGTCTCAGATTTCTAAGAACCTCTTTTTGACACAGTCAGGACAACGTTCACAATACGCAAACTCGCACAACCTAATGAACTTTTAAATAAAATCCTGTAATAATATTTAAAAAAATCAAGTACTTAAAAACAATGTTTCGCTTACTTTAAACATAATCTAGCACATGTTACATTTTTGCGGATCTTCATTAGTGAGTATTTTACGATATTAATTTATCACGCAGGATTTACTTATCATGTCATTTATCATTCATTTTTATTTTTAAACTAGTGCTGTGGCAGTCTGTCATTTCGATTGAAATGACATTTCAATAAGTTGATAGAAATCGTATATTTGTTAAAGCGCCTCCTTGTACATAGAGCCTAATCGATTCAACCAATTCGAAATTAATCGTTAGATTTGGCAAACGATACGTCTTAGCCACATCGCGACATACTTCAAAACAAATGTGTCAAAAATGTGAACTTACAGATCCGGGACTATAGCGCCCCATTGCTTACCTATGTATGACGTCACACTGACCACTAATCAACGTGTAAGACCTAATGTTTGCATCTAACAGGACAAGCGTGCACATTTATATTACTTTCTATTGTTTTGCTGTCACGGTCTCTTAACTGCTTGCGAGCAAGAAAGAACGTACACCTATTCTCACGTTCTAAGTATTCGGCGACAGACATCGGTTTCATTTAGGCATGGAATACTCATGGGACCCACCTATCAGCCAATGTCAACTAAGCTATAAAACAAACAGCATACAATAGATAATGTGCATTTGTGCTCAGCTAGCTCCGCCCGGCTTATGCCACAGAAATCAAACGGGGGACCGATTCAGATTTTATAATATGAGAATTTTTTTAATTTGTAATATTTCATTTCATTTCTTTATTTACTATTTACACAGCATTACAGTTAGAACTAATACACTGTTAAACGATAAAATGACATAAGTACTATAAGTACGTAAAACTAAAAATAAAATTAAAACACTTTAAAAACACTAGACTCCCTCTTATCCATCACCTCACAAAAACTCAGGCATACCTTACACACAATATAACATTGAATAAGATATGTAATGAAAAGAAGAATGTAAAAACCATTAAGGTACAGCGGGGCAAATCCCGACTGATGGGGGACAATTGTAACTGTTCCATTTTTTCCATTAGCAACCGACAGCTAAGTACAAAGTAGATAGTAATTAATGAATGACGATCGCCAAGGTCATATCAAAACCACTTCTAAAATGTAACAAGTTTCTAAATTAGAATCTTGCCCGACTCGTTTCTAAGCCCGCATTTGTTCGAGCCAGATCTGCATAAAAATGCATTTGTTTGCTACGAGCATGGCCTCTGCTATGTCTAAATATGTCACCGTGAAACATTGGATGACGCGGTTCAACTATTTAAATAGCTCTTTAATCTTGAGACGGGGCATCAGTTTTGGGTCTTTTGGAGTAAAACGCAATCTGAAATATGGAGCATATCAAACCCTTTAAGACACTGCGGGAGCGAAAATGCTAAAATGGAAAGGAGTCCCCCTTTCAATTTGGGAATTTCAGTTAAATAGACAGAAAAATAATGTTCATTAAGAACAACTCAGTCAAAAGATATTGCGAAAAAAATCTTTAAAATCGAGGTTCCGCTCTCGACTGTTTCCTCCTTCAAAACTTATTTAAACGGAACGAAATTTGAGAATCTGATTAACAATGAAAAAATCTGTGTCGGACCGTTTAGATTTTTTGGCTAATTGTTACCGATCTTGAGTACCTATCACACCTTTTTTTGAGCCATGTTGAAAAATGCCGTTTTTAGAAATTTTCGATTAGCTCTAGCCTCTTTTAAAATAAAAATAGCAAAAAAATCAAAACGGTGCGACACAGATAAAAATAATAATAATCTGTGTTGAAAAAATCATTGCTCTATCTTCAAAAACCAGGGAGGAAACAGGCGAGAGCGTTTGTATGGAGAATTGACCTGTATCGTATCGTCTTAAATTCTTTCCGTTAACTCTTCACGCTAATCTCCCTGATAAAAATAATATCTAAATTCAGCCACATAGCGCATAAAAAAGAGACTTAGAAACTTTTATCCTTTTCCGCATTGACCTTCCAGTTATTCAGCGGTAGGCTGACACTAAATCACACAAGATTTGGGCCGGACAGAGACGGAAGTATCAAATCTGTTTAGGTGTGAAAGGGACAAAAACTAGTGAACACACGAGACTCGCGTGCTGAGTGATCAGTGGGAAGTTGTCACTTGTGTCAAGCAGAGAAGTGGGGAAGGATAAGGTTCCGTATAGAAATATAGTTTTATTACCTCTTATTTAAATCACTTTCACGTCCTTTGATGTTGTGGGTCCATAGGCGGCGGTAATTGCTTGCCATCTGGCAATCCGGCTACTCGTTTGGCTCCTATATAACAAAAATCCAACTTTAATGACAGCGTTTATTTATCTACTCGTATTGTATTGAGTTGCACTGTATTTCACTTGACATTTCCTTTTAAGCTGTCACACCAAAGTAAACTGCATTCGCCTGATGTGTCCATGTCGGCCACAACATTAAACAAGTCGGTACCCCGTAGATTAAGTAGCAGAAGTCTAGACGTTAAAAGACAGACGCATTAGGAACGGATTTTATATTCGACGCCGAGCCAGGGCGATCCGACTACAATAGGGAGAGTACGTTGCATAGCACTGTGACAAGTTTACAAGGTGACTTTGTAACTTATTAGTTAATTAATTTCAACATAGGAAATACCTAATAACATTTCAAAACAATTATTAGCCATTAGCATCCCGCCCTGAATTCATACGTCGTAAGCATAATATCAGGTCGCAGGAGTCCGCTGGATGCGGGTGGCGCAGGACAGGTCATTGTGGCAATCTTTGGGGGAGGCCTATGTCCAGCAGTGGACGTCTTTCGGCTGATATGATGATGAAGCATAATATCAAGTCATGGCCAACCACGACCAGGGACCCAATTCTTAACACTGAAAGTTACAAGTTACAAGCGGAAGGCGCTTTCCAACTTGTCATATTAGACATTGACTACCACTTGTAAATTGTAACTTTTAGCTTCGAGAAATGTACCTTTCAGTTTTGAGAAATGGGCCCCTGCTGTTTGTGTGGACGCTCGAAGCGGAGCGTTCCACAAGGCGTGCCGAGGGGCAAGCGTGAATCCACCCTTTGACCGTATGCAGCGTCAGGACACTTTTTTTTCTCCGTCATGGCTTTTACCCCTCGCTAATTTAAGCAAGGTGAATTCTGCCAATGTCGAGGTGAAGACTTTTGACTTCTTTAATAAATAATAAATAAATAATAATAAATAAATATGTTCGGTGAATACAATTTTTAAATAGAAGGATAGGTTCGGAAAAACATCCATGACTCAGGAACAAATATCTGTGTTCATCACACAAATAAATGCCCTGATTCGAACCCAGAGCGGCTTAGCAAGCGGATCGACAGTCAGGTGTTCGGTGACACTTGTAGCCCTTGTAGGTATGAGTTTCAATTGTTTGACATGCACGCCGCACTCCCTGTCCCGCTGCAAGCTCACTATGAGCGTTCACTCAGGCCTTACATTGAACGCTAGGCAGTTGCGTAACTATACCATCAGAGAGACTGTATCTCTGGAAAACTCGTGTGTTGCAACATACACGCACGGGTCCCTAATTCTGTGAGTGACGCGCGCGGCGCTGAGCCCCGCTTGTGTTTCCCGTCACGCCGCGCTCATGCGGGGCCCAAATTGGACATTTTTCACGACAGATTTGCAGATTCGGGCCCCGCACTAATTCCGCGTCTCCGGGTGCTACGGAAATATGCTGCACGTGCGAAATACGGGCATTAGAAGAAGTGAAAATAAGGTATTAATCATTTAAAAATCTGTACTTTCTTTTAGTCATGAAGAAGCCTTTGCCAGGAATTTTCCAGTTTGTTCCACTCACAGAAAATAATACCTATAGCTTTTTCAAAATTATCATTTTACTCAGATGAATTCGCAGACTGAGACTAGTTTTTATGATACAGGAGCCAAATGATAGACGGATTACTTGTCGGAAAGCGATTAACCAGCCCATGGACACCTGCAACACTACCATAGGAGTAGGAAATTAGGAAGTTATTTCAGTAAGGTATTTTAAGACGGGAGTACGCTCTTATCTTGAAGGTTTGATTCATAAACACTGTAGACAACAGATCATTCCACAATTAATTTATTATTTAATAAGCAAGCAGGCAGTTAAAAAACTGATATAGCCTGTATCCAGTGATTATTACGAGTATGACAGTAAACATAGCCGAGTTGTAGATGTGATGTGCTTGTCTAGTCTATTTTTAAACTGATTCACATTTTGTGCTGAGACCACGTCTTCTGTGAGTTTGTTCCAAGATCTCACTACTCGATTGCTCAAAAATTACTATTATTTAATAAATCCATTTGTTATTCACAATAATTAATGAATAGTAAAATATATCGTATCGTTGGTCGTACGTATCGTATCGACCCGCCACATCTGCTCGCGACGGGTCACATCGACAGTTTCTTGGCACGAGGCGATTTAATTACTAAATAGTCATGAGTTCATGACCAAGTACGAACGAGTATTACTTTAAATACTAGCTAGTATTTATACTTACTTGGCTGTTAGCGTATCAACTCGCCACATCTGCTCGTGACGTGTCACATCGACAGTTTCTTGGCACGAGGCGATTTAATTACTAGCTAGTGACCGACCAGGTTCGATACTTATCAGTACCAAGTACAAATACTAGCTAGTATTTACACCGGCCAGATTAGGAGGTATCAAAACCAAATCAAAATACTACCGTACCTGTCTGAAATTTGCAATCCAAAGCTGCCTTCTCTTCTGTCTGCGCTCTAGACTTATTTCGTTAAACAAGCAAGGAGACTACGCACACTTTCGTTTGCTGAAGTATGGTTTTAGCTTACTATCGTAAGCATCACCGAAAACCAACCAAACAACATAGATTCACACACTTTCAAACTAGCGAAGCTTAGGACCGGGTGAAAGAAACATTTATAGTAAAGTATGCAACTTACTATAGTAGTACAGAATACGTGGTGCTTCCTTAGTATTTTAACATCCTAGTCCCTTTCCACAATGCCAGCGTAAAACCACAGGTATTAAATCTAGTACGCTTCCCTAGTGTTTATCATTCGCCTCATGCCTGTGCGGGCAGCGTAAACCACTAGAATCGTCCCACGATAAGTTTGCAACGATTTTCACACCCTCGCCAGTGCAGATGTTATTTTAAACGTCAAACTTTGATGAAATTATGACGTTTACTTAACCCTTGCAGAGGCGGGGCTATTAAAATCTACAGACTTATCTTTCACCTCGCCTCCCTAGTATTTACGCCGCGGTGCACGGTGCGGGCAGCGGACCACGCAAACATCCACGCGTTGGCACGGGCCACGAAAAACGCTGTAATTGAAACTATCTCGCGATTGCCTGGATAACGGTTGCGGAGGTTGGCTACCGCTGGCTTTTTAGGCTACGATTTGGTTTTATTGTACCGCTATTTTGTTAAATGTATATTATTTATGATTTTTTTATCTGCATTTTGCCTTATAGTCGTATCTAAAGTCCTATATCAGGATCAGACAATGATGAGACAAGACTTCTTCGTCATATCAAAACAATTGTCAAATCAATAAAATTGCAACCGGGAGTTAATCGCGTATTATTATGTTTTTAACACTGACCCACGTTTCAAGGACGACATTGTCCCCGTGGTCTCGGAGATTGTACGTGATTAAGTCCCGTTTGCAATTTTAAATATGTGTAAAAATCGTGTAAGTTTAAATCAGTGGTAAGTAACAAATTATCAAACGATTTCTCCTAACTTAAAATGGTGTACACTCTAGCCGGAGTAGCCGAATGGCAATCGTCGACGCCAGACGCCGACAGAAATGCAGTCTGGCTCTGTCGCGCCAATACGCAAGAGCGATAGAGATACAGCTACGAAACAGAAACAGATATTATCGTGAGCGTTTGTGCATTCGGCTACGCACACTGGGCACACAAAATTTTAAATCTTATTTCAATGATTTTGACATGCGGCATAGAAGAGATTAGCGCCCTCAGACACCGGCTGCGTAATTTAAAATATAAAAAAAAAACTTGCCAATAAAACCTGATGGATCATATAATTTGTTGTGAACGCACCTACTCAACTACGCCAAAGCTACTTTATTATCAACCCCGTAACCTTTACAAATTAACTTAAACACCAACTTTGTTTGACGGATCGCGTTTGTTAAATTACCAACTTATGAAAGCGGGTGGCGAAATATGGAACTAAAGTTTTGGGTACATTTTGTTTGAGAAACGACGACAGTGGCGCCGTTTTGAGCGGCAGGAATAGTTTAAATGTTTGTGAGGGCAGCGAGAAAATGCCGCATCTATCATGGCGATGACAGTGTAGGGTGACTGTGAGACTCGCGTTGTTCAGTTCAATTGGAATAATTTTTAACTTCTTTACAAGCTATCACTTAACTTGCAGTATAGGTATACGTATACGTATTATAATATAATAACTATAATACGTTTATTTGTAGATCATGTTCAGTGTTTCATTTTCCAGGGGTCGCAGTTCTAACCTAACCTAACCTACTGTCTGATAGTATTTTCATTTTCCGGGGGGTCACAGTTCTAACCTAACCTAACCTACTTTTCAAGCAGTTTCCTTTTCCAGAGGTTCACAGTTCTAACCTAACCTACTTTCTGATAGCAGTTTCATTTTCCAGGGGGTCACAGTTCTAACACTTCTAACCTAACCTACTTTCTGATAGCAGTTTCATTTTCTAGTCCTTCTAGTACCTATTATAGTAGTTTTCGATTCTGCCAAAGCACATTATGGAAATTGACTTTTCTGGACGCTAATTTGTATGACAAATGATGGTATGGAATGTGGTAATTACGGATTTCGATGATTCTGACAAATGACATTATGGAAACTGACTTTATGGGAAACAAAGTTTCTGGCACTTGATTAATATAGTAAACAATGATTATGGCATAAGATGTTATGAAAAACAATATTATGATTGTTGAATAGGGTGGCAAATAAAATTATGGCAAATGAAATTCTGGCAAATGGGGGTATCCCTGTTCAGTGACATACTTGTGGTACGTGTTAATAAACAGATCACACAAACTACTCGTAACTCTGCAGCGAGCTGGACAGCATAGTGTACAATCGAGTTCATAAATATGTGTAGATAGATAGATAGATAAATTCTTTTCCCCTCACTAGCTCGGAAACACGTGTTTTGTCCTTTAATACCAGCAGGTAAAAACGCATTTTATCCACTAGTGGATAAAGTAATTTGACCTTGAATAGAGGTAAATTTTCTGCTTTAAAATTGATATAAGTGGGTTAATCTAGTGATGAAGATGTTTTACCACCTGTGGAACTAACGGAAGCGAAACGGAAGGAATTTTGCGTTGTAATTTCCTCGCTATAGTGAGGGGAAAAGTTTTGTGTTACACACGAGTGCAAATGTATTTTTCTTCTCGTGTATTGAAAAACTCGCAAGCTCAGGATTCTATTCTCGAACCACTCGCTTCGCTCGTGGTTCAACTATAGAATCCTTTCGCTTGCTCGTTTTTCAATTCCACACTCGGCGTTAAAATACAACTTTGCACTCTTGTATAACAAATAACTATTATTCAACCACAAACTTACATGCTTTGCAACACAAAACAAAATAAAGAAAGACGAAATACTAAAAAGACTTAACATGTACACTTTTTCACCTTATTTCAAATTGACTCCAAAAAGCGTAAACTCCTAAGTAAGGTACCTAAGTCGTTTCGCCACCGGAAAGTGCTGGCAAGAGTGTCGCTCTTCCGTCAAAGTTCTCAAAATGTGGTCACAACGAGCGACAAGCAACTCTTTGTCACGTCATGTTCCCGCTAGTTAATCAACTCCAGGTACGTCCTCCGCACTTAATCATAATCACCGACATTCATCAATAGCTATACGTTCTTACTGTTCTTAGTACTAAAATTTAAAATGATTTTTCACCACACCAACTGGTTAAAGGCTTTGAACTGGTAAATTGCATTTTATCCACAAGAGTGCAAAAGTAATTTCATGTAAATTCTAACTTGATGTCCAAAACTGGGTGTTAGAATGAAATTCATGTATAAATGATGATTTAGGATCAAAAATGTTAATTAAATCGATGGTTTTTATTTATTTTGATGTTTTACAATAAATAGTTTCACGGTGTAGTGAAAAATTTTGTGCTCGCAACGCTCAAGATTCCACATTCTGAACAAATTGCTACGCTCGCGGTTCAATATTGGAATCTTTCGCTTGCTCGGGTATCCATTTTGGCACGTACGGTTAAACAACAACTTTGCCCCCTTGTAAAACAAATAACTATATCTTCTGACTACTTCTTTGTCGGCTGGAGATAATGGCAGAAAATTGTTGGAGTCCCTCACAAGGCTTTGTAACTTCCTTTTACGTGGCATGGTTAATCCCCAGGCTTGTCCATATCTGTATGGGGCATTTTTGTGTGCCTTGACGAAGAAAGATGGTGGGATTAGGCCAATTGCTGTTGGGAATACGTTGCGACGCCTTGTTTCCAAACTTTCTTGTCGTGCAGTTAAGGAGGAGATGGCGAAATATCTTCAGCCATGTCAGGTTGGATTCGGAACGCCTTTGGGGTGTGAGGCAGCTATCCATGCAGTGCGGTCATATGCCATGGCTCCGGAGAACGTTTCTAGTGTGATACTGAAAGTGGATATTAGAAACGCTTTCAATTCTGTGGAGAGGGATGTAATTTTGAGGGAAGTTAAGGATAGGGTACCATCGTTATTTCCGTTCCTTCACCAATGTTATTCTTCCACAAGTAATCTCTTTTATGGGACTGATCCGATTGCATCACAGGTAGGTGCTCAGCAGGGCGATCCGTTGGGCCCTCTCCTTTTTTGTTTAGCCATGCAAGGTGTCATCCGTTCGCTAGCCAGTCCTTTAAACGTCTGGTATTTGGATGATGGTACGTTGGGTGGAGCGCCAGATGTCGTGTTGGGGGATGTGAGGAAGCTAGTGCAAGCGTTATCAGCCGTTGGCTTGCAGGTGAATGCTGAGAAGTGCGAGTTGTTTCTTTGTGGTCCGGAAACTAGGGGGTTGGTAGCCGATTTTAAAGATGTTTTGCCTGGCTTAAGGTTGGTGGAGAAGTCATCTTTAGTGCTCCTTGGGGCGCCGATTTTTTCGGAGGGGGTTAATCAGGTGGTTCAGGACAAAACCGTGGCGCTTTCAGAGTCTATGAAGCACTTGCAGCATGTCTCGGCGCATGTATCTTTGGTGTTGTTACGTAACTGTTTATCAATCCCACGCGTAACATACACTTTGAGAACGGCGCCGACTTGGATGCATATGCAGGTTGTGATGAGATTCGATGAGGTGCTCCAGAGCGGTCTGGAGTCCATCCTGAATGTCCGGTTTGAGGAATCCCAGTGGTTGCAGGCTACTCTTCCCATTCGGCATGGCGGGTTGGGGGTGCGTCGCATGCAGGATGTGGGACTTGTAGCTTTTCTTGCATCTTCACACGCGTCTCAGGGTCTGGTTGCGTGTATTTTGTCAGTTCGTGAGATCGATATGCACATGCCTTTTGTGGGTAGCGCATTGGATGAGTGGGCTGTTCGCTATTCCAGCGGGGCCAGACCGGACAACCTCGGAGCTCAGAGATCGTGGGATGACCTTCTGTGCCGTCAGGCATACGAACAGTTGCTGGAGAGCGCATCGGGGGTTGAGTTGGCTCGGTTAAAGGCGGCAGTAGCGCCCGAGTCGGGGGCCTGGCTACACGCCTTGCCATCATCGCACTTGGGTACGTTGTTGGATAACGACTCCTTGAGGATTGGTGCTGCGTTAAGGCTCGGGTGTACTGTGTGTGAGCCTCATCCATGTGTCTGTGGTGTAACGGTGGAGGCAAATGGGCACCATGGGCTGAGTTGTGCGCGGTGTGCTGGTAGGTTTCCTCGACATCATGCGATTAATGATATCGTTCGCAGGGCGATGGTGTCGGCGAACCTGCCGTGCGTGTTGGAGCCCCAGGGCCTTAGTCGTGCGGATGGAAAGAGGCCTGACGGTCTCACTCTCGTTCCGTGGGCTAAAGGTCGTAGTCTGTTGTGGGATGCTACGTGTGTGAGCACGTTTGCTCCATCACATCTGGCACAGACTACGCGTGCGGCGGGCGGGGCGGCGGAGTACGCGGCAAGGCAAAAGCATACCAAGTACTCGAACTTGAAGCCGCGGTGTACGATTTTGTCCCTGTTGCGGTTGAGTCGGCTGGTCCCTGGTGCGCCGAAGCCAAGGATTTTGTGAAGGCCCTGGGTAGACGCTTGCGGGATAGGGGTTGCGATCCTAGATCGGGTTCGTACCTGGTACAACGTATATCGTTGGCTATACAGCGCGGCAACGCGGCTGGTATTTTGGGGACGTTTGTTCCGGGTACTGACCGGGTTGGGATATAAGGTTTTTATTAAGGGTATTGTGTTTGCCTTTTTTTTTTTGTATGCTTGAGTTTTGACGATGCGTGTTGCGGATAATGTATGTTATGGTAATGTTTTATTTTGTTTTTGTTATGTTTTAGTTTGTTATATGACGAAGCCTGCGCTGTGGATCTAAACGTATGTATTTTTTAATGATTTCTTTTGTTCAATAAAAATAATAATTTTTAGAATAACTATATTAAGTGGAGATAGTTGAAGGGATAGAAAGTGACAAAGGCTACTTTTTTGTATCTTTCCAACCCCCCACTTCCCTAAAATGGGGGGTGGAAATTTGTATGGAATGTTCCGGAATTTTCGAATTTAATACGAGTGAAGCCGCAAAAGCTAGTCTTATACCTCTAATGCTTATTTTCACGTGTCTCGTATGCACTCTACGTAGATATTTAAAAAATATTTTTTAAATAATATGCAAAACCATAGGTGGCGGCAACTCATAACGAATTCAGGCGCGGAGCCAAAAACCACAACCAAACTTCACCTGTTAATTAAAATTTCATAAAACCAGCCTTCCTTCGCCTCGTAACTTAACTTTACTAGAGACCACGCAACTACACAAACTGCTTATTATGTACTAGCTTGTGCCCGCGGCTTCGCTCGCGTTAAATTCGAAAATTGAATGCTCCAAAAAAACGACCAACCATTTTAGGGAAGTGGGGGGTTAATTAGAAAGAGACTAAAAGTAACCTATATCACGCTCCATCCCTTTAACTATCTCCACTTGAAAAATCACGCGGATGCGAACAAGGACGCGGTAGGTAATCTGTAGACATCGACATTTCTAAAGATAATGAACAATGTGCTGCAAAGTGCAGTGCAATTTATCAATGAATTCATTCATAATTTCGCAGCTCACTGTACAAAAATAGTAGCATTCTTTACTATGCCCTTGTCTCCACCTACCACAGAACACCCCACTAGAAGCCTAATGCAAGCGATATTGTTCGAGACGCAAATCACCAATCCTTGCGGGGTGAGGCGGGCGCGCACGGTGCTGCCATTGGTCGTTTCAAATAATGGCGCGCCTTTACGATTAGCAGTAGGGATGGGAATGGGACATGTCTATTATAGACAATGGTACCGGTACCAGTACTGTGGTGAATTTGTTTTGCAACAAATTATAATATTATAATTAAATTATAATAAGGCCTAGTTACCCTTCGGGTTGGAAGGTCAGATGGCAGTCGCTTTCATAAAACTAGTGCCTACGCCAAATCTTGGGATTAGTTTCCAAAGCGGACCCCAGGCTGCCATGAGCCGTGGCGAATGCCGATGCCGGGATAACGCAAGGAGGATGATGATTGTGATAGCACCTCAATAAAAATCATTCTAGTAACTAATAACTAAACTGTGCATTTTTAACGTTTACTAAGTTAAATTACCAACTAAATATTCTAAACTAATCAATCAACTAAATAACACTACAGACTCTACAGATTCTAGAATTATTCACAATTACAAATCTGCTTTCTTTTATATTTCATAAAATGGTAGCACATGGTACGAACGGTAGTACGAAGTTCCCGCAACAGACATAAACTAACATGGCCCCATCCCTAGTCGTTTACGTGAAAGGGATAGCATATCGCATTGTTAACTAGGCAAAAAGGGATGGACGCGCCGCGACGCCGCTCAGTACAACCATATTGACCAGTATAAATGAACTCCGCGGATAATAAACAATATTCAACAAAATAATTAATTTGACTTAACTGTGGAATGTTATTCCATCTTTTTTGTAAAGTAAAATTCATAATCCTACGGACTAAATTGACATATGACTGACAGGTAAAATGATACCAGGAACAGCAAAATTAAAATAGGGAAGGGTATATGTCGATAACTATATATCGACAAGTTGTAAAGTACATACAACAGACAAGTTTAAATCAAGAATAAGTATATTAGTTTCAAATAAGAGGTACACATTTTGGTTTGTTCTATGTATCTTCGAGGTAGTGGATGGATGCCACGCATTTTTACCCACTAGTTTTAAAACATAAAAAGGTTTCCGAGCCTGTAGGTAAAAAATAAAATACCATGTCCGACGATAATCAATTATCTGTCACGCTATGGCAAGTATGTCATAAATATCTATATAATTTTCGAATAATATTATTGCTGCTTCGAAATAAAAAAAATATCTCTAATTAGCGGTCTACAGACCTTTTGATCTGTCGAAATCACAGAAAAAGTTGGTATATTGATTAGCCGATCAAATTGCCAATTTCATTGTCCCGTCTGGGTGCACCTTAAATCTACGATGTAATCATAATTTTAATATCGATAAGAACGACACTGGCCAAACTGTGGCAACATTCGTTCACACTTACTTGTCAATTTGGTCCGTAGGTTTATGGATTTTACTTTTATGTAGAAGTGTTAGAAGACTTGCCACACCACTTCATGCTGCAAGATACCATTGTTTGCAACCAAATTTGATTATTTAAGATTTTTTCCCGAGCGGACACGAACACTGTTAGCGGGTCGTATACTTGGGCGCTACTGATCGGTGTCGCACGCGTTCAAACTTTTATAAACCTGATTTGTCGTATGCTTGGTGACCGCGAGTCGCCCTGTAAGGGCCGTCTTGTTGTATTGGTCTGTGCCACCTACATACGCATCATCGGAATGATTGGACGGGTTTACGGCGCACGTAAAAAGTTTACGCCGCACCTGGGCCGCGGGCCGCACTTCGCGAGCGGCTGTTTATGCCCTGAATATTGCATAACACCTTTTTTTAGGGACAAGGGAGGTTTTGTTGCTGATGCCTATTTTGTTTGAACAAGTGCCAACGAGTTTCATAAAACATGTTTGGCGCAGACATAACCTACCTACCTATTTTTAGCCCCGACGCAAAAACGACGGGGTGTTATAAGTTTGACGTGTCTGTCTGTCTGTCTGTTTGTCTGTCTGTCTGTGTGTGTCTGTCTGTGGCATCGTAGCTCCCGAACGAATGAACCGATTTAGATTTAGTTTTTTTGTCTGAAAGCTGAGTTAGTCGGGAGTTTTCTTAGCCATGTTTCATGAAAATCGGTCCACTGTGTCGCGGTAGGGGTTTTTTCAAAATTTTAATTTTCAAATATCGAAAAAAAAATTGGGTGAATCCTCAAAAGTTTTACAGCCGATTTGATTGAGAAAATTTGCTACTGTTATTTTTAAAGCTTACTCTAATATGAAATGATATGCCATATTGTGTCCGTTGGTTCGGGAATGCATGTTAAGTTCCTTGTTATGGAGCGAGCGAGTCATTTCGAGCAGTGTCTTACCCTTACATCTGTACCTAGTCGTATTGAATACAATACAAGTATGTTTCCGTCTTGATACATATATACCTAGAGACATCCATACTCACGGAAGTTTAATAAATAAACAAAAACCGTAATGTTTAAAATATAAACATATTATGAACTTACCTTCTTGTAATTTATCTTCGCTCGCTTTGCTTCATAATTAATTTCTTTCACAAATAAATTATTTTATCACTAACACTTAGATGTTGTATAAAATTGACTGTATGAAACTCACTCGGGGTAGGTACAGTAGTTTAATGTGTTTAGTATAACGATACAATTATTCACATAATTTTATTATTATATTTGTGTTTATATCCGAGGTTTATATTTTTAACTGACACTGTCAAAATCATCACTTTTTGAGCCAAGTTTAAGTACTATTTTGAAAAGTATGTATTCTTGGGTTTATGATTGGTTTATGGTCAAACTAAGGGTTCAGTTTTTCGTTCTCTTTTCATCATAATGGAGTAAGCTAAAAAATGCTAGAGGCTGCTTTTATTGTATTTTGCAACTCTACCTACTGTTACCAACAATACCAACATTCTAGAATATAGGTATACCTAGTTCTGTGGCTCCAAAAAACTCGATGAAAATAAAACAACTTGTATCAATAACGTAGGAATGTATTTAATACGAGTATAATACTCATTTATAATCATTTTAACACAAAATATAACACAGATAAAATAAATTAAGATATTATTAAATACAACCTCTTAATAGAAAAATAGATTATCAAGTTATCTTTGAACTATTATTATACGTGTGTAGAACCCCGTATTTAGCGTCTTGCAGCGCTTACAGCTTCAATTGTGGGTGCGACTTCCCCATATAATAGCAAAGACGTTTATAACTGCGGTTACTCGATCCTCTTTGCCTATAGTAATAATAGCTCACTGGTTATCATACGTCTTACTAGCATTTAGTACATTATAGCTCAATAAAAGTACTTTGATTAGAAATTTGCATTCTGGATTACTTTAAATAAAACCATACACAACATAGCAATATTTAACTATAATTTCGTATTAACGGAATGAAAAAATGTAGTTTATTTCTCAAAAAGTTATGATTCATTTGAAAAGATTGCCACGAACATTGATACGTGCATCCCTAAAAAATACACATAGTTATTAAAATAAAAGTAAATAAATAAATATTGGGGACACCTTACACAGATCAACTTAGCCCCAAACTAAGCAAAGCTTGTACTATGGGTGCTAAGCGACGATATACATACTTAAATAGATAAGTACATACTTATGTACATAGAAAACATCCATGACTCAGGAACAAATATCTGTGCTCATCACACAAATAAATGCCCTTACCGGGATTCGAACCCAGGATCGCGGCTCAGCAGGCAGGTTCACTACCGACTGAGCCAGACCGGTTACCAAAATGCCTACAGTTTCATAATTTTCCTCATAGTAAGGTTGATAATAAATAAATAAATCGATAAATCCTTATTATTTTACTGAAATGGGTGTACGATATCATAAAGCCTCGTGCAAGTCAGCTGCCGCTGCTTAAAGTTTATATTTCTATCGAAATAAAAAACGGCCTTACAACGTTCTTTAGGGTTGTGTGTCGTAGCAGTACTAGTGTCTAAGCTCATAACGTGGCTATAACCATGTTCTTCTCACTGGCGGTGAAGTGCAGGACGGCCGCGATGGCGTTCAACATGTGTCTCCGGCCGGCGTAGTCAGTCGACAAAAGGTACGCCATCACAACGTTCTTCAGGTACTCGAGGTTCGCGCCTTCGCGGGACTGGATGCGTCGCAGTCTGCAATAAAAGTGTATGTCTAGACATTGGTGGAACGTATATAGCACTCGATTTCCATCGACTTAGAGATCTGTGATCCCGGATTGATAACTTTTGTCTAAAAATCCCGAATAAATAAACTGGTGTTTCGGGTGTCCATGGGCGGCGGTGATCGCTTACCATCAGGCGACCTGTCTGCTCGTTTGCCTCCTATCCCATAAAAAAAAAAAAAAAAAAAAAAAAAAAAAAAAACATCGGTTTCGATTTCTACGAAGTGAATTTTCTATCGCGAAAATTATTAAAGATATTTTCGTTGTAGTTCTACTGATCAAAGTAAAAAAATCAATGAAATCTCCTAGTTTAATCGTAGGTCCTTTGTATGAATCGTAATATTTTGATTAAGATGATTGAATGAATAAATTGTAGTTTTACCTGTCTATCTCTTCTTTCAATGTTCTGATGACTTCTTTGAACCGCTCCTTCTCTATGGTCGCGTCACGTTGGTGATCCCTGAAATACATATGTATGTTTTTTTAACCTCCGACGCAAAAACGACGGGGTGTTATAAGTTTGACGTGTCTGTCTGTCTGTATGTATGTGGCATCGTAGCTCCCGAACGGATGAACTGATTTAGATTTAGTTTTTTTTTGTTTGATAGGTGAGTTAGTCGGGAGTGTTCTTAGCCATTTTCATGCAAATCGGTCCACTATGTCGGGGGTTTTTTGAATGTTTTTATTATGTGGTTAGGTTGTTAAATCATCGAACGTAAGTTCTTTTTTCTTTTTGATGTACAGTTAAGTTTAAAGAGTGAATAATAGTAGATAGTGTGATTCGTATGATTACCTGAAGTGGCCCTCGAGGATGTGCTTCTCCTTGCGCAGCTGCGAGATGTCCAGGTCCTTCCTGGCCAGCTCGTGCGCGTAGTGCAGCATGTGCGGCGGCGCCGTCACGTCCTGCCGGTTATTAATCGGATTCATTATGTAAAAAACCGGCCGAGAGCGTGTCGGGCCACGCTCAGTGTAGGGTTCCGTAGTTTTGCGTATTTTTCTCAAAAACTACTAAACCTATCAAGTTCAAAACTATTTTCCTAGAAAGTCTTTATAAAGTTCTACTTTTGTGGTTTTTTTCATAATTTTTAAACATATGGTTCAAAAGTTAGAGGGCCCTAAAAACGCCCATTTTAATATTCCACTCCCCTTGGACGTCAGCTGCCACTGCCTTTATTGGTGGGTGGAGGAAAGGCAGACAAGCGTACATATCTTACCGTAGAGGAAGAAGTAAGGGAAGAGTTGTAACTCCATCCATACATCAGTAAATACGAGTTATTTGTATAGGCATAGTTATAGTGACATCTAGCGACAATCACGCGTCAAATAGCGTGAAAAGCCTACTTCACTAACTACTGCAGTTTTGTCTAATTCACAGTTTACACAAGCGACGGTAGTTGCTTACCATCGGGCGATCCGTCTGGTTACTATGGCGTCGGGCTACTATGATATAAAAAAATATCACGGGCTAGATGGCGTATCCATCCATATCACTGTTTTTTTTTTTTTACTTGACATCCCGCAGTGTGGCATCCAAATCCCCGATCATTGATGATCTTACTGAATGACGACTTATTTCTCGAGGCTCTCTTTTTAGGACATTATAAAGATCTACAAATAAACTTACGGTGAGCAAGCCGTGGCCCTCCTTGTAGTTCTCGACGCTAACTTTCCTGGACCGGTCGTTCTTGGCCCGTATGTACTGGTCGGTCTCTTCCAGCAGCGCGGCGTACCGGTCGCGCTGGGTGACCACTTGTTTCTCGAGGCTCTGGATGCGCGTCTTCAGGTCCGACACTATCTCTTTGTGGTAGTCTTGTTGAGACTTCAGTTTCTGACAAAAAATAAGACGTGCAATATTTTAAACCCACGTAATATGATTTTCGGTAGAAAGGCTGCGTTCAACGGTAGTTGTCGAAAACCCGCTTTTTCCATAGTGTTGGCGCGACGTCAAGTGGGTGATAGGCGTACGAGCAAGTACGCGTTGGATGGTCGACTACTATGCGCGGCGGTTTTTACGCGTACTTACGGTGACACACAATCGAAAAAGGTCGTCGAGCCATAAGTACGCATACTTGCTCGTATCGTACGTCTATCACCCACTTCAGACTGCGTTTCGATCGGCGTTTAGCGTCAATAATTATCAGCTTGGCTTCATGGCTTTACGAACCTTAGCTCGGACCATCGAATATGAAACTTATAAACTTGTTTATACACAAGGGTATAAAGAAGTTTATAACCAGGTGCTCCATGACACCATTGCACCAATCTGTCGCCAGCACCACTACACTTCAACGGCCAAGTCAGACAACATCCATACTAATATTATAAATGGGAAAGTGTCTGTGTCTGTTTGTTTGTCCATTTTTCACGGCAAAACGGAGCGACGTATTGACGTAATTTTTTAAGTGGAGATAGTTGAAGGGATGGAAAGTGACATAGGCTACTTATTGTCTCTTTTTATATCTCCCCACTTCCACGGCTAATATGGCCAGCCCACTGCCACTTCAGCTTGCTAATACGGTGGGCTATGTCGATCACTTTGGTTCTCTGCCGGATAACCTCATTTCTGATCTGATCTGATCTTCAGTTAACTATAATAATAAAGAAATCGCAGTAAGGAACTTTATGTAGATTTCATTACTTTTTAGAGATAAACAAGCAGTTCCATCAAGACGGCTATTTTTTACAGAATGTTTTTGGTGGGATATACATAGGCATATATAACACTAACCAAGTATCTATTGTCTTAGTCCGTTTTCACATTATCCGATCCGATATCGGATGTCGGAAGGATTTAAATGGAAAAAATCCAAGATAGCATAAGAGTAGAAAATATATTACCAAAACAATACAATCTATCATTAATTTATTATAAAAACGTAATCCAAAGTGCCACACCTAGTCGGCCAGTGCATGGCCTACGCTGCCGATGGTTAGGGTGCTCGGAGTGACATACAAGAAACGCTGAACTATCCGCGTTCTGTCCAAGACGAAGCCTGACCGACGAAGCTAGCAAGTCTCTCTACATGTTAGCTGAAATACTGTCAAACCGTTCACTGTGATTAGTCAGATTATTATAAGCAAAATGATCTTCGAATGAACTTTCTGGACAATTGAGATGCATGGGCGCAGTCGAAACCAGCTCGTCCCTTCAGCCGTGTCCCGTTGAAAATCGGAAAGATTCTTTTCCTTAGCACATTTAATGTTTACAAATTGGATTCGCCTTCTGTCACCTAAACTGGTAAATTTATGTATGAGGTCATTGGTCATACAATTATTAATTTATACAGTTATTAATTCTGTATCTCTACTCGCATTGCTGCTGCGATTCTAAAATATTTAATATCCATATTATGAATATTCAATAAATCATACAATGACATTTGTGATGTGACATGGATGTGTTCAACTATAGTTTTTAAGAACTAATTGAATCAATTCATTTGTTTTCCTCTCAAAGCGTGCAATGTTCATAGAGTTCATAAAACACTTTGCAGCTGAATGTAGCCGTAGTAACAAAAAGTGAAACCATTTTGTAAAACAAGATGAAACAGGAGCTGAGCCACCTTCGACGTTATTGATTGTTTTATTGGACTTGAAGAATAAGGACCCTTCTTATTGGAAAGCCACGTATTTTTAGGCTATTCAATTTGCATACTTCCTATACTATTAGCTACAAACCTCTTCGCTAGCCTTGAGTGCGTCTGCCTTATCCTGCCGCTCGTCCTCCAACATCATACCATAAGTCTCCAACTTCTCCTTCAATAGCGCTCTCTCTGTCTTCAATCTCTCCATCTCACTCTTCACATCCACCTCCTCCTTCCGCACATTCTCCGCTTTATACTTCTCGAATTCCATTTTCAAATTGTCATACTCCTCTATGCACTTGGCGTGGACGTTCTCGTAGGCGTCCATCTTGAAAATGGTGGTCAAGTCTATGGGGTTGCCGAGTTTCTCGTTTTCGGAGATGAGTTCTTTTTTTAGGATGTGGATTTTGTCTATGAGAGTTTGGAGGTACTCGCTGTCTGCTAGCTTTTCGTTGTCTGTCTCACTCTTTTGTTGGGGTTCTTCTGTAACAAAAATGAGAAGGAATTTTGTGAAGTTGTTGAAAGTTTGAATGACTGGATGGAAGAATGAACGAATGGCAACACTTTGCACGGTGATTGCTGGGTGGCAGTAGCTGTGAGCTCTACCACCCTTCCTTCTAGAAGATGCTACTCACTCTGCACGTTGATGTCCACCAGTTTCCCATTCATGGCCTCCTGTAGTGACTGTATGAGTTGCTGATCCCGTCTCCTCCTGGCATCGTATTCGCCGACGGTGGCAGAGAGTTCTGCTACCCTTCCTTCTAGAAGGGCGACTCGTTCTTCTTGGCGCGCGCAGATCTTGCGGGCTGACTCTTCGGCGCGTTTCACTTTTATTTGCTCCTGTGGGTCAAAGAGGGGGGTTTTCAAATGTTTTTAATTATTTAAACTTTATTGCACCAAATATACACAAAAATGTACAAATGGCGGACTTAATGCCAAAAGGCAAGCAATTATAGCCAATAAGCACTACTACAGGCAATTATATCGCACAAAAGGAAGGTCGCAAAAATATCAGACACATTTTATATTTTATATAAGTTATTGCCAGTGACTGTACCAGGCACACATCTATTTTTTTTTATAAAAAAAAGTTACTTATTTATTTATTTACATATAGAAACTAAGACTTTGTAAGCAAAAGCAGGAAGGAGGCTAAACCCAGCAACTGACCTCTCTGATGGCGACGGAGTGGCTCTGCTCGACCAGCGCCAGTTTGTTCTGCAGCCGCACGAGCAAGGCCGGGGTCTCGACGGTGTTGTAGCGTCGCTGCTACAGTGCATACAGCTGACTACTAGAGTGTACAGACACACAGCTCACCTCTCTGATGGCGACGGAGTGGCTCTGCTCGACCAGCGCCAGTTTGTTCTGCAGCCGCACGAGCAAGGCCGGGGTCTCGACGGTGTTGTAGCGTCGCTGCTACAGTGCATACAGCTGACTACTAGAGTGTACAGACACACAGCTCACCTCTCTGATGGCGACGGAGTGGCTCTGCTCGACCAGCGCCAGTTTGTTCTGCAGCCGCACGAGCAAGGCCGGGGTCTCGACGGTGTTGTAGCGTCGCTGCTACAGTGCATACAGCTGACTACTAGAGTGTACAGACACACAGCTCACCTCTCTGATGGCGACGGAGTGGCTCTGCTCGACCAGCGCCAGTTTGTTCTGCAGCCGCACGAGCAAGGCCGGGGTCTCGACGGTGTTGTAGCGTCGCTGCTACAGTGCATACAGCTGACTACTAGAGTGTACAGACAGACACACAGCTCACCTCTCTGATGGCGACGGAGTGGCTCTGCTCGACCAGCGCCAGTTTGTTCTGCAGCCGCACGAGCAAGGCCGGGGTCTCGACGGTGTTGTAGCGTCGCTGCTACAGTGCATACAGCTGACTACTAGAGTGTACAGACACACAGCTCACCTCTCTGATGGCGACGGAGTGGCTCTGCTCGACCAGCGCCAGTTTGTTCTGCAGCCGCACGAGCAAGGCCGGGGTCTCGACGGTGTTGTAGCGTCGCTGCTACAGTGCATACAGCTGACTACTAGAGTGTACAGACACACAGCTCACCTCTCTGATGGCGACGGAGTGGCTCTGCTCGACCAGCGCCAGTTTGTTCTGCAGCCGCACGAGCAAGGCCGGGGTCTCGACGGTGTTGTAGCGTCGCTGCTACAGTGCATACAGCTGACTACTAGAGTGTACAGACACACAGCTCACCTCTCTGATGGCGACGGAGTGGCTCTGCTCGACCAGCGCCAGTTTGTTCTGCAGCCGCACGAGCAAGGCCGGGGTCTCGACGGTGTTGTAGCGTCGCTGCTACAGTGCATACAGCTGACTACTAGAGTGTACAGACACACAGCTCACCTCTCTGATGGCGACGGAGTGGCTCTGCTCGACCAGCGCCAGTTTGTTCTGCAGCCGCACGAGCAAGGCCGGGGTCTCGACGGTGTTGTAGCGTCGCTGCTACAGTGCATACAGCTGACTACTAGAGTGTACAGACACACAGCTCACCTCTCTGATGGCGACGGAGTGGCTCTGCTCGACCAGCGCCAGTTTGTTCTGCAGCCGCACGAGCAAGGCCGGGGTCTCGACGGTGTTGTAGCGTCGCTGCTACAGTGCATACAGCTGACTACTAGAGTGTACAGACACACAGCTCACCTCTCTGATGGCGACGGAGTGGCTCTGCTCGACCAGCGCCAGTTTGTTCTGCAGCCGCACGAGCAAGGCCGGGGTCTCGACGGTGCGCGCCTCCGCGCGCTGTAGGCGTCGCTGCGCCGCTTCCAGGGAGCTGCTCAGGTCGCGCACACGCTTTTCTAGTTCCGCCTGAGATGCTGTTCATTCAATGTTAAACAAGCTTTTTAGGGTTCCGTAAACTAGGAACCCTTACAGTTTCGCCATGTCTGTCTGTCTGTCCGTCCGTCCGTCCGTCCGTCCGTCCGTCCGTCCGTCCGTCCGTCCGTCCGTCCGTCCGCGGATAATCTCAGTAACCGTTAGCACTAGAAAGCTGAAATTTGGTACCAATATGTATATCAATCACGCCAACAAAGTGCAAAAATAAAAAATGGAAAAAAATGTTTTATTAGGGTACCCCCCCTACATGTAAAGTGGGGGCTGATTTTTTTTCATTCCAACCCCAACGTGTGATATATTGTTAGATAGGTATTTAAAAATGAATAAGGGTTTACTAAGATCGTTTTTTGATAATATTAATATTTTCGGAAATAATCGCTCCTAAAGGAAAAAAAAGTGCGTCCCCCCCCCCCCTCTAACTTTTGAGCCATATGTTTAAAAAATATGACAAAAATCACAAAAGTAGAACTTTATAAAGACTTTCTAGGAAAATTGTTTTGAACTTGA
Organism: Leguminivora glycinivorella; assembly: GCF_023078275.1. Taxonomy (NCBI): domain Eukaryota; kingdom Metazoa; phylum Arthropoda; class Insecta; order Lepidoptera; family Tortricidae; genus Leguminivora; species Leguminivora glycinivorella. Next base: position 38,214,926 of record NC_062971.1, read on the forward strand.
TAGGTTCAGTAGTTTTTGAGAAAAATACGGAAAACTACGGAACCCTACACTGAGCGTAGCCCGACACGCTCTTGGCCGGTTTTTATTTAACTTACACATAACATTACGAATTTAATTAATTTCAGTTTGAAAGGTTAAAATAACTACTGAACTGTTACTTTGCTGCTGCAGTGTTTCTTTTTTTCAAAGTTCTATTGAACCACTCTGATTTTCATTATGTTATGGAGCAAATGTGTTATTTAAATGATAAATAAAATGTCAAATTCCCTTGTAACAATATAGATAACTTACATTGAGCCTCTGTTGACTGTCCAACTTTGTCTTCTAACTTTTCCTTAGTTTTCCTTTCTGAATTCAACTTAAGGTGTAGTTCCCTGAAACAAAAGTTTTATTTACAACATAAAGAAATGCTCGTGTTATCTAGAAACTCCCCATTTTTTGTTAACAACTACACTTACTTGAGCATGGCGGCGTGGTCTGCCCTCTCATTCTCGCGCTCCTGTATCTCATAGGCTAGCTTGGCCTTCAGGTTGTTCAGCTCCACCTGGTGCTGCTGCATCATTGCTTTGGATTCTTCTCGCATTGAAGCCAACATACTTTCATACTGCAAATCACATTTAGTAATAGTATTGCATAAAACATACATTTAAATAAAGAATGAAGTGATAAATGGGTTTGCTTGTCTTGACATACAACAGTTAAAAATGTCCATCTTTCTTGAGAGTTCTTTGTTTTTTTTTTTAAACTACTGTCTAAGACTCTGTGCTGACCATAACATATATACAATTTCAAATAAGCTGTATAATGACACGATGTAGATGTAGTGTAGGGACGCCCGGCTGGTTTGACTACACCAAAGCTTTGCTAAGATCTGTGTCAATTGATTTGCCTCCAAAGTATCTCATAATTCCAAGTTTTAATATTTTTTGAAGTAAATTGTACCTTCTCCCTTGTAACCTTCTTGTCTGCCTGGAATGCTTCCTCCATCCGGGACTTCTCCGCAGTCAGAGTGGACAAGGACTCAGTCAGGGCGGCCACAGAGTCATCTGCAAATGGAGAACAATAAAAAGCATCCTTCCTTTGCTGACTTATATGTTTTATCACATTATGGTTATTAGCAGCACTTACACAAAGTACTGAATCATAATGAATATTACACTGTGTAAATAAAATTATCAATAAATACCTCCTTCTGCAGCATTTTCTGTTTTGTTTAGAGCCTTGAGACTTATCTCCAAGGCTTCTTTCTCTTTAGCCAAGCCTTTGTACGCTGCCACCACATCTGAAACAGGACGCAAATTAGGATGTTTTCTTTAATAAGTTTATTTATCAACAATAACATCTGTTGCATTCGCAGGTACCGTTATAGTGGCTGTTAAAGTGCGTGTTGTTCATAAAATGTATCTTATACCTCTAAGTCTGGACTCGTAGCGCTTGATTTGGTCTGCTTGCTTCGTAATCGTAGAAATCAACTCTTGTTTCGACAGCGACTCCATAATTACTCACTCAAGTAAAGAACAGCATACGGAAACTTAGCGAGCGGTACTAGCTTCTACCCTTTCTGGATAAGAGTAAGAGTTAGGTTCCTTAACTTATTATTCACTAACTGAGTTCAATGCATGAAAATAAATAAATGTAAACATATTGCAATGCAAGGTACTCAAGATTTCATCAATTGTCAATGTCATTGGTTTTTTTTTAACCACTGTTCGTCGATTGACCACTCAACTACCTTTAAATAAATTTATTTCGTGGATTTGTAAACTTAGATTTCGAAAGTAATTAATGCAACGTATTAATTTACGGATCCCAAATTTAACTAATGCAACGAACTGCGCTAAAACTGTGTAACATCTAGATTCAGTACATTTATAACGAATTGTTTAAATAAATAAAGAATTTGAACGCATTTCTCTAATGAACTGTCAATGTCACCAACTGACACTGACAGTCAGTCATTTTTGTCAACACAAGTTTGGAGCGAGTCAAGGTCTCCGCGATTACCTACTTGAATATTTAGACGAAATATTCCATTGCTAAATCGTGATCGGTCGGAGAATCATGGAAACTCACTTAAAATAATATAGTTTTATGGGAGCATATAATACTCCTCAATAGTTGATTCATAGAAAATACCTAATTGATTTATTTGTGTCGTCGCTTCGCCTAAATTACAAGAGTACTTAAATTAATGGGCTTCATTACCCGTTTACCACTTCGCGAATTTGTACTTGGATCGATAAATATGCTTAGGTCTTCATAACACTACAGCAGTTTGTATATTCTATTATAAGAGACAAATTTTTCAAAGTAGATCTAAAGATGTCTATCATAAGTAAATGTTTGTTTACAAAGGGGTTATCTAGTGTTATTGGTGCACAGAATATTCGGTAAGTACTTATACCTATTGCTGTTTTTATTTCGCAACATTTTTTAGAATTAATACCATAATTTAAAGGTTAATAGTTGTTATCATCAGGTTATAGATAGGTATTTGATCGCTGGTATGGTTCTGTTATGATACATGAATCTAATAGATTAAAAGCTTGCAGATATGTACTTGTAGAATGGGATACCTGTGCCTGGTGTGGTGGTAATGATACACCTAAAGTTAGCGGCTCACAAACCCTATATCTATGTAAAAAGGTTCTGTCCAGTTGCAGTGTACATGTAAATATTTACACAAATTTGCAAATTTTATTTACAAAATTGTACATGCTTTTATGGTCTGGCGTATTCGGTAGTGACCCTGCCTGCTAACAGTCTTGGGTTTGAATCTCGTAAGGGCATTTATTTGTGTGATGAACACAGATGTTTGTTCCTGTTATGCATGTGTTCTATGTATATAAGTATGTATTTATCTATATCATCACCTAGCACCCATAGTACAAGCTTTACTTAGTTTGATGCTAGGTTGATTTGTGTAATGTGTCCCCCAATATTTATTTATTTATTTTATGCTCATCCAATATTCGAGCATGCTGAGATATATTTGTTCAGGTTAATGTGTTGATGTAACTGAATACAACTGTACAACATGAAATATGATTTATCATTATGATTCTATGTTACAAAGTAGATATCTAATGTAAATAACATGAGACACACATAATATTCTGATAAGGAGTATTGTATTACATCATCAATAGAGAAATATGAATGGTGAAAACACTTGAGAAATATATTGGAATGATTAGCTTGCTGTGTAGCGGACAATTTGAGCCATTCACATGTTAGCAGGGGGAAATTAGCTAAAATTACGGCATAATTAATGGAAGGTTTTTTTAAATTAAAATATGTACGTTATAGACCGAAGTTATTTTTCATCAACCCTCCCCACTCCTCCCTCCTCTGCGTCACCCCTCTACCCTCCCTTAAAGTGCCGAAAATGCGGTTTTTTCTCGATTTCTGACAAAACTGTTGAAGATACAGAAAAAGCGCGTAGGAACGAAGTAATCCTTAATAAATTTACTACAAATCATTCATTAACACTTTGGTTCTAGCACTTATAGTTTACGCGTGATCCGTCACGAAAGTTGGTCCTTTGCTGCAATCTTCTTTAGTGAATGTTAAGTTTTCGCCCAAAATGCATACGAAATCGTCGAAATTTGTTTGATATAACTAAAATATTGTAACTCATGACTAAAATAAAATTAAGGGGGAAAAATCACTACCATGGGTGGAATTTCCAATATGTCTTGGAATTCCAGTAACTCTTTAAGACGTAATATTTTCACGGTAGTAGTCGCTAGGAGTACCATTGATCTATATAGTGTATCTATGACTGGGGATGAGCTTTTGGTAGCTGTTGGTAGAGCCTTGGAGTATCAATCCAGTAGCCGTGAGTTCAAGTCCCACCCATGGTAGTGATTTTTCTCCCTGAAATTCATTTTCAGTTTATAATATTTTAGTAATATCAAACAGATTTCGTAAGCAATTTGGGAGAAAACTTAACATTCACTAAAGAAAATTGCAGTAAAGGACCAACTTTCGTGATGGATGCCGCGAAACCTATAAGTGCTAGAACCAAAGTGTCAATGAACGATTTGTAGTAAATTTATCAAGGATTACTTTTTTCCTACACGCTTTTTCTGTATCTACAACGGTTTTGTCAGAAATCGCGAAAAACCGCATTTTCGGCTATTTAAGGGGGGGAAGAGGGGTGACGCAGAGGGGGAGGGTTGATGAAAAATAACTTCGGCCTGTAATGTACATATCCCAATCAAAACAAATCTTCCATTAATTATGCCAACATTTTCATACATAACTTTCCAGAAGCAACGGACTATGTAGTAACATACAGATTACAATGAAATATGTACTTATTATTTACAATAGTACTATTTCACATGGACTTATTGCTAAATGATGGTCTAGTCCGGGCAATTAGAACTGGACAAAAGAAAATAAAACTAAAATATTAAGTGATATAGAGCAAAAAATTAAAGTATAAAATTTTCAATATAATGAAACCTATTACATATAAATGTATTACTTAAATGCAATTCTAGATAAGAAAAAGGAATAAATTCATCATTGTCAAAACAAAGTCTACCATGATAAAGTTTAGTCTCATATTTATATTGAACATCAAAGAATATTCCGAATAGATCAACATAGTTAGGAAAAGCTCCTTTCTAGATATATTAAATTAGTGGGGCATTCTAAATTCTCACCGGCCTCATTCGATGACCGCACCTGGATCAACATTGTGCGCAACGCAAACCCACGCTAATTATACCTATGCATATGTATATTTCTGCCCGTATCACTCTGCACAATGCAAAACATTTGTGGCATTGCCTATGAAAAGTTACTTTATTGTCAATGGCGATTGCAATGATGGGAGTGCCATCTGTATTAAGGTCCCTTTTCTTTAATAAAAATAACGTGGCAGTTGTGTAGTATAAGTGTAGGTACTGTATGTATAGTATTTTAATATTTTTAATATCAAGACGTGTTTCCCCTACGTTCATTGTTAGGGATAGCCGTTTTCCTATGAGAAGCATAGGTATTTGTTACATAAAGGGAAAACGAACAGCTACGAAGAGTACGAAGTGCAATAACCGTAGCTTTTAACTCTTAAATTATGTGTGTAACTACCTACAAGGTATTTTCGTTATCATTTCAGATCACTGAGCAATGCAGCCAAATACGACGTGGTGGTAATCGGCGGCGGCATCGTGGGCGCCGCCTCCGCGCGCGAGCTGCTCATCCGCTACCCCGAGCTCAAGGTGGCCATCCTGGAGAAGGAGCACCGCTTCGCGCACCATCAGAGCGGCAACAACAGCGGCGTCATCCACGCCGGCATCTACTACAAGCCCGGCTCGCTCAAGGCCAAGCTCTGCGTCGAGGGCCACGCCCTCGCTTACCAGTACTGCGACAAGAAAAACGTCCCCTACCTCAAGTGCGGCAAACTAATAGTAGCCACCGAACGCGCGGAAATACCCAGGCTACTAGAACTTTACGATAGGGGACAGAAAAATGGAGTCAAAGACTTGGAGCTCATGGATAGAAATCAAATGAGAGAAATCGAGCCGAACTGTAACGGTTTACAAGGAATCTGGTCCCCGCACACGGGTATAATCAACTGGGGCGAGGTGACGAGATCATTCGTTGAAGATTTCGTGGAGCGGGGCGGACAGAAATATTTAAATTTCGAAGTTAGGAAGTTCGCCGAGGCGGAAGATAGCGAGTATCCTGTGATAATTTCCGATGAGAAAGGGCAAGAGGTGCGCGCGTCTCATGTTTTGACTTGTTGCGGTTTACATTCGGACACGATCGCCGTGCTGACGGGGTGCCCGGAGGAGCCGAAGATCGTGCCGTTCCGGGGCGAGTACCTGTACATTGTGCGGGAGAAGAGCGACCTGGTGAAGGCGAACATCTACCCGGTGCCGGACCCGAGGTTCCCGTTCCTCGGCGTGCACCTCACGCCCACGATCGACGGCCGGATCATCGTTGGACCTAATGCGATTTTGGCGTTTGCGAAAGAAGGGTATAGGTAAGTAAGTCTAATCTAAGCCGTTCATTTTGTTGTAATACTTATTAACATTACAGTAGGTACAAATTCGCCGTGAAACCGGGTTTTGATGTCGGGATCAAAAGATGTGTCGGCCTTGCTCGGCTGAGGTCGTGTGCGGTTTCAGCAGATCTGGTGGATATTAATTACATATCAACCCACCTGGGGTTGTCCTTAAGGCCTAGTTTGAAGCCAACGTCATTGAAACCTAAAACCCAACCGCAGTATAAATTCGCCGTGAAACCGTTTTCGATAGCGAGATCGCCGAAGATGTACCGACCTTGATCCTAACCACCTGTAGGCTGGGCGGACCGAGGTCGGGCTACGGGTTTCGGGCCGGTATTCATCATCATCATCATAATTTCAGTCATTAATCGCCCACTGCTGAGCTAGTAGGAGGTAGGGCATAGCGAATGATATTCCGCTTTGTGTGGTAGGGCACAGCACAGCGGATATCGTCTCGCTCGAATCTAGAGCAGAGCCCAACTGGGGTAGTACCTCCGCCTTACAGAAGACCGCAGCCAAATAGCACTAGACCCTACTCATAGTGTTGTGTTCCTGCCGGTGAGTAAGGCTGCCAGAGCTCAACGAGGGTGCGGTGTGCTGATGACGGGAGGACTTACGGAACTAACTTGTTCCGTCTATTGTCCTTTGAGTCGTCGGCAACCCGAACCCTCCTTGGAACTTGTACACTCCTTTTTGCTGTGTACTTAACACAGCAAAGGGGAGTGTACAAGTTTCTAATGGGGTGGCAACGCGCATGTGACACTGTTTGAGTTGCAGGCGTCCATAGGTTACGGTGACCGCTTTACATCAGGCGGACCGTATACTTGTTTGCCACCGACGTAGTATAAAAAAAAAAAAAAAAAATGTTAGGGCTCCCTTCGTGTACGTCACGGAAGGGTATTAAATATGATTTTATATCTATCCTCAAGAATAATTGGCTGTGAGTAGAGAATATAGTTTTGCATTGCCTAGCGGTAAGATAAGAATATGCGACTCTCGATCCGGAGGTCTAAAACCCGCGTACGTAGGTACCATGACTCTTTCGCTTAGTATTTAGTTATTTACCAGTCGCTTTTTGGTAAAGTGAGGAAACCGGACGTAAAGCTATTGTCTATACCTAACTTACTCCAAATATTGGGTTTCGGTGCTGAAGCGGTCCCCAGGCTCTCATTCGTCGTTTACCTGGATAGGCAGCTGACTGCGTAGACAATGACATCACAGATCCATTTTACCATTCCTGAATCTTATTGTCACTGAATAAGGTCTACTAGTGACATCGTTTATTTTTATGATTTCTGTTTACACGTGTATCATATCAGTCGGTACGAGTATTTTTTGATGAATCATGATAACGAATTTATATCATTTGTTTGTTTCTATTTTGAAGCTCCTTATCAACGCCATGAACTTGCCTACGGCTTGGATAACGACCGGCATACTACGTCTTGATATTAGGCAGAGGGAATATTATTCACACCTTTGAACTCTATTTCAAAGTCATGGGTTCCAATTTTTATTATTATTAATTATTATGCCTTATAAAGAGTTAAATAAAGCAATGGAACTTTAAACTTGACCGTTATTACAGGAAGTATTTTCTAAACAGGTTCATAAGCTGTTTAGAAAATACTACGTGACAAATGTCTCAATAGAATTTAGAAAAATTTTCGTGTATGGACATATTGTCACAATCCCCAAAGGAATACCTATAAATCGATCCTTTCAATATTTAACATTTGAAGTACAAAACAAGGTTTTGACACTATTCGTATAATATAGGGCTGACAAATAAACCCTATGCTTGTGTCATGTGTAAAATATTTCGTCCGGTCAACCATTGACAGAATCAGTAGGACTTTCTGCTTGAAAACAACAGATTAATGTAATAATCAACAATCATCCTCCTTGCGCTACCCGGCACGAGCCTGGGGTCCGTTTCGATATATAATAATAAACAATGTTTACTTTTTTTAGATGGAGCGACATAAACATGAAAGAGCTAAGAGAGATCTTCAACTTCCAAGGGTTCCGGCAGGTGGCGGCCAAGTACGCGTGCTTCGGAGTGAAAGAGATGGCGCGATCGTGGCTGGTGCCGCTACAAGTGGCTCAGTTGAGGAAGTTCGTGCTGTCTCTGTCTACCGCTGATGTGGAGCGAGGCCCCTCAGGGGTCAGGGCGCAGGCTATGGGGAAGGATGGTACGTAACTATTTACATTTCAAAGCATTTCTTTAGATGACCGATCGTAATTTCCGAATTTCATTGTATGGGCATTTTTAGAATTTGATCTACATTCAGAATGTGAAAAAAGTAAATTTTTATACAAATTTTATGCTTAATTGCCGTCACAAAACTGACAGATAAATTACGCTAATTGGGGCGTCCCAAATTCTGAAAATGCCCCCATGATGGATGGATGGTGTCACTTTTTGATTTCAAATTTTTTGTCATTTTGTATTGAACAAAATTCAGGGATCGATTTCAAAAACTGGCCCCTCCGATCACAATATCATGCCTTCGTCTAATACATTCATGATCAGACAAAAATGACGCGCGTTAGAAACCGGTCCAAATTTATAACCGCCCGCTTGTATGGCGAGATATTCTCCGGCTTCTGAGCAAAGTTCACGAGTGCCCTCCAGGTGAGTTCTTAACTTACAAAAGTGATCATTTGGAGCTCAATACTTCCAGGAACGCTGATCGAGGACTTCGTGTTCGACTCGCAGCCGGGCGCGGGGGTGGGGGTGGGGGGCGCGTGCTGCACGTGCGCAACGCGCCTTCCCCCGGCGCCACCTCCTCGCTCGCCATAGCTAAAATGATCGCCGACAAAATGACACTACAGTTCAAACTATCCAACAAAAGTGCCGTCAGAGACTTATAGGGCTCTACTCATTTTTATAATTAATAACTTAATGACAGCTTAGAAGTATGTAATGCGTGGAAGCTGGAGCCATCCCTCCCTCGCTGTAGCTAAAATGAGCGCTGAAAACATAGCCGACCGGTACAAACGGTCCTACAAAAACATTAGACTTATATTGACCGGGATATAGACCGTGATTACCTTTTTAATTTTTGTCGAGCTCCCGATATTTCGACGCAGTTGCATGCATCATGATCACGGAAAACTGACGAAGGCGGGTGGATGTTAAAGTTGTATAGACAACGCGCGATCTACCCTCCTTCGCGCGCGTCGGCTGCGTTCACTTTCAGCGTTACCACTGGTCGCGTTCACACTCGATGGTCTGTCCAAACACACTACACTCACAGTGTCACTACGTTTGTTCAATTCTGACTTCACCGGTTTTTTACACAAACAAATCACTGGATTCCATACATTAGATAGTTTGAAGCCATCCTCACGATTGAGACCATCGAGTGTGAACGCGACCAGTGGTAACGCTGAAAGTGAACGCAGCCGACGCGCGCGAAGGAGGGTAGATCGCGCGTTGTCTATACAACTTTAACATCCACCCGCCTTCGTCAGTTTTCCGCGATCATGATGCATGCAACTGCGTCGAAATATCGGGAGCTCGACAAAAATCAAAAAGGTAATCACGGTCTATATCCCGGTCAATATAAGTCTAATGAAAATAACCGTGAATCATTCAAAACTCTTACTACAAAAACATGTCGGTTCCGACATTGGAAACAAACATCAAATCAAAGAGGCCCCGTAGCCGAATGACGCGAAACGCCACATCAATGTAGTTTGGTTCTGTCGCGCCGCGCCCATACGCAAGAGCGACGGAGATATGTTACTGTGAGCGTTTGCGCACTCGGCTACGCACACTGGGTGTCTTATTAAAGGGAAGTAGAAGTGCCGCCGAAGCCACCGACCTCTGGAGCCAATTTTACAAATAAGAATCAAATATTTATTGACTGTATGAAATGTGTTACATATTTTTTATTATACTTACCTATGCATAAAACAAATTAGTGTTTATTTTGCAGCTGATGTAAATGTGGCTTTTTTCATTGAATTTCAGTTATTTTGACGGTGAAACACGATTCTTTTTTTATATTTCGTATGTGTTTTACCTATAATGTTAGAACTCATGTCTGACACCACCACATATCGTAGTCTTTCACACGTTTAATGACGATTGTAAACCTTATTTCAAAGAACTAAGGTATTTTATGTTCAAATATATAATAAAACACACACAAGGTGTAACATAAGTTGGTTATCCATTTCTCCCGCGGTGCGGGCAAAATTTGGAATCAGTTTAATTTAGAAAAAGAAAAAGGATCTTTAATTTAGAGAAAGACTATTGGGCGACCCGTCCCGTCCCGTCCCGTACATTTGTTTCCTAATCAGAACACAATACCAGAACATGCCCTTACAACGGATCCGCAACATTTTTGTTACGTCTGTATATTTGTAAGTAGGTACATGTATATATTTATAGTATATTATGTGTCACTATTTTATACTAGTTTTAATTTAAGAGTTATGTATGGTGCTGAATTTTAAAATAAAAATATATTTAAATATTTAATTCCATTACCTTTATAAAATGTGCAATTACAGATGTACATACTTATATTTGTTACGCAATAAATATTCATATGCAACGTTTACAACCTTTTATTTCAAATCATCTAAAGAATGTGTGTGAATTAAGTAAAACGATAATTGTAAACAAACAAATTTTATTTCGTATTTTACATTCATTTACTAGTAATATTTTCAAGGAAGACAATTAAAATAATTGATAATGTTAAATCATTTGTACACTGATATTAAAATATTCATACTTGTAGGTTATGTTTTAGTCATATCTAAAAATAAATATTTTTTTTCAGCCTGTCAAATAAACAATATTTTAAAAACTTAGTTTGTTGTAATTTAAGTAGGTTATCAATTTTCTATTTTATTACCTATATAATAGTTGCCTATAGCAATATCTATCTACTACTTTTCAATTCTCTTTTTTATGAGGCAGTGTTTAAGCTTTTATGAATCGTTATGAGACTTGTTTATAAATAATATTTATAACATTTCTTAATTTTAATCCATTTAAAATAAAGTGAAAAAACATATCGTCACTACTTTTAAAAAAACTTGTATTTTCGTCTGTCAATGAAAAGAAAATTGTAGTAAGTATGTATGGAATGCATACAATATAGACTTACTGCGTTTTAACTTTGAGGAACAGCGTGAAATACGAGATTTTTTTAAAGTAGTGACGATATACACATATTTATGAATTTTCCTGTACAAAAAATCAATTTCAATATAAATTACAATATTTCCAATTACCTCTAACGCTCTAAAAAACATTGTAAAAAACTAGCGATTGTTTAGTTCAAAACATAATATAGATTTATTTATAATTTTAATAAAATACTGATCTTTATACAAAGCCTACAATGATTTTGTTCAGGCATTAAAAAATCCTACTTAAAGCTAGAATTCCTGTTGATGCTTCAACCACCATTTTATTGCTTATATATGTTCGTATAAAACCTAACAAATTTATATATCTGTTGTTAGTAAATAGGAATGCTCGGTAAAATGTGTTGTGTCGATGGGGAATAATTGGCAATGCAAAGCCTAACTAGGAAGGACAAATACTACAATTTTTAACTGGCACAGTTGTTAAAAGACTGTGATGGTTCAGCTATGGACTAGATGAAACTGCTTCAAATCATGTCACAAAATATAATATTAAATCTATAACTACTGATACAGCATTACGCATGACCATTGGCCCACTTTCTACAGCGATTTTTTACTATATTTCTGGACTCTAGTTGTCTAGTTCTAGTTACTGCCACTTTTTCACAATCAAAGCCACAACATTTCTAATGTTCTACTTTGAAGTGTTTGAAGTTTAACATTGTAACTTTTCAGTAGTATTTATCTATTGCAAGTAGGTAGAGACCCACTAAATACTTCAACAGTTGCACCTTTTGTCATGAAAGAAAGTTATCTAAACTTACTCAAGGGCAATTCCATACATTGTTTATTAAATGTGAATATCAAACCTTGTGTACACTGACAAGATTTTTTAAAATTGTAAGTTTGGCTATGTTTGCAGTATTCACCTATTAATTTTTACCAACATACCTGTAGCCAACGGCGAACACCAATTCTTAAACTTAAAATGTCATGAGAACTTCTTTAAATCCTGATACCCTCTGCTGGGGTGTAGGGCTGAATAATATTTCTCGATTTATTCTGCTCATGAGAACAAATATTTTCTAATCTTATTCCAAATGGATTCCTCTAGAAGATATGCACAGGAACTGCCTTCGGAGGTCGTATACCGTAGTCAGGTGGAACATTATGTTGCTGATCACTACTATGTACTCCGAAAACCCAAACAGTGAATACACTGAAAAAGACAAATTTTATGGTTACTTTTTTTTTGATAATGAATTCAAATGTAATAGAACTTCATTATGTTTCATAGTGAAAATTTCTTAACTCTTTATAATATGTACAAGTAGGACAGGGAACTATGAGCTTTCACATTCTAAGTAATTGTAGTAGGAAAGGAAAATCCTTAGCCCAATTAGTTATGTCGCCAATATATTAGCCAATAAAACTTACCGTAAGGCTCGCACAGTCTGTTATGCCGGAGGAAGAAGTATGCAGCGAAGGCAAAAGAGCCAATGTTGACTACGAAAGCCCGCCACTTGAGCTTCACGGAGCGCATCTCCGAGCTGGAGACGGAGGCTTTCCGCCGGTACTTGGTCAGCATCATGCATGTGAACAGCATGTAGAACACTGATGTCCCAATGAACATTTTGAAGCAGAATTCATGCTTTGCTGAAATTATATATTGATATTATTGATTTAAGAAGTTTAACATTAGAAAATAAAATATTTTGAAAAAGATTCAGTGCAGTACAAAATAAAAACTATTTAAATGTGGGACTCGGTCAATCTGTGTAAGAACATCCTATAATATTTATTTATTATTTAAATGTAATTAAAATTACTACAACCAATTAGTTGTAAAGGGAATTTTCCTTTGTCTAAATAAACAATTCCAAAAATATTTTTATGGAGAGTAGATAGAAAAAAAATACTGTTACTGGTATGCGTCAAACCTTCAATACGTCATAACGGTTGCCCCAGCAAATAAAGTGCATTGCATAATGCAAGGTTACTCACGGTAATGTAGGGATGAAGTCCAGTGTGTCAGTCCTAATAAAGATAAATTCTCTATAATGTTTAACAATACTGCTAATTTGATGACTATTTCTAGATTGTCGCTTATAACGTCCCTGTAGTACCCCCACCTGAGGTACACTATGAAGAAGCGCATAGGCGCGTGAGCGTAAATAGCCGATCTCCAGATCGAGCTTTGCGGCTCGTAGTTTCCTATGGACGCCGATATAGACGGAAACACGTTCGGCACATCACAGTGGGTTTTATTTGCATTTTGAAAATCCTTGTACATAGTCATCAAAACGCAAGTTATGAACGCAAAGAGCGGCAGTGAAACGGTGACGAAGCACAGCTTCGTGACAGAAACTCTGCAGATATATCGTCTTTTTGTCTCATTGTATAGAGGGATATACATTTATTTTCCTTAACTACAATAAATAGTTAATACAGTTTCTACACGGTTTTGAGCAAGTTTTGTCAATAAAAGTGACAGAAAGAAGTAGACATGAAACATGACAGTTGGAAATTGTCTTTTTCTTTTCTCTCAAGAGATACGAAAAAATGTCCGTATTAAGCTTTGATACGCCTTTTGGAAAGTAGGTTTTTTTTATATTTTCATGTTTAATCTTATAATTGCCTTAAATTATATTTCAAATTCTCATAATTTATTTATTTATTTAGTCGTATGGCAAAGAACAGAAACATTCATAGGTTAAAATTAAGTCCAATCAGCCATTTATTGGCCTCGTCGCTAAGGGTGATCAGGTCTTCTGTAGGTCCATTGGCATAGCGATAATTATAAAGCAATCTTGTAAAACCATGCATTATCAGTTTTCTTTTTCTCTTAATAAGATAAAGAAATATGTACAACGACTACAATTAGGACAGTGATAAAAAACTGTTTTTAACACAAAAATACATCTAATGTTGCCATAGGTAACTAAAATCCCACATTTATATGGACATTTTGATTACTCTGGGACAGGGACCGGCCCGCTATCCCTTATACGGGGTTTTGTATGGGTATTTCGTTAGGCTTAACTTACCCTACCCTTTTGACGCGATACCCTTTCATTTTGCTTTTAAAGCCCTAACGAAAGCGCTTACCTAAAATAGCCCAATACCCTTTCAAAACCCTTATCATCGGCTCAGCCTAACGCCATAAGGGTGAGCCTTATATTGGGTTTTATTTGCTTTCCCTTATAGATCATATCGTGCGAGTTTAAATCCTGTACCTCGCTCATAAAGCACACATTACTCCGAACGAAATAACATACGATCGTTACCTATGGCGGCACTGTGTGTGATATTTGCGCGTTTCTGTTTAATGGAAACGGCTGTAGATAAAATAAGGTTCAATTTTCAATACCAAATACTTATAGTTATGATAGGCTCCTGCTTTGCTCGGGTGTAACACAGGCAAACGCTGCTTTTTAGGGTTCCGTAGTCAACTAGGAACCCTTATAGTTTCGCCATGTCTGTCTGTCCGTCCGTCCGTCAGCGGATAATCTCAGTAACCGTTAGCACTAGAAAGCTGAAATTTGGTCCCAATATGTATATCAAATCAATCACGCCAACAAAGTTCAAAAATAAAAAATGGCAAAAATGTTTTATTAGGGTACCCCCCCCCATGTAAAGTGGGGGCTGATTTTTTTTTCATTCCAACCACAACGTTTGATATATTGTTGGATAGGTATTTAAAAATGAATAAGGGTTTACTAAGATTGTTTTTTGATAATATTGATATTTTCGGAAATAATCGCTCCTAAAGGAAAAAAAAGTGCGTCCCCCCCCTCTAACTTTTGAACCATAAGTTTAAAAAATATGAAAAAAATCACAAAACTAGAACTTTATAACGACTTTCTAGGAAAATTGTTTTGAACTTTATAGGTTCTGACCGTAGCCCGACACGCTCTTGGCCGGTTTTTTTTATCGGACTTGTCTTGATGAGTACCCGAAGTCTAGCTGATGCTGAACCCTGGCTGCACCTAGGAGAACTCGGGTTTAGTGTAACACAGGCAAACGCTGTTTTCGTCATCGGACTTGTCTTGATGAGTACTCAAGTGAGCAGTACCCGAAGTGCAGTTGATGCTGAACCCTGGCTGCACCTAGGGGAACTCGGGTTTAGTGTTACACAGGCAAACGCTGTTTTCGTCATCGGACTTGTCTTGATGAGTACTCGAGTGAGCAGTACCCGAAGTCCAGCTGATGCTGAACCCTGGCTGCACCTAGGGGAACTCGGGTTTAGTGTAACCCAGGCAAACGCTGTTTTCGTCATCGGACTTGTCTTGATGAGTACTCGAGCGAGCAGTACCCAAAGTCCAGCTGATGCTGAACTCTGGCTGCACCTATGGGAACTCGGGTTTAGTGTAACACAGGCAAACGCTGTTTTCGTCATCGGACTTGTCTTGATGAGTACTCGAGTAAGCAGTACCCGAAGTCCAGCTGATGCTGAACCCTGGCTGCATCTATGAGAACTCGGGTTTAGTGTAACACAGGCAAACGCTGTTTTCGTCATCGGACTTGTCTTGATGAGTACTCGAGTGAGCAGTACCCAAAGTCCAGCTGATGCAGAACCCTGGCTGCACCTATGGGAACTCGGGTTTAGTGTAACACAGGCAAAAGCTGTTTTCGTCATCGGACTTGTCTTGATGAGTACTCGAGTGAGCAGTACCCGAAATCCAGCTGATGCTAAACCCTGGCTGCAGCTAGGGGAACTCGGGTTTAGTGTAACCCAGGCAAACGCTGTTTTCGTCATCGGACTTGTCTTGATGAGTACTCGAGCAAGCAGTACCCAAAGTCCAGCTGATGCTGAACTCTGGCTGCACCTAAGGGAACTCGGGTTTAGTGTAACACAGGCAAACGCTGTTTTCGTTATCGGACTTGTCTTGATGAGTACTCAAGTGAGCAGTACCCGAAGTCCAGCTGATGCTGAACCCTGGCTGCATCTAGAGGAACTCGGGTTTAGTGTAACACAGGCAAACGCTGTTTTCGTCATCGGACTTGTCTTGATGAGTACTCGAGTGAGCAGTACCCAAAGTCCAGCTGATGCTGAACTCTGGCTACACCTAGTTGAACTCGGGTTTAGTGTAACACAACACAGGCAAACGCTGTTTTCGTCATCGGACTTGTCTTGAGTACTCGAGTGAGCAGTACCCAGTACCCAAAGTCCAGCTGATGCTGAACTCTGTTTGCACCTAGGGGAACTCGGGTTTAGTGTAACACAGGCAAACGCTGTTTTCGTCATCGGACTTGTCTTAATGAGTATTTGGGTGAGCTGTACCCAAGATAGAGCTGATGCTGAAACCTAGCTGTACCTAGGGGAACTCGGGTTTGGTGTAACATAGGCAAACGCTGTTTGCGTCATCGGACATGTCTTGACGAGGACTTGGGTGCGCAGTAGCGCAAGAAAGCGCTGTAGCTGAGCCCTGGCGGTATCTAGGGCAACTCTGGTTTCGGTACATTATAATATAGAAATATTTCATGCAATCTCAAGTTAGGCATAAAAACATAATATTAATTGAACAAAAATCTTACCAGAAGTGAATATTAACATCAAGTAGTTAGAACACATTTATTAATTTGCCATACATGAAACACTTTATTTGTGTCTAAAAAAATACGTATGTATATCCATTTGAATATCAAAATTAAGTACAGTCGATTTCACTAATAGTAACACAGGGAATAAAGAGAATACTGGAGTTCCAAGCGTCCATAGACTACGGTAACTACTTACTATCAGACGCGCTGTATGCTTGATTTCCACCAGAAAAGTATTTCTGTTTCAAACGATCTTCATAGAATTCACAACAATCAACAGAAATAGTTTGACAGATTCTATGGTACTACTCAACTCAACCAAGTACCAGTCATAAAGACGAGTCTCAGATATTTCACGATGACGAAAACAGCGTTTGCCTATGTTACACCAAACCCGCGTTCCCTTAGGAATAGCCAAGGTTCAGCATCAGCTCTACCTTGGTTACTGCTCACACAAGTACTCATCAAGACAAGTCCGATGACGAAAACAGCGCTTGCCTATGTTACTCCAAACCCGCGTTCCCCTGGGAAAAGCCAGGGTTCAGCATCAGCTCTCTACTTTGGTTACTGCTCACTCAAGTACTCATCAAGACAAGTCCGATGACGAAAACAGCGCTTGCCTATGTTACTCCAAACCCGCGTTCCCCTGGGAAAAGCCAG
The DNA here is from genome assembly GCF_023078275.1 of Leguminivora glycinivorella. NCBI lineage: Eukaryota > Metazoa > Arthropoda > Insecta > Lepidoptera > Tortricidae > Leguminivora > Leguminivora glycinivorella. Next base: position 38,232,273 of record NC_062971.1, read on the forward strand.
GGTTCAGCATCAGCTCTACCTTGGTTACTGCTCACTCAAGTACTCATCAAGACAAGTCCGATGACGAAAACAGCGTTTGCCTATGTTGCACGAAACCCGAGTTCCCTTAGGAATAGCCAGGGTTCAGCATCAGCTCTACCTTGGTTACTGCTCACTCAAGTACTCATCAATACAAATCCGATGACGAAAACAGCGTTTGCCTATGTTGCACGAAACCCGAGTTCCCCTAGGAATAGCCAGGGTTCAGCATCAGCTCTACCTTGGTTACTGCTCACACAAGTACTCATCAAGACAAGTCCGATGACGAAAACAGCGCTTGCCTATGTTACTCCAAACCCGCGTTCCCCTGGGAAAAGCCAGGGTTCAGCATCAGCTCTACCTTGGTTACTGCTCACTCAAGTACTCATCAATACAAGTCCGATGACGAAAACAGCGTTTGCCTATGTTGCACGAAACCTGAGTTCCCCTAGAAATAGCCAGGGTTCAGCATCAGCTCTACCTTGGTTACTGCTCACTCAAGTACTCATCAAAACAAGTCCGATGACGAAAACAGCGCTTGCCTATGTTAAACCAAACCCGCGTTCCCCTGGGAAAAGCCAGGGTTCAGCATCAGCTCTATCTTAGGAACTGCTCACCCAATTAACTCATCAAGGCGAGTTGGATGACGAAAACGGTTTATTTTTATGTTGGCAATTAACGTTTTCAATGTGTAATGATAATGGTTAATTGTATTGATTTTCGGCCAACACTGTATGCATGTAAATATACATGTATATTTACATGCATACATACATATTTACATATTTATATATTTATATTCATACATACATACCTACATACATTCATACATACCTACATACATTCATACGTACGAACATACATACTGATCTATGGGCGACGATGATCATTTACCATCAGGCGATCCATCAGTCCCTTGTCTCCCAGTTCATTAAAAATAATTTCTAGCCGTGTTCTACTTCTATCCAACGAAAACATGTTTCGTTGCAAAATTAAAAATGGGGCGCATAGTGCGGAGTGGCAACAGCGCATTTTCCTTCCGCCTCTTACACTAGCTTAGATTCATAATCCTGTCTCTTTCACGCAAGGCTCGACTACGCTTCAACAAAAGGGAAAGCCTTATAAATAGCGCTTAAAATAAGGGTAACCCTTATTAAAGGCTTGCAAGCCGTATCGGATAGCGGTAAGCCAATGCACAGGGCTAGCTTTATTGTTTTGCTAAGTTTTTTGTAAGGGCTAGTCAAATGAATGGGCTTGCAGTTCGAAAGGGAGAGTCTCTCGATTGGGTCGTCCTTACGTTAGGGATTCCCAATGAAAGGCTTGTAGCGCGGAAGGGGTTGTCCGGTCCCTGCTCTGGGAAGTGCACTAATGCAGATGCATAAAAATAAAATAACACTAATTCCATTTGGTGCTGCGATGAGCTATTTTATAGTGGTTGCCGAATTTGAGCAGTAAACTTTGACAGTATTTCCATATCAATTTTGTAGAACTGTTTTTCAGTTATACCAAGCTTTAAGGAAGTACCTTATGTATGTGTACCTATTAATGAACTTGCATGGGAAATCAAATGACATCTAGTCGATCAAGATAATGAAATGAATAATAGGTGAAACATGCGCAGGCAAGGAAAAAGTTTAGATATCGACTAAACTTCCCTATGACAACGTAACACTTAGGCCTACTGAATATAAACCGGAGTATTATTTAGTGGAAATTGCATTTCTTGTGATAAACACGATAAATATAAAATTATTTATAATAACAAAGTTGTTTTCAGTATTCCCTACAAATATCAAAGATAAAAAAATGAAAGAAAATGGAGGAAATACTGAATAAAGATATATTTGACGATAGGGCCCTGCTGAAGCTCGCCCCCGACTACGTTCCCACCAACACGTTGCTCCGGCTTGAAGCCAGGAGAAACATGGTAAGTGCACTTGTATCTTCATCACAGCTGCAAGTTTTTTGTGGAATTTAGATTTTAACGTTGTTAACATAGGAACTAAGTAATAAATTAATAATCAATACCATTGTTTTTGCATTATTTAGGATTTTCTTTTAGTAAAGTTTGTTTACAATCTGTTCTATAACTTAATAAATACCTACACTTATTAATGCATTTCCTGGCAGGTGAAGGATACTCATAAACATGGAATATTTACAGTCAACCATGGCAAAAGGTAAGCTTTAACTTTTTAATACGATCCGCCGTCTCAACTAAAAAAGGCAGTTTTGTTGAATAAATACATTCATTTTTCTTGCCCAGAAAACTACCTTATTCAATAAATAGATTTAAAAAATCAAAAAGTCTGGATATTCTGTTATCGTATGAAAAATGACGGTATATATATGTTATTAAACTCTTTGGTGGGGTTTACGATTTGACACAGATTTTGTGACGTTGACCAAAACCACGGAAGTATGGAGATTAAATTTCTACATTCCATACACGGAAGTATAACCAGAACAAATAAGTAGGTACCTATTATTATTTTCTTTACTTAGTAAACAAAGTATTATGGCGGAGTGAAACAGTAATAAACGAAGAATATAATGTATTTGCATTAATATAATGTAAAGGAACCACATGCCTAATTCGCTAACGCCTAATGAAAGGAAAAGGAACACAATGAATTCATAGAAATAGGAAGTAAAAGCGATAGCAAAGTATTAGGTATCGACCTAATCTATTCACAGGAATGAAATTAAAATTAGTATTATTTCGTTTTAGACAGGCAGCTGATGCTGGTACGTCTAAATCATAGTTCACTTTGCACGATTTCACTTCTTAGATAGTTTGTCTAGTCTATGGTTGTCTAGTAATTGGTATAGTATCCAGGGAGACTAGAGATAATAGTATCAAACAAACAAAAATTGGTCTTCATACGTGTGCATTATCCTATGTCTGCATAGGTACATTTCCAGGTTCGAATCCCGGTATAAGGGCATTTATTTGTGTGATGAGCACAGATATTTGTTCCTGAGTCATGGATGTTTTCTATGTATATGTATGTATTTTATCTAAGTATATGTATAAGTATGTATATCGTCGCCTAGCACCCATAGTACAAGCTTCGCTTAGTTTGGGGCTAGGTTGATCTGTGTTAGGTGTCCCCCAATATTTATTTATTTATTTTATTTTATTTATTATTTTCTTCTAGGAAAACGACAAAACTGTCGAAAGACCAGATTAGAATGAACAAAGAGATAGAAAAACTCCGTAATAGCTTTCAACGTATGAATTTAAAAAATGAAATAATGATAAAGAATAATCCTGAGTCTAAAAGTATGCCAGAAGATATAAAAGGAGACAAGAAAACAAAGAACATCAATGGGTTTCATCTCCACAACAACGTAGTTGCTTCCGTTGATGACAACATCAATAGTGTAAACAATATCAAATATCATGAAAGATTTAATAATAAAAAGACCCTCTATGAAGTTACGGAATCCACTCATACTATAAAAAATGATGCTGAAATTATCGAGGAAATTAATTATCAAACTGCTATAAGTACAGGTTATGAATTTCACATACAAGAAAATGTATTGAATAACGAGGACAATTTTTTGAATTTGCAAGACCAAACTGTTGCCAAAAATGATTATAATGATATTAATGATTTAAGGATAGAGAACAGTAAAGGATTAAACTTAGACACGCAAATGAGCGAGTTGCAAAGTGTATTGATAATGATGGCTATTAATTCAAACACTATTGAAAATGACGAAAAACCTATCAATCAGACTAACAAAGAAAGTGTTATGGAATCGAAAGATTTGGTGCTAGTGTCAAAATCTATTAACAAGGAGGTAAAGCCGGATTTCTCAATATTACTCCAATCAAAATATTTTTAACAAGCCGTTTGGAGCTGATAGTGAAGAAATATATCGGGAAATGGCGAAACTGCGTAAAAAAACGAAAAGAATACGTGATGCAGCAAAGACAAGAGGCGATAAAAAGATTTTTCGAAAAACTGGAGACAAAGAAGTCGGAGAAAAATCAAAATGAAGAAACGAAATCGAAGATGCTGGCGAGGGACTACAGCACTTACCAGCATAGGTACTTGATTACATGTTATAAGGCAGTATTTCTTAATTAAGTACTCATTAGTTGACCACGTTTTATTTGTCCTGTTCATTTAATATGAAAACAAAGGCATTCCTAAATCTCCATAAAAATCTCAATAAAGTTGTTCTTTTTTCGAAGTTTGTCTATATGCCTCTTATGTCCTTTATAATTTATGTACATTGCAGATACAAGATGCAAAAGCACATAATAGCGCTCCAAAAAGCGAAACTTGAAGAACAAAACAGGCTGATTGACGAGTTGAAATACAACAAGATCGTTGAAGCGTCGAAACAGTCGGTGGACGAGATGAAAGAGGAGGTGCGCAGAACCTACTATGAGTTAGATCGGCATCTGAAGCCGAAAATCAAACTGTTGTCCAACGAACTCAAGATCCCGGAGATAGAAGGTAAACTAGGTACTTTTACGATGAAAAATCATATTACATATTATTATACAAGTGAAGAAGCAAACATTTATTTCTTGATTGCCAATACATATATTCCCACGATCATGGAAATCTGATTATACTATAATTTTCTTTTACAGAGCCATCTCTCGTGCTTCATTGTTTGAAGGTGCCTCAGTTTTTGCAGAGAATGGAGAAAAGAGCCCGTGAAAGGGAAGAGAAACATGCGTTGATTCGGGAAAGAAGAAAGCAAATGGAGGAAGAACGCATCCGAATGAAACAACAGGTAAATATCTTATAAAGTTACATGCAGACTCAAAGAAGTTTATCAAAATAAGATTTTAAACTTTTAACCATTTTGCAAGGCGGAGTTAGCAAAACTGGAAATGGACAAAGAGGAAAAAATGAAAAGAATAAAAGAGCTCAGAGAAAAAAGGAAGAAAGAAAGGATGGAAGCTATAAGGAAGAAGCAATACGCAGACAGAATGCGATCCTTAACAGTAATGGCGGACTTGCATTACGAGAGAGTTCTAATGGCCAAGTACTGTATACGACCCCTGAAGATGTTGATAGTGTTGAAACGAGACAACATAGAGAAAGCCAAAGCACATTACAAATTCCAGCTGAAGAAAAACACGTTTTTGCACTGGATGTTCTACACTGAAGACATGTGGATTGAGAGGAATTATAAAGCAGAGAATTTCCACAGGAAAAAGATTTTGAGGAAGACGTTTGACGCACTTAAAAAGGTAAATAAGTAGCTGGTCGGTCACAATGACAATAGTCTCTGAGTAATCATTATTTTATTTTTGTGTTAAATTTAAAATCCTTTGTTTTTTAACCGACTTCAAAAAAAGGAGGAGGTTCTCAATTCGACTGAATGTTTTTTTTTTAGAATCATCATGAATACGTTTTAAGAAGACAAGTGGCTGAAGACTACTATGATCTGTATGTGACTAATTTAGTATTTAGAAAGCTACATGAAAACGTAGCCATTTTGAAGAAAGAACATGAAGTTAAAATGCAAAAGGCCATGCTGTACTACAACAGGTAAGTACCTAAATAATCATTATTGTACCTATTATAACGCTTTATGCTTGTTTAGCAATGTAAATTTGCTATTCAATACTAAAGCTATGAAATGTCCAACTTGTTATTGTACGTATTAGATTTTATATCAGTATATTAAATAAAGTATGTTTTCAGAAATCTTCAATTCAAAATAATAACCTGCTGGAGAACACTGCCCGCTCTGAACGCGTTGAAGAGAGAGCAGGAAGCGAGAAAAGCGAAATGGAGAGAGAAGGTGTTGCAAGTCGTCCCGGACTACATGCCTCCGGACGAATGAAATATCAGACAGAGTACTTCGGTATTAAAGATGTCCTACAATAATTCTGTTACTACCCACCAAACGGCGATGTACAGTGAGCTGCAGAATCGCATGGAGAAATTATGAAAGAAGTGAATGATAAATTCGCCATGTAATTTTGTAGCTCACTGTACACGTAGGTACCTACAGCCCATATTCGGCTTTGCTGCTACAATTTTTAGATGATAACGAGAGTTAAATGTATTTTAGTTTCTTTTAAAAATATTTCATAAATAATTATAAATAAGCAATAACTAGATTAATTAAGTTTTAGCTTAGTTAATACGTACTATCCCCGACAATACCCTGTTCTAACACTAGAAGTAAAATTCCCGCCAAAAGTTTAATTAAACTTATGTTTACCTAAAGTTAAGAAGTACCTAAATAGGAAGCATTCACTATGGAATGTTATTATAAGTTTAATCTAGCTTAGATTAAGTATTATTATCATATAAGCAATTCTTAATTTTACGAGAAATTAAATAAAGGTAAGTAGAAATATGACAGATTTTTATTTCATGGTCACCCTTTAATAACAATATTAGTCATAAAATTATCGTTTTGTTTTTTCTTAATTACAAAATAAAGTTTCCTGCCTTTAGAAATTAAGTGGGGTAAAGTTACATAAACTTGCTTTGCTCGCAAGAAACAATATGAGGATTCCCTAAAGGGGATATCCAGTCTTGCCACTCGGTTTTCCTGCTATAGATACACTATCAACTGTGTGTATACTTAATGTTTTGTATGTAAAGTATGTAAAAAGGCCCAAAAAGAAAACACTCACACTTGACTAAACAATAATGTATTAAATCAATAGAGGTATAACTGGTAGAAAAGCTTGACTATGGTTTGTTTCCTTCTAGACGTCATGTTTCTCGGAAAAATCTTAACACCGCGATCTAGCTTTTTTGACACTCGGTACAGCGACATCTAGATGGAAATTTGACAACTAAAAGTAACAGAATGCAAATGTACTACGAAATACATACAGAGGTTAGACATTCCGCCCACCAAGGACAATAATAACACAGTGTCCTTATTTCCGCCCACCATGAGGCAACTGACTATAACAAATTCAATAAATTACACAGTGGAAGAAAATTGTAACATGTGACATTAACATTGTCAACAAAATAACTCAAAATTGTTACACTGCTTAGCTTTACAGAACAAATATTTGACATATAAGTCCCCAAATAAAATCTCAACCTATATTTGTTAAGAAACAAATTATAAACATTACTGAAAAACTTAAGTTTCTATTGGCAGAAAACACAGTTTGCCAACAGATCGTTTTATAATATTCCCTTTACAACGCAAACTAACTACTCGAGTGATTCCATCCGGACCTGGGTGCTTATCAGTGACTACACCATATAACCATCTTGCCGGAGGCAAATTATCCTCCTTTACTAACACTACACTACCTACCACTGGCTCGGGTGTTTGATGAGCCCATTTATAACGGTGGTAAAACTGAGTCAGATATTCACGCGACCATCGGCGCCAGAAATCTTGAACCATTTTCTGTGTTAGTTGCCATCTTCTTAAGTTGCTAACATTGGTACTTTCATAGTTAGAGTCTGGCACAAGTACTAGAGGTTCTCCAACCAGAAAATGCCCAGGAGTGAGAGGTATAGGATCATCACTGTTGCTACTATTAATTCTTGACATAGGCCTAGAATTAAGGCATGCTTCGATTTGAGCCAGGACTGTGGACATTTCTTCAAACGTCAAAGTGGAGTTTCCAATCACTCGTCTGAGGTGATGTTTTGTGGATTTAACTCCCGCCTCCCAGAGGCCTCCGAAGTTTGGAGAGTGTGGAGGAATCCAATGCCAATTAGTGGAGTTTGAGGCAAGCTGATCGGCAATTTCTACAGCTACGCTTGATTTTTCTTCGGCGTACAACTGCTTCAACTCACGAGCAGCTCCCACGAAGTTTGTTCCATTGTCGCTCCACAAATCGGCGCAGTGACCACGTCGTGCGGTAAAGCGTTTGAAGGCTGCAATAAAGCCTTGAGCTGTCAAGTCACTGACTGCTTCAAGATGTATTGCTCTTGTAGCCATACAAATGAAAAGGCAAATGTAGCCTTTGTAAGAGCGGTGGCCTCTTCCCTTTGAGGTGCGCATGTTTATTGGACCAGCATAGTCCACACCACTTTGAAAGAAAGGGCGATTGACAGTTCCTCGAACTGACGGCAACTGTCCCATCAGTGGATGTCTCATTGCAGCGGCGTAGCGAGCACATGTCACACATTTGCGAACGAATAACTTAACCGAATTGGTTGCTCCAATCACAAAATATTTGGATCTCAAATAATTGAGCATCAGTTGTGGATTGCCATGCAGAGTTTTTTCGTGCGCATTGTCCAATATTAACGTTGTGAAGTGTGACTTATGTGGAATTATTACTGGATGCTTCATTTGTTCAGTGATTCCAGCTTGCTGTAATCTTCCACCAACTCTCAAGACACCATCTTCGTCTACAATTGGGTTCAATGAGGTAAGTTGACTCTTCTTATTAATCATTTTGTTTTCTTTCAGGTTCTTCAGCTCTTCTTTGAAGTGATTCGCTTGAACTATCTTTATACAAGTCTTCAAAGTTTCTTGGATTTCGCTGCTTGTTAACCACAAACTCACTTTTTCTTTTTTAGCATATTTAAAGATTCTTTTGCAGAAAGCCAGAACGCGTAGCAGTTTCCACAGCTTCGAAAACTTTGAAATGAGAGTCTCTTCAGCATCTGCTGTGACATTATTACTATCGTGAGTATTCACGAAACATTCTTTAGTGTTCCTTTCTTCTAAGTTTGTATCTTTTATGTTTGGTTTCTTGTAACTAATCTCTTTATTTTTCAGCCATGATGGACCTTCTAACCACAGTTCTTCTTTGCTCAGCTGCTGTGTGCCTCTAGACGCGCAGTCTGCAGGATTATCCTTCGACGAGACATGGGACCATTGGTGTGGCTCTACTGACGTTATTATTTCAGATACCCGGTTTGCGACGAAAGTTTTCCATCGATTTGGACGACTGTTCAGCCAAGAAATGACTACTGTAGAGTCAGTCCAAGCGTGTATGTTTGCCTTGTTAATACTCATAACGTCGGCTACTTCCATCAGTAATTTCGTAAGTAGTACAGCCCCACACAATTCCAAACGTGGAATTGAAATTTGTTTAATTGGTGCCACTTTCGTCTTGGATGTGATCAGTGACACGTGTACATTTCCCTCTTCGTCTATTGTCCTCAAGTACACAACAGCAGCAAAAGCTTCATTGGAAGCGTCGCAGAATCCTTGCAGTTCTGCAGTCACATGAGAACTAGCATGGTTCCATCTGGGTAGCTTGAATTCGGTAAGTTGGTTTAGACTTTCTCTGTAGCTTAGCCAATTCTTCAGTAATTGTGGTGGTACTTCATCATCCCATTCGATTCCCGAAAGCCACAATTTCTGGATGAATATCTTGGCTACGATGATCACTGGAGCCAACCAACCAAGCGGATCAAACAACCTTGATATGTCAGATATGACACTTCTTTTAGTTACAGGAACTTTGAGTGGAGGTAGCTGAACCGAATATTCAAATTCGTCATTTCGGCGATTCCAAACAAGTCCTAGGATTTTCATGACAGCGTCTATTTTCAGCTGTAAGCTACCTTCCTCTTTGACATCGCTTTCTTTCATATGCCGCATTAATTCTTCACTGTTACTGCTCCATTTCTGTAACTCGAATCCACCTTTTTGCAAGAGTTCATTCATCTCTTGGTAAACCACTTTACCTTCTTCCACGGATTCACAGCCTGTTAACAAGTCATCCACATAAAAATGGTTGAGGACCCTATCAGCAGCATTTGGATATTGTGCTCCTTCATCGTGGGCTACTTGGTGAAGCGCACGCACTGCAAGATGAGGTGCTGAGGCCGTACCAAAGGTGACTCGGAGCAGTCTCAAGTGCTTAATCTTCTCCCCCGAATTTTCACGCCATAGAATGCGCTGAAAATCAACATCGTCTTCATGCACTTTCACTTGCCTGTACATTTTAACAATGTCTGCTACTAGGCATATAGGATGGCAACGCCAACGAAGGATGGTATGACGCAGAACAGGTTGAAGAGTTGGACCTACTAACAGGTCTTGATTTAATGAAACGCCATTGGAGCCAGGACAAGAAGCATCAAAGACCACACGCAGCTTTGACGTCGATCTGTCATCTCGGATGACAGCATGATGTGGCAAATAAACTGCATCTGGGTTGTTCTCCTGTTCTGGAGGAACTTCTTCCATGTGTTCTAACTCAAGGTACTCATTGATGACATCTGAGTAGCGTTTCTTCATCTCAGCATCTTTTGCAAACCTCTTCTCCAATTGGTTGAGACGCCTAGTTGCAATAGGCACAAAGTTTCCACGTTTGCAACTGGGGTCTTGATCACGAAATGGTAGTTTCACAATGTATCTACCGGTGCTATCACGTTCAGTGGTAGCATTGAAAAATTCTTCACATTTCTTCTCGTCTTCATTGTAATGACGCTTGGGATCTGTCGTATTATGGTCAGCCTCGAGTTCCCAAAATTTCTTGAGCAGCTCGTTTTCATCTAAATGAATGTGGTTAACGCTAACACTTGTACGAATTTCCGACTCACCTAGGTGAGTTGGCCCTGAAACAATCCAGCCTAAAGACGTTCGCTGAGCGATGAGTGCTCCCTGTGGAGCTTTGATCATTTCGTTTAACAGTATTTGACCGTACACCTCTCCTCCTAAAAGCAAGTCGATTTTCCCGGGAATGTTGAATGTGTAATCTGCTAAATCTAATTTAGACAGATCTGACCACGAATCAATGTCTATAAATTTCCTCGGACGATTCGATGTTACCTTGCCCAAAACATGAGCATGCACGTTCACTTCAAAGTCAGGTTCTAGGAGTGATGAAATTTTTACCTTTACCACCGACTTAGAGTTCACAGGTGAACTCTCTTCACCGCCTAGTCCCGTGACTGTGCTCTTATGGTAAACCTTGTTAAGTCCCAGCAGTTGTGCTGCAGACTCCGTTATGAAAGAGGCTTCCGAGCATTGGTCGATTAAACATCTGAGGGTTATACCTGAACCAGTTTTCGACTGAGCTTGAACCAAAGCCGTTGGCAAGAAAACTTGACCGCGACTGGTCGAAAAACAAGTTGTTACATTATTGGGCTCATCACACAATGATGATGGAGCTGTTGTTGCATGGGCAACAATATCGCCTTCAACCGATTGATTGGGTTTGACTTGAGAATCGGTTGCTTGAGTGTTCGTTTTTGGGTGCAATAAAGAATGATGTTTGCGCTTGCAAATTCGGCATCTAGTAGATTGGCGACAGGAATATACGTTGTGACCTGAACCTAAGCAATTAAAACAGAAATTACCGGACTGGATGAAATCACGTTGAGCATCAACATCGATTTTAGAAAAACCTTTACAATTACACAGTTTGTGATTCTCAGAACAATAGCCACAAGAAACTTCGGTTACATGATGCACTTTTAAGTTAGTAGTACATGGTGCATTGGGTTTCTTTGGGATAAAGCTGGTCTTCGATGATTTCCCATCCAAACATTCTAATGCCCTAAATCGGGTTTCTAAAAATTCTCGAAGTTGGTTAAGTGTGGGCAAATCATCAGAAGACTCGCTAACCTTAAGTTCCCACTGTTTCCTAGACTCGTTGTCTAATTTCAGACAAATGATATGAATCACAATTATGTCCCATGTAGTTGTGTCGATGCCTAAATTGCTTAATCCATTTAGACACTCATTCGTAGTATCCAGTAATTCTTTGAGTGCATTCGCGGACTCTGTCATAATATTCTTCTGACTCATGAAGCGTTTGAGAATGCAGTTGGAAAGATACTTCTTATTATTGTAGCGCTTTTCTAATTTCTCCCAACATGCGCTGTAATTATCTTGCGTGATCTGTACGTGACGCAGAAGCTGTTCAGCTTCACCAACCAAATAACCTTTCAGGTAGTGCAATTTTTGAACGTCGTCTAAATCTCTGTTCTTATGTATGAGCGACGTGAATAAATCTCTGAAGCTAGTCCACTCAGAATAATTGCCAGAAAACGTAGGAATTGAAATCTTTGGTAACTTGACCATCACTGACTTGCCTTGCCCAACATCCGACTTATTCTCAACAGTGGTAGGCTCAGTGCTCTTAGCAGGAACGTAAATATTTAATTTGCTTAAGGCAGCCTTTAGGTCCGACTTATAATCCGTGAATAACTCTTCCGCATTAGAATATATGTCTTCAGTTATATACTCGGTGAACTCAAGTGTACTAGACTCTTTAATGATTTGAGTATGAGTTGTCATAAACTGATTCCATAAAGATTCTAAATTTTCTATTCTTGTTTTGAGGTAATCTGCAGAGTTAAGTCGTTCCTTGGGTGATTTTTTAAAGTTACTTTTTGCCTTATCAATTCTCAAGTACAAGTCCTGTTGCACTTTTATAAGAGCCTCCATAGTGAAATTTTCTAAGTGTTTGGAACTTAGTACAATCTAGGCAAAATATTACAACCAATATTTCCATCTCCATTTTTCACCGCCTCAGTACCAAATTGTTTTAGTTACATAAACAATTGCCTGTCAAAAACATCAATGCAAATAAGTCTCGTGAGACTCGTACTGAAGACCTCAGATAGCAAATGACCATTTACGCGTACGCCGCGCCCAAATGAATCAATGCTCTTATCATCCCCGATAACCTGGCATCGCCGATAACCCACTCCACCGAGTCTTCGCACGCTCCCTACACATTCGCGTGTTTATTACTTATTATAATTACAACTAATTATGACGATGACTTGGTGATCGACTATTGTCACTCCCGTTAGTAGCCGGCGTGCTGACCAGTATTGGTGACCCCCACGATCCCTTGAGTTGGTTACTGATGTGGGGGTTAAGTTAAAGTAGGACATGTTTACGAATAAACAGTATTGTTAGTGTTAGAAAATGTTTGTGTTGGTGTGTTTATTATTGTGTGTGTGCGCGCGTGCTCAAGATCAAATAGTTGTTGAAGTCATTAGGTAAGTATTATTTAGGTAATTAAGTAATTAATTAACGAATTTTTTTAGCCTCTTCGTTACCTATACCTGTCCTTAATTAAAGATTTTAAAAGGAGAAATGCTTCGGTATAGTAAGGATATGAAACCACGTGCCAAAACGATGCTTATTATTTTGTTGGAATCTAGAATAAATAAAATAATAAGTAATATTTTTGAAGTTGTCCTGCTTTGATAAGACATCGAAGCGTTGCGTCGCTTGGCTATCAGATTACGATGAACCAGCATATAAGCCGCATAAATTGTTTATAAGACAATTTTTAACAGTAATTACAGTTATTTGTAAAACTACAATGATATACCTAGATAATTTCAAATGATTAAAGAATATTATTAGGGTTTTAAACTAAATTATCATTTTAGGTTTTTGATGTATAGGGTCAAACCGTCGCTGCAATTGAAAACCGTGTCACTCATACTTGTACCTCGACCTCGTACCATATGCTATATTATAAACAGTTTATTTTTTGAAGGAAGAAAACGAGAATAACTCGCGACGCTTAATACGATTGAAGTATAGAATCCTTTGCTTTGTTCAGGATTCAATGTAAGTAGGTATTAGCAAGTATTAGGTAATATACTCCCTCACTGTAAATATGTAATTGTGTTCTCTTGTAACACAATTATTATTTGAATTACGTCGATGGCAAGTAAGCATACGATCCAGATCCACCTGATGGTAGGGTGCATTAGGGTAACTCCGAAAGTCGTCTAATTACGAAAGTCGCATAAAAATCACAATTATTTCCATCATATCAAGATTCCCCTTTCGGAATTACCAGAGCATTTCTGTCATTCGGAATTACCCTAATGCACTTAATTCTCCGTATCCTATGGACGCCAACTCCAGAGGTGTGAATACATGCTCGGTGCTGCGGCGCCCATATCACACCGCACCCACCTTGGAAACCTTACTAACTGTCAACAGGACTATGAGTATTTCGGGTCAACGAGCTCCGTATCGGTCTTGTAAATAAGTATCTCTGTTGGCTAGCATCAGTAGCAACATCATTGTGTTCGGCGGCCGAACGACGGATCCAGCATCCAGCGTTGGTCACGCGGTCAACTTAAAAAAAAAGCACGGAAACTTACTTGATATCTCATAAGTACACTAGTAGAGGAGTTGTACGAGCATTTGTATGGGAGGGGTCATAATAATTCCCACAGAACCGAAGTTTGGTTTTTTTAGTTCTTTGTGTGTGTCTTTTTGACATACTAAAAATATAGTAAAATATATTTATGCAAAATGCGTTTTTTCGACCGCCAAAAGTTGTATGAAAAATTACTATGAAGAAAAAAATCCTAAAATTTAAAAATTGTCTCTGGTATCAACTTATGGGAAATTAGGCGGCAAAAATATTTATAGCGTTGATGTTTAGCAAAAATATAACAATTTTTCACTATTTTAGTAAAATAAAAAATTATAAAATTCATAAATTTGATGAAAGGAAGTAATTAAAACATAAATTTCAGCAATGTAATTTTTTTCATAGGTACCACACCATGGTAAATACGGTTACGATCCGCCTGGTGATAAGCAGTCCAGGCGGATCGTACCCGTATTTACCATGGTATGGTACCTATGAAAAAAATTACATTGCTGAAATTTATGTTTTAAGATTTAGTCCTTTCATCAAAATTATGATTTTTATAATTTTTTATTTTATTAAAATAGTGAAAAATTGTTATATTTTTGCTAAACATCAACGCTATAAATATTTTTGCCGCCTTACTTCCCCATAAGTTGATACCAGAGACGATTTTTAAATTTTAGGATTTTTTTCTTCATAGTAATTTTTCATACAACTTTTGGCGGTCGAAAAAAAGCATTTTGCATAAATATATTTTACTATATTTTTAGTATGCCAAAAGACACACACAAAGAACTAAAAAAACCAAACTTCGGTTCTGTGGGAATTATTATGACCCCAAACGCTATATCTCCTCTACTACACCTAGACTGTTGTGTTGCAGGCTGCAGTACGAGCAGACGCACACGCTGGTGGTCAACCGCTCCGTGGAGTATGTCGTCGAGTTCGTCCCGGTAACTGATGCTCCTCATATCAAACTAGTCCAAACTAATCCTTTCAAGTACGTCCTACTGATAGGTACATGAGATCCTGCAAAATTGGGATTCCATTTTCACCTTCATACGGGCGCCATAAATGCTGTTAGTAACACATGTGTGAGTAAGTGCGTTTTCACATTACCCGATCCGATATCGGATGTCGGACTGATATCCCATAGGTACATTACAGGCGCCATCTTGGATTTTTTCTATTGAATTCCTTCCGACATCCGATATCGGATCGGATAATGTGAAAACGGTCTAACACGGTTCACCAAGCATGCAGTCTGTGCGACTCAATAACCAATCGCCTTGTACCGTTCCACGGTGGTTTCACGCAATTCGAGAATCGAATTATTATATTATCCTGCCTTTTGATTAAGTAAGTACCTAGATATTAAGTCTATATTAACAAGGTCTATGAATTTTTAATTGGTCCGATTTTATTTTTTTTATAAGTACTTATAATTGATTTACGCGCGCAGACACAGCAGCAGATGGTATGGCCGGCGCGGGTCACGGCGCGCGTGTCCGCCGGCGACGTGGCGCGCCCCGTGCTGCTCACAGCCCGACAGCGCTCCGGTAAACATGTCTCCTTCAATATCTTTCGTGAAAATCACTCTTAAGAGGATACGGTAGCGAAAATGCTAAAATGGAAAGGAGGCCACCTTTCAACTTGGAAATTTTAGTTAAATATACAAGTGTTATTAACTAGATTTATCGAAAAAAAATTGTCCATTAAGAACAACTCAGTCAAAAGATATTTCAAAAAAATCTTTAAAATCGAGGTTCCGCCCTCGACTCTTTCCTCCTTCAAAACTTAATCAATCGAAACGAAATTTGAGAATCTGAATAACAATGAAATAATCTATGTCGGACCGTTTAGATTTTTTGGTTAATTGTTACCAATCTTGAGTATCACACTTTTTTTTGCGCCACAATGAAAAAGGCCGTTTTTGGAATTTTTTGATTGGCTCTAGAATCTTTAAAAAGCAGAATATCAAAAAAATCAAAACGGTCCGACACAGATAAAAATAATAACAATCTGTGTTGAAATAATCATTGCTCTATCTTCAAAAACCAGGGAGGAAATAGTCGAGAGCGTTTGTATGGAGAATTGACCCCTACCGTATCGTCTTAAATGGACTGGATGGAATGGATTGATGTAAATGGATAATACACCGTAGTCACCACTTCCATTGTATAGTCGACTACCAAAGAGATTTATCCACTTTTTGCATTGTAATAACCTGCCTGTATTGCATAGACTTGGGCTTTCGAGCAGAGCCACCTTAAATTTTAAAGTGGTACCTACCCAATGGTACCAAGTTGAGAGCGTAAGTCAGTTTTCACATTATCCGATCCGATATCGGATGTCCTAAGGATTTCAATGGAAAAAATCCAAGATAGCGCCTGTAATGTATGGGATATCGATCCTACATCCGATATCGGATTGGATAATGTGAAAACGCACTAAGTAGTCGCTCCTTTAACAGACGGTAAAAATAATTAATGTTGGCGTTAAGTATACGCCCCTGGTTATGACAACCGGTCATCGTCTCAGCGTCTCTTAGTTACTGTGTGTTTAGAGCAATCTCTCCAAACTGTTTGACATTAGGACGCAAACTGGCGATAGGTTGGGGTTGGACGCTCCAAATCCATCCGTCTAACAGAGGATTTCGGGTCTGACTGTTTTACTTTGAACAAATCTGCCTCAACTACATCTCCTATCTTTGTCTAAACGAACCGTACCATGTCCTGCAGGAGCGACGACGTGGCAGCTCCCGTACCTCCACGAGCAGCGGCTGCTGTACGAACTCACGCGCACGCTGTGTCCCGACGGCGCGGGCGGCGATCAAATTGACTCCGAACACTGCGGTTGGTACCTTTAAACTATAATTAATAAAAACATCGGCTCTGACCCTCCACCAGTGCTCGAGAAGATTTTAATACCTCCTCAATTGGAATCGATGTGCTACCTTCAGCTACACAGACTAACATGCCGTTTCTGATTTTTTGTGCCCACAATGTTTTGACTGCACTTCAATTTTTTTTAAGAAGACCCGAAGGTCGAAAGGAAGACAAGGAAGGAAGACAGAAGTGAATGAGAATAACGACCACATCATCGTATCGCTTCTTCGTTTTCACACTAATTCAAGTATGATAGTCTCCGTAGGATCTCTTCGTGCTTAGCCCACAATCATCACCATCAGATCACCAGGCCAGACCAGGCGTCAACCCGTCCCTGCCGTGCTCGGAGGCTGGGTTGAGCTAAAATATCGTCTTGCTAGAATTTGACCGCGTAACTACAACTATAGATCCAAACTTTAACTAAATCAGTTTTGTTACGCTAGATGGCGACGACGCCGTGCGCGGGTTCACGCTGCACGTGGGGTCCACGTGCGCCGCGCCCGTGGAGGTGACGCTGCGCGCCGACCCCGCCAGGGACTTCCTCATCCAGTACGACAGCGGCAGCACCTTCCAGATCACACAGGTACTAACTAGTGAATCAGCCGTGTCCCCCTTAGTTGGAGACACTGTTCACGCTGCCCGTGGAGGTCACGCTGTGCGCTGACCCCGCCAGGGACTTCCTCATCCAGTACGACAGCGGCAGCACCTTCCAGATCACACAGGTACTAACTAGTGCACCAGCCGTGTCCCCCTTAGTTGGAGACACTGTTCACGCTGCCCGTGGAGGTCACGCTGTGCGCTGACCCCGCCAGGGACTTCCTCATCCAGTACGACAGCGGCAGCACCTTCCAGATCACACAGGTACTAGCTAGTGAATCAGCCGTGTCCCCCTTAGTTGGAGACACTGTTCACGCTGCCCGTGGAGGTCACGCTGTGCGCTGACCCCGCCAGGGACTTCCTCATCCAGTACGACAGCGGCAGCACCTTCCAGATCACACAGGTACTAACTAGTGCACCAGCCGTGTCCCCCTTAGTTGGAGAC
Source organism: Leguminivora glycinivorella (assembly GCF_023078275.1). NCBI lineage: Eukaryota > Metazoa > Arthropoda > Insecta > Lepidoptera > Tortricidae > Leguminivora > Leguminivora glycinivorella. Next base: position 38,250,244 of record NC_062971.1, read on the forward strand.
ACTGTTCACGCTGCCCGTGGAGGTCACGCTGTGCGCTGACCCCGCCAGGGACTTCCTCATCCAGTACGACAGCGGCAGCACCTTCCAGATCACACAGGTACTAACTAGTGCACCAGCCGTATCCCCCTTAGTTGGAGACACTGTTCACGCTGCCCGTGGAGGTCACGCTGTGCGCTGACCCCGCCAGGGACTTCCTCATCCAGTACGACAGCGGCAGCACCTTCCAGATCACACAGGTACTAACTAGTGCACCAGCCGTATCCCCCTTAGTTGGAGACACTGTTCACGCTGCCCGTGGAGGTCACGACCCCGCCAGGGACTTCCTCATCCAGTACGACGGTGGCAACACCTTCCACACAGTTACTAGCTAGTACACCAGCCGTGTCTCCGCTAGGTGGCGACACTATGCACGCTGCACGTGGGGTCCACGTGCGCCCGTGGAGGTGACGCTGCGCGCCGACCCCGCCAGTCATCCAGTACGACAGCGACAACACGTTCCACATCACACAGGTGCTAATTCCACATCTTATTTCATGTTCGACGCTAAGTTATCAATCCAGAAATCAATTCAGCTCAGCTTTAAACCAGTTTTGGCTTGTGGCTAAAGAGAGAGTGACAGCTCTCGTCCAAAACTTTGCTAAATATACTTATAAATATGACTTGGAGTAATTTATGAAGAATCATAATTGATGCTGCACGTGCTAGCTACTTACATTAATAATTTCGAGTCATCAAAAATTTTTTGACCCACAGACACTAAGACCCCACAGATTCTAAGATCATCCTGTGCTACCTGATTGTTTAGAAGTTTTCATGATGTCAGCAGCTGAAGTCAAAGTCGCATAATGACATCAACGACTCAACCACTTTCTTAACCCTCTTTATTTGCAGACGGCACCTCTGGTGGCGCTGTATCGATGGCCCGCGAACCAGCATCGAGCAAGACTGATCGTCAGCGCCGAGGATGAAGCCTGCGCTACCGTCTCCGTACAAAATTATACGGTGAGGCTCTTTGCCATTCTTGAGCATGAGCAACATCACCGTTGCCCCTGACGGTCTCATGGACACAGACTTTTGTGAAAGAATAGTACCTACTTATGCGCTAACCAGTTTTTTTTTCAGTGCCCAATCGCGCAAACGTTTGAAGAGATAGAGATAACCGGTCTTAGGATGACCGTGGAGAAATCAGGAGCTGTGCAACTAACAGTATGTATTTAGCATCCAATCAAAATTCCTTGTTTTAGTATTCGAAGCTTATTGTGTAGCTACACCAACACGTAGTTATTTCTCTAAATTTTATTACCCGAAGACAGTACCTTGCATTGTCAATAGGCCCCGTAGCCGAATGGCATTTCTCCGACGCGAAACGAAAACGAAACGCCGCGAAAGGTAGTCTGGCTCTGTCGTGCCAATAGGCAAGAGCGATAGAGATAGATATCTACTAGCGTTTCGTTTCGTGAGCGTTTCGTGAGCGTTTGTGCCATTCGGCTACGCACCCTGATCAAGGATCTGATGATGGTGTTTTGGAGTCGAGTAAATTTTACAAAAATGTAGGCAATGGAAATGTTCACTTAGGTTGAGACAAGCAGAAAAGAAAGGAATCTAGTCGAATCAACCAATAGCATTGTTTGTCATCCACCTGTCTTCTTCAATCCGCTCTCTACATGCTCAGAGAAAATTCATTTTGTTTAATTTTGTTGTAACTCTTGTACGAAGCAAGTGACATTGGAATTAAAATTAATGAGTTAATACATTGATTTTAAACTGCATATTTATTTTTTATAAAAGTTCTGTACGGACCGTGTAACAAAATAGCGGTTCTAATAATGTTACAGCGCAGCTCATACCCATACGGGTTCCTAGTAATAGCAGTGGTCCGCGCCGACCAGAGGCCGTGCCGCGGAGACGACACCGGCAACGACCCCGACTGGCTGATAGAGACCGCCATCTGGGGGGAGGAGGTCGAGAGCGACTACGTGCCCACCACCAAGACTATCACCTTCACTGTCAAGGTACTGCCGAAGTTTTATTTAATCCATTGAGTGTTTCAAATTCACAGCGACACGTCCTGGCAGAGGTGTCTGCTGGAACTGGAACTTTTGGAAGCCATTGTTATGACTGAAAGAGACTAAGAACTAAAATGAATAACTCACTCTCAAACACTATCCTGCTATTTGGAAAACTTCCTCAGCTGCTGCTTGGTGAAATGACTTCCTGCTAGAGTGCGACTGTGAAAAGTAGTCTTTGTTGGATACCTATAAAATTATCTCCTATAGACGCTTCAACTAGATCTGAATCTAAAATCTGGAAATTTGCTACAGTTTGATAAAGGCGTAAAGGGAAGAACTCTAACCCTTATTGTGATGTTGTTTATGCAATTTTGTGAGTGTTCCAGGCAGCGTTGTCGCGCGGGCAGTACGTGCTAGCGACGTGTGTGACTATCGCGATATTCCTGGTGTTCTACGTGGGGTTCGGCGCGCTGGTGCTGGCGCGGCGCTGGGAGCCGCTCTCACGCCGCATCGGCTCGCTGGCCGTGCTGGCCCCCGACGGTGAGCCACCCGGTATACCGACAGCCTATCACTAACAGCCATGTTCCTGGTGTTCTACGAGGCCTTTGGCGGGCTGAGATATATTTACCAACGGCATAGTCATTGGCTGGCCCTAGTTTGCCGAAAATTGGCAACATCTGTGCCTGATATGATATCAGACGGCCACATTGCCAATATTGCCATGCAAAGCGTAGAACGACAAATTAATCACAAACTCTTACTTCATTCGATCAAAATGAAATTTGATATCTTCCGCTTGATACGCTTCCTACAAAATATGTTGCATGTTTTCAGTGACGGACGGTCAACCATCGCAGACAGACGCGAGTGTCTCAGCCGCTTCCCCGCCACGACGACGAAGAGACTCCAGTAAGTAAAGAACATCTTATAAGATCATGGAACTTTCAACACCACTTCAGATTTATAAAAATATGTACTGTTTCAGCGGCCACGTTCGACAGCAGCGACAACAGCGATACAGACTCTGAGGAGGAACCAGCGAGCTCGCCAACTACCCCCGCCTCGCACCCCGCAGTCCCCGCCCCCTCACCCGGAGCTTCCGTCCCTCCCGCCAGCTCCACTCCTGTCACGTCTCCCAAAGTCACTGCCCAGTCGGCATCCCTGGTCAACTCTCCCGTAGGCTCTCCCGAAATTATCCTCCGATCGGATGCTCCCAACGGATCAGCAGTAGTTCCTGACCCTTCGGCTGGTCCTACTCCACTATCTAGTTCCTCGCAGGAAACCACAACTGATAGTAATGGACGAGTTCTAAATGAAAGTAATGTCCAGGTAAAGTTTTAAGTAGAGCCTCTTAAAAAGGAATACGCTTTTAAACTAATTTTGCTAGTTCTCATTGTCAGTGCCACTTCTATAAACATTGGATGGCTATAATAACTCTCAAACGCTCTGTCTCTTGCCAAATCTGCATAAACTTAAAACTTCTAGTATTTTCTACCCTGACGTAACAACATTTAAAAGTTGCACTATTTACAGGAGGCAGCAGGAAATGCCAGACCACTCTCAGAAGCGGACCGGCCATTCGGTCTGCCGGCACAACTGCGGCTCGCGGCCCTCGCCCGGCGCCGGGCGCGCGTGCTCCGCGCCCGCTCCGACCGCTACCTGCACACGCTCTACACCGTGGCTGTCTTCTACGCGCTGCCTGTGGTGCAGTTCGTGGCTGCCTTTCAGATGGTGAGGATCTGTAGCTTTCATAATCACCCGATGACTCTGAAGCGGAACGACGACTTGCAGCCCTCGCTGCGGTTCAGGTGGTGAGACCCTGTAGCCTTCACAAACACCCGGCCGCTTTCAGAAGGGTAAAGGCATTTGGTCTCTTATAATGGAACAACTCTGCCTAGTGTCCCGCACTACGTTTCAGCTGTTGAGAGTGTTGACACTAATTTCACCGGTTAGGTTAGACCAATTATTATTTCTTATAGGGTCCATGAGAGACTGTGCTACCTTATTGTAACATCTTTTGTATATTTACCATGGTGGTGGTGGTGGTGCAATAAAGATCTAACGAAGCAAAGACAAACGCCAGCGAATTCCTACTTATGTATCCTATTGAGGAATGAGGATCTGCAAACTTATGCAATGTTTTTGATTGTCTACTTTTTACCAAGTAAAAAATTCTTACACATCATCGTGCGCGTCAGTCTAATTTGCCTTTAGGATGATATAACTTTTTTTCTGCAACTTTAGATCATGAACGTATCGGGTTCCCTGGACATCTGCTACTACAATTTCCTGTGCGCGCACCCGGCGGGGGCGCTGGCGGACTTCAACCACGTCTACTCCAACCTGGGCTACCTGCTGCTCGGCGCTCTGCTGATGATACAAGTGCGCGCGAGGCGGCAACGCCGCATCAAGAAGCCTAGGCATGAGGTAAGTCCTTCTCATGTTAGGACTTCCTGAAGCATCAAGATCTTGGTCTATGTCTCAATTAGGAATTCTACAAGGTCGATAAAGTGAGCTTCAATTCTGACTCTGACCACTAAATTTGACATATTCTCTTTGATTAACGATGTGTTTGGGCCATTCTGGCTGGGATGTCTGTATGTAAACTTTTACACATGTTCACAGGAGTACGGTATCCCGGCGCATTACGGTCTCCTGTCGGCGCTGGGTGCGGGCATGATGGTGGTGGCGCTGCTCTCCGCCAGCTACCACGTTTGCCCCAACGGGCTCAACTTCCAGTTCGGTGCGTAGTCTACAGATATCGCAGGAGTATGGTGCGCGGTCTACTGTCGGCGCTGACAGGCACATGGGCTAACAAAAGCTAACATTCAGAGCGCCAAAAAGTTTTGAAACCAAAGTCGTGTCTATGGAAAAATGGTTGAAAATTGCGGCTGCTTTCAACATACTTTTCAGTCGTTCCTTCAATGCTGAGGTGTCTGAGGATCCTGGCATCATATACCAGGTTCCTCCACAGGTTTCCGTTCCTCGTCAAGAGTTGCGATTATAGTTGAATGTTTTGTGTGTTGCAGATGTGGCGTTCATGTACGTGCTGGCAGTACTGAGTATGGTGAAGATCTACCAGGCGCGCCACCCCGACGTCAACGCGCGCGCACACGCTACCTTCGGAGTACTAGCCGTGCTCATCGCCATTGGTAACTACTAAGCTACTTATTTATTACAAAACTTAGATGAGTCATGAGAAGAATTGAAGTAGCGAAGATCCCATTAAGGCCCAGTCGTTTTTATAAATAGGAAATTACTATCTCCATTTGCAATCGTTACTTGTTGACGTAATAGGGAGGGGAGACGCATCCTATAGCATGGTCTGCGTTCGCGTAGTAAGTTTAAATTAGTGCTGGAAGTATGGAAATGTTTGTGTGTTCCAGTGGTGTGGGGCGTGCTTGGGGGCGGCGCGCTGTTCTGGGGCGCGGCCACGGTGCTGCACGTGTTCGCGGTGCTGCTGCTGTCGCTGCGCATCTACTACGTGGGCCAGTTCCGCCTCGGTGAGTGCCAGGAGCTTACTCCATAAATGCTGGTCATCAGCTTGAGACTTGGTGACCTGGTAATATTATTTTTATAGAGGCCCTTTCGACACTTTAATGAAATGTAAGGGGTACACCGAGCGGATGTTGCCCTTGCCCGTATCATGGGACACACGCAGAGGCAACACCCGCCAGGGTGTAAGGACTATTTGAGAGTTAATGGAATCTAAAATGAACTGGTCTATTTTGATGAAAGTGATGGACTAAATACTGGGCTATGGATAAAAAAACCGGACGCCTGCCTAATAAAACGGTATCCAATTTTATTCCCGGCAGACGGTGACTCGTCCCCACAAGATGGGCCCCCACAAAAAGCGACATCCAAGATGGCTCAAGGGCAACACCGGTGTGAGAACTCAAGGGTGTCGAGAGGTGTACACCGCTTTCTGCCCAGTGGCTGTTAAGCCACTGTACCAACTCGCGTCTTATGCAAATTTTCACTTCCACCCCTGGGGCATGTAGCCCTAACGACTCCACTCTGGACGGCCAGCCAAGGCAAGCCAGAGGTAGAGAGTACTGTCCCACCCACCCGCCTTACGGGTAACAGAACTCCCCAGGAGCACTCGGGTACGTGGGGTCGCTGTTCCCCAACAGCTCGCCACAAGCTGCCCTGCGTTGACTGATTGCACTGGTAAAACCAATGGGCGATGGGGTCGTCACATCCCTACATATTATTATTATTATGTCTTTCCCATCACGGAACAATGGTATTCCGGACCTTTGGGAGGCGTGCGCGGGGCCGAAGCCAACACGTAGAGGCCCTTTCGACACTTTAATGAAATGTAAGGGATACACCGAGCGGATGTTGCCCTTGCCCGTATCATGGGACACACGCAGAGGCAACACCCGCCAGGGTGTAAGGACTATTTGAAAGTTAATGGAATCTAAAATGAACTGGTCTATTTTGATGAAAGTGATGGACTAAATACTGGGCTATGGATAAACCGGACGCCTGCCTAATAAAACGGTATCCAATTTTATTTCCGGCAGACGGTGACTCGTCCCCACAAGATGGGCCCCCAGGGCCCCCACAAAAAGCAACATCCAAGATGGCTCAAGGGCAACACCGGTGTGAGAACTCAAGGGTGTCGAGAGGTGTACACCGCTTTCTGCCCAGTGGCTGTTAAGCCACTGTACCAACTCGCGTCTTACTCGCGTCGCGGCCAGCAAAGGCAAGCCAGAGGTAGAGAGTACTGTCCCACCCACCCGCCTTACGGGTAACAGAACTCCCCAGGAGCACTCGGGTACGTGGGGTCGCTGTTCCCCAACAGCTCGCCACAAGCTGCCCTGCGTTGACTGATTGCACTGGTAAAACCAATGGGCGATGGGGTCGTCACATCCCTACATATTATTGTTATTGTTATGTCCTGTCCTGTTTTATGTCTACTAACCATAGCTGCTATAATTATTTATTACTAATTACTAACACATGTTTTGTTTTGTAAATTTTGTGATTTTTTTGTATATTTTAAATGTATATGGACCTGGGGCCCGTTTCTCGAAAGGTACAAGCCTTGTATTACAAGTGTGTTTCCATGGAAACCCATACGATTTGACAGTTCGCGCACTTGTAATACTTACAAGGCTTGTACCTTTCGAGAAACGGGCCCCTGGTCTGAAGTAAATGATATTATTATTATTATTTGTTTGTCTTTTCCAGTTCTCGGGACCATGGGGTCCCGGACTTTTGGGAGGCGTGCGTAGGGCCGAAGCCAACAGCGCAGAGGCCCTTTAAGACAGTTTAATTTAAAGTAATGTGACACTAGCCGGCGATTGTCCCTGTCCGCACTTTAGAATGCACCCAAGGACAAGCCCCGGTTAGTGTAAAACTATTGCAATGAAAAGAAACAAATTATACTGGGCTATTGGGTTGAAATTTTAGTGTGCTAGTGACCGGTCTATGGAAAGGTCTATGGCACCTGCCTTGATCATATGTTTTAAAAACACGAAAAAATAGGCAGGCGGTGACTCGCCAACTCACTATATGGGTCCCCGAAAACGGCCGCTCGCACGGAGCGACAAGGGGACAACATAGCGTGAGCGGCTCAGGGTGTGGAGAGGTGTGCGCCGCTTTCTACTCAGTCTGTACGAAACGGCCACTGTGCCAACTCGCGTCTTATGCATATTTCACTTCCACCCTGCGAGCATATAGCTCTGGCACCCCACTCTGGACGGCCGGTTAAGGCAAGCCAGAGGTTAGAATCCTGCGGCCCCTGCTCAGTGTTCACTCCAGCCGGCCAGTGAAGGCAAGCCGGAGGGAGGGGCCTGACCGACTCTCGGGGGCATGGGACCCAAGGGACGCCACTTCCCATTCAGCTCGCCACAAGCTGCCCTGGGGGCTTATTATTATTATTATTATATTTTTACCAGCCAGGATCCTTGGACGATCGTGTGACGATTATAAATTTAATGTCTAGATGATAACACTACCACCTATGACACATACTCTGACTCTGACCCAGATTTTATAGACATAGGGCCCTTGGTATTTGAAATTCCAGCTCCCCAAAATCTCAAAAACATTACCAGGTTACCAGAGCCGCTAACCCTTGCCTTGCGCCTTATGGGCCTGACTTACTGGAGTCCATTGTTAACCACATTGTTGAATATCGCCTCTATGTGGTTGCAGAGAAGCAGAGTTTGTTCGTGGCGGCCCGCGGGCTGCAGCCGCGCTCGCGGCCGCTGTACGCGGCGCGGCTGGTGCTGCTGCTCATCGCCAACGCCGTCAACTGGGTCTTCGCCATTTACGGGTACGTCGGGACAAACTGCCTGAGGCAGATTTCCTGTTATTAAATACCCCTAGTCAACACCCCACAGTGGTATTGAATGTGTCATTGATTGAAATGCGTGGAACCGAGCGCTTTTAAATTCAATTGAAATTTCAAACCTAAATAATAGGCATATTCTTGCTCAGATACAAGTAAGTATACCAGAAGTATCCTGAACTTTAGTTCCCACCTCCACCGATGGATGCGGGCTTTGTCCAGAAGAAAAACGTATTTTTCAGTACGGATGGTGGTTTTTGCCCAAAGTGGTACATTTTTTGTCATGTCTAAACTTCAGAGCGCCTCTCTGTACTTACTGAAAAACGTCCATTTATACTTAGCGGCAATTATTTGCTCATGGAAACACAAATAAGTCTATGATGATTGCGTGATATTTCCTCATAATAAGTAATATTTTGCGCAGACTATTCATTCAGGTAGCGGACTTCGCGTCGCACCTGCTGAACGTGCTGCTGGCCAACACGCTGCTGTACATGCTGTTCTACCTCACCATGAAGCTCATGCACGGCGAGCGCCCGCGCTGGCAAGTATCCCGGCTAGTACTGACCCCCACACCCAGCTCCCCAAGGCAGACTGCTCACACAAGGCAGACTGCTCACACAATGCTAGCGCACCTGTACTGCCCCCACGAGCTCCCCAAGCAGACTGCTCAACACGCTGCTGTACATGCTGTTCTACCTCACCATGAAGCTCATGCACGGCGAGCGCCCGCGCGGGCAAGTATTCCAGTAGATTTCACTATATCAGTGCTGATCTGGACAGACGTAAGTCTCCAAGGCCCTTGGAATCTCAAGGGCCATCTAATCAGGACTCCCTTCTCTATATCAAAACCCTAGCTAGGCCCGAACCTCATGGGCCTTTCGTCTTGAATAAGTAACCGGTAGAAATGTGTGCACATACCAGTTGCATGTATAGTTTAGAGATTCTTTATTTACTAGTTCATAAAAACGTACAGCTCATAAGAAGAGAACGTACAGTTCATAAGAAGAGAACGTACAGGTCATTACTCATTAGTCTCAGAGTGGGCAAGATCACGTCAATACACCAGATAAAATACAAGACAAATATTCTTTATTGCTCACCAATATAACAAGATGACATTAAAAAATAAGCACATAACTTTAATTAACTATTATGGTAGAGAACAGGCGGTCTTATCGCTATAAAGAGCGATCTCTTCCAGACAACCTTTGGTTAGTGGAGACAAGACACAAAAATCAACTGATTTGAGTAGGTGATGCAGAACTTTTTCTTTGTCGTCCTTTCCTGTCTGGTGCAACTGTAAATCTGGTGCTTCTAAACTTCTAAACATCCTGTAAAAGGTGAACAAACTGATTAATACATGTAAGGTGAAACAGTTTTATACTGGCATTAGATTAAATAAATAGTTAAGTTATATAGTTTTACGCCTATTTTAAACTCCATTTCAATAAAATATGTATAACAAAAGGACTGTAATCTGCGTTGCTATACACATCTGAGGATTGGAGACCTGGTGACCTGACACACAGGTTCAACCTAGTTTGGGCACCAGTCTCCACCGCACAAGTTTTGCAATTATTGTAACCATCCATTAATTATAAGAAAATTATTGTACATGTATACTTTGTGGTGGAGTTAATAAATACTTTTTTCATTTTTCATTTTTTCATACATGTGTTTGCAGGTACGCGTGGTGCTACCTGGGCGGCGCGGTGGCGGCGTGGGCGCCCGCGCTGTACTTGTTCACGGCGGGCTCCACCGACTGGGCCGCCCCGCCCGCGCAGAGCCGCCACAAGAACCACGAGTGCATGGTACGTACAGGGACTATAGGGAAGCCCCCTGCTCAGTGGTGTCACTAATAAATTTACACATATTTTCACGTATTTATATGTATTGTTTTCAACGTATTTATACATATTTTCACATAAGTGAAAATATGTATAAATACGTTCTTCCTAAAATTCCCGGAACTTCCTTCCTACAAATACTACATGGCGCAGCCGGTAGGATTCAACGCTCCCACAGGGAGTCTGTATCCAAATCCCACCGCCTGTAGTATACAGATAAAGTTTTCTAATAACAGGTCCCCCCCCGCCCTTGAGTTACAGGCGTCTATAGGTTACGGTGATCGCTTTCCATCAGGCTGACCGACACCTGTTTGCCACCGACGTGGTATAAAAAAAAATGGTTGTCTGTAAAGTCGGTTTACGGACGGTAGTTTAACGTGATAACGTCAAACATTACAGTAGTATAGACAGGGGCGGTCAGAGTATAGCAAAAGGGGCCCGATTCTGGGACTTTTTTCACGTTTTTTTATTTATTTATTTATTAAAAATACACAAAAGTTAACAGTATTTCACCAAAGCACTTATGTGGTAATATAATTATGTACATGTTAAATTGACATAAATAAAAGCAAACACACTTAAAAGTTAAACTATGATTATTACATTAATCACCTAAGGAGTGTAGAGTCTATGAACCTTAAGAGTTTTCTGTAAAACACACCAACACTATCAGCAAATATGTCAATATCGTCTGTATCCAACATGATGCGGTGTTGAGCAGCTCGGGCTCGAGCGGTGCGCCGGCCGCCGCGAACAGGCGCCGCCGCCGCCGCGCCGGCACCGCGCCCGGCATGCCAACCACCACATTCGCTCTTGGCACTTGCAGCCCCATTCTCTCAAGCACGGATGCGTCATCTACTCTATGGTGAAACAGTTGGCGGTAATGCATAATATGCAGCAGTTTCCGTCTGGTTTCTAGAGTTTGAAGACCGACCATTCCTGTTACGAATAGACATGGATACATATATGGGTAATATCCGTACAGTCGTTTGTAAATGTGCCTACAGAACTTCCTCTGCACTCTTTCTAGCATAGTGTTTTGTTCTTATTAGAAAGAATGCATTAAAATAAGCATCTTTTATAAATTAAAGTTTTTTTTATAGCGCAGCCAGCAGTAGTAGGTAAATTATGGAGAATTGATGCACGTCGTGGTACGAGATGTCGCCTTGTAGTGCTGTCTCTGTCTTCATTTGTTTGATTTGAGTTCGGATTTGCTCAAGCTCAACTCTGCTATCTGTGATATTTATATCGGATAATGGGAGTGAAATATTTAAAATGTGATTTATTTGAGCTATTTCTGGGGTGTAAATGTCTGATGTAGCCTTAATTTCACTCCATTGGTCCTTATGTGATAATACAGTGAAGTCCACGCCCTTGATGACGCAGCTCTGGCCGAGTACGATTACCCCGGCCTTTTCTGTCTGTGTTGCAGTAACTTGATCGTCGCATATAATTCGCATAGTGCATTTATCACAACAGTAGTACAAATAAGTGTTTAACTTATTTAATTCTGTCCAGCTATTTCGGCATGCTGTGATTGTTGTTTCACATTTGTTTGTGATCTGATCTTTGATACAGAGACTTTCATCTGGCTTGAAATGAAATACTGGCTTTTTTGTGTGACAAAGTCGAGTAGAGTCTTCATAGCGTAGACACTGTTGTATGTCCTTTTCCGACATAGAGAGATACACATCTTTGTGTAAGTTGATGGCCACATAGTCGGATATTGGTTTAATGCTGACTGTTTTGTTTTGATATTGTTGCGGGATCGTTATAATCTTGTATAGGTCAAAGCTCTCTCTGTTGACCAGGGGTATTTTAATCTCGAACATCAAATACCGCTGCGTAACTCTTGCCTTTACCTTGAGTAAATGATATATGTTTGCCATACCAGTCTGTATGTTATTGATTGGCAATGCTAAGTCTTGAGATAATTGCCCTGAGATGATGCTTAGTTCGTTACGTAACTGTTCAGGTGCTAGGAGATGAATGTTAAACATGCCGTGGTGAATGTCAGTTATTGTGTCTAACAATGTATCTTGAATCGATTTTAACTTGCTGAGCATGTTGTTAGCGATGATTGCCGAGAGTGCTAATTCATTCATGACTTCGGCGTTTTGAAACTCTGTTTGCAATGTATTAGTTGCGTTGATTAAACTGTTCAAGTGTTTGTTGATAACTTTATGTTGTTTGTTCATTGCTTCTTCTGTTCTTTTCAGCATGTTGTATTCAGCTTCAACGACCGATGTTTGATTTTGCCATAGTAGTGCCAAATGTTTCTGATTGTTCTTGACAATAGAGATGTCTTTCTCGTATTGTGCGGCAAATCGTTGATCTAAAATTCCAAATAGACTATTTGCGATATAGCCTACGCCGTCCGCGAGGCCGCGACGCTCCCGTACATGTGATTCAAAACGCTGACTAAGTAACATGCTGTTATAATATTGTAATTCGCTGTAGCTATGATGCAATTGTAACATTATTATGTCACAAAAGTGTTTTGTTTTTGTTTTAGAACAAACATTGTCGATTTGCTTGAGATATTTTTCGAATGTTTCTGAGCCTTCCCAGTAGGGGCCCATGTCGTAATATACGACCAGTTTCCACTCGTCTCGGATTACTTGCATGTTTGATATTTTGTCCAAATAAAGTGATTTGCTCAATTTCGTAATGTTATAGTAGCAGTGTCCGGTCGTGAGTAAGGTCATAAATAGAAATAGCGATAAAGCCATTGATGCTAAGACTGATCTCCGTGGATTTATCTTCCTTTTCTTTTCCGCAGTGGGTTCCACGTTTGATTGTTGTGCTTGTTGTTTGTTGGCTTCGTTGTCGCTTGTTGATTGGTGTGGTGTCGTCGTCATTGATTTATATGCTGTGCTTATCGATGTATCTGTTGATAATAACGACAACTTGACGATTTTTTGCCGTGCTTGATCTAACTCCGTTGTAGTCAAATAGGGCTCTTGTTTTGCTTGACGCGTTATCACTCGTAGTATCCAAGCAAGTACACGTACCGCTCGTGTCATTTTGCTGAATTTGCTCAATATGTGTTGTATTACGTCGTCGTCGCTGTGACGTATTGTGACGTTGACTTGCTTTGTTGAACGTACTTCTTGATCTGTGATAAAGGCGGGATGATCTATGTTTTGCTCTTCTTTGAATGACGGAAGGAAAGCGGGCCCTTTCCACCATAATGAATGTTGTTGTAGTTGCTCTCCGGAAATCCTCGGCTAGCACAATCAGCTGGGTTTTCAGCTGATTTTACATATCGCCAGTTGCTTGATGGTATTACTTGTTTTATTTGCTCGACTCGGTTTGCTACAAAGGGCTTCCATCTTCCGCTGTCTCCTTGAAGCCATCCTAGGACCGCGGTTGAGTCTGTCCACCCAAAAACTTTGATATGGTGACCTGTCAATGCTTGTTGTGTTTTGACCATGAGTTTGGTCAATAATTGTGCTCCTGATAATTCTAGTCGCGGCAATGTGAGGTTTTTATTCTCGGGGGCCAATCTTGATTTAGCTGCGACCAGTGTGATTTGATTGTTTGCTTTACAATATATGACACAAGCGAATGCTTTCATTGATGCATCACAGAATCCGTGTAATTCAACATGGTCGGCCTCGGAAGTCTGGTACCATCTCGGAATCTTGAAATCGTTGATATATTGGAGATCAAGTCGAGTTTTCCCCCATTCCTCTTTGATGTTGTCAGGTAACTCGTCATCATCCCATTGTATATTGCTAAGCCAAACTTGTTTGAACAGGAGTTTGAATTTTGTTGTTAAAGGCGCGTACCAGCCTGCCGGGTCAAATATTTTCGAAATTTCTGAGAGCAATGTCCTTTTTGTAAGTTTCTTCGTAGGCGCTGTAGTGTCGTTTTTCATTTGAAATGTAAATTGATCTTCAACTGGATTCCATTTGAGGCCGAGCGTTTTTGTTGTTGATTGTAAGTGCTTGAAGTTGAACTCTTCCTCATGATTTTGTGCTTTGCTGACGTCTTCTAAAAGTTCGGCTTTATTCGAAGACCATTTTCGTAAATGAAAGCCCCCTGATTTGAGTAGCTTCATTAAATCTGATTGTAATTGTTTTGCTGACTCCAAAGTGAAACTTCCGCTGAGGAGGTCGTCCATGTAAAACTCCTCTTGTAATGCTTTTGCTGCTCTGCTATTTGGGTATTTGTGACCTTCGTCTGTTGCTAACTGTCTCAATGTCATCATTGCTAGAAATGGGGCGCATTTTGTTCCATATGTGATTGTTAATAATTTGTATTCTCGCAACGGCTCATTTGGAGATGGCCGCCAAATTATTTTTTGAAATTGCTGATGTTCAGGGTTCAATAACACTTGCCTGAACATTTTTGCTATATCTGCTGTATTTGCGTATTGATATTGTCTCCATTTCAAAATAAGACTTAGAAGATCTTGCTGCAAATTTGGGCCTCGGTACATTAAATCATTTAATGTGTAGCCTGTTGACATTTTTGCTGACGCGTTGAAAACAACACGTAGTGCTGACGTTGCAGATTCCCGTTCGACACTATGATGCGGCAGGTAACAGCTGGGTATCTCATTGCTGGTACACTCTGCCATATGATTTAATGATAAATATTCATTGATAAAATCTTTGTATGCTTCTGCTAATTTCGGGTATCTGCTGAATTTGTTTTCGAGTTGACGAAATTGTGCTATGGCCATAGGTTTTGAGGCTCCCAAATTTTCTTCAAAATCTGGCTTAAAAGGTATGTTCACGATGTAACGACCTTCATCGTTGCGTTTCGTTGTATTCTGATAATGATGAAGGCAATCGAGGTCCTCTTGAGACATATTTGAAGTTTCTGATATATCTTCTACCGACCAAAATTTGTGTATGTCGTCAATGTTGTTGCAAACAACGTGGCATCTCATTGGTTGGACGTTACCGCTGAAAATCCATCCCAATTGTGTTGCTTGTGCTAGTGGGTGGCTTTTTTCTCGTCTCATGATACCAGGTAGCATGATATCTGCATAAATGACTGCTCCGAATATTATGTCTATCTGGCGGCAGATGTTAAAGTCTGGGTCAGCTAGCTGAATTTCTTCTAAGAAATCCCATGTAGGTTTCTGAAATGATTCGTTGGGCAAATTTTTTGCGACTTTGTGCATAATGTAAGTCTCTGCGTTAAAGACGTAGTCATTGACTAGAGACGCGCATGTTATGTTCAAAACGCCTCTGCAATTGTTTTCCTTTTCACCGACGCCAAAAATGACTCCACTATATTGTTCACGTGGTAGCCCCAAAATTTGCGCTGCTTTCTCTGATATCAGGTTTGGCTGAGCTCCCGGGTCAATTAGGGCTCTCAAGACCACCATTGTATTATCTTTTGTCATGACTTTGACTAATGCTGTTCCTAAGAGAGTTTCTGGAAATTCATCTTGATACACGTGATTGCTGTTGCCTATGTAAGGTTTTTTGCTGTCGGCGGTATTTGCTTTGTGACCCGATGTGCTTGGGTTCGGGTTTCCGTAGGCTGTGAAGTAATGTGTTGTGATTTCCATTGCAGACGCGGCATCTTTTATATGACTGACACTGATTGCCTTTATGATCGTATAAACAATTTTTGCATAAATTATATTTCGCAATCATTTCCCGTTTGTTGTTTGCTTGTAATCCGAGAAATGCTTTGCACGCATATAACTTGTGGTCATTCTGACAATGTGGGCATTTATAACATTCATTTAAATTGTTTGTTGCATTTTTAAATGAATTGTTATAATATGAATTAGAGTTCTGATTAGTGTTGAATGCTTTATAATAATGACCCTTCTTGCTACTTGTTGAGGGTTCATTTTGCTGTTGATGCTGTTGGTATGATTTCGGCTGGTCAGATTTGCGGCGAGATGACTCCAATGATGTAAATTTGTTTTCTAAGAAATCCAAAAATTCGCTCAGAGTAGGTAATTCACGTGGCGTTTTCTGTGACTCGACGTAATCATTGTATGTTTCCACGTCCAATTTTTGAGAGAGAAGGTGGACTATGATAGGATCCCACGTCGATATATCCACTCCAAGGTTTTTGATGGCATGTAGACATTCTTTGGTAGTGTCGTGGATTTTCTTAATTGATGCTGCTGAATGTTGCAGTGTGTTTGGTATGCTGAGTAAAACGTTGATATGAGACGAAAAAATCATCTTCTTGTTGTTATATCTATGGTTTAGAATATCCCAACATGTATGATAGTTGTCCGAACTGATAAGTAGATGCTGAATTAGTTTTTCTGCTTCCCCTTTCACCTTGCTTTTTAGAAATTGCATTTTCTGGGCGTTAGGGATCGATGGATTTGCGTGGATTGCTTCTGTGAATAGGTCCTTGAAAGAGGTCCAATGTTGATAACTGCCACTGAATACTGGAATTTCCATCTTAGGTGTTGACTTTTCTCTGTGAGAGACCGACCACATTTTGGTGTTTATTTCTTTCTTGACTTTGTTAAACTGCATCTCATAAGTGTTGTAATTCATCTCATACGTGAGATTTCTTGATTCTAAAATGCTGTCAAGTTCCCAGTGAAGGGTATCTATGGCGGTCCACCGTGCTTGTAGAGTCTTGAGAGCATCCTCAAATTCCCATTTTTCGTTAAGATGCTCTAAGACAGTGTTTGATACAGTTCTGACGAATGCTCTAAAATTGCTGGCTTGCTTACGCAACATCTCATCTGTTTTGCTAAGAGACCACGAGATGTTGTATCTGTTGCTTCTGTATTGATAGGAGCGGGGTCATTATTGTGAGTAGACCCCGTCTGCAATGTAGTTGGTACCTGGAGCTGCTCCGCCACCGCCGGGCGGGGTTGTTCCGCCCTGTCACGATGACTTGGTTGGGGTGATGGTTCCCTCTTTGATATAGATGCTTCTGATAATGATGATATATCTGCTAACTTACGTTCCTGCTTCAAGAAGGTACATACGTACTGCCTTGTGGTTTTGTAAAATTGCTCCGCGGTTTCAAATTGATTGTCGTAAAAGTAAGGATGCTCGACATCCTCCCCTTCATAAAGTTTCTTGTGGTTTGCTTGAAAATCCTCCCAATACCGGTCAAGAATTTGTAACCTTCTCGGTCTCCATCCTTTTTAAAATTTTCAAGAAACTTGCTCATGCTTTCCATAAGCTCTGATTGGGTTTCCAACATTTCCTGTGTAGATCCCATTTTGCTATGATATGCTTACTGCTTTTGATATGCTGTGATATGCTGATTATGATGTAAACTGCTAAATAAGTGCAGCTGCTGGTGCTGCTTAAATTTTAGCTGTATACTGCTGTAAAGGTCTGATATTCTGCTCTATGATGCAGCTGCTGGTGCTGCTATGCTGGTCAAACAGTGTTCCCTTATGCCCGGTGTAGCGTAGACGCCTTCTCAATCCGACTGTTCGATACTACACGTTAGGCACTCGTAAAACACTATAAAAACTCGAAGGACCAAATTGATGTATGGGCTGCTAGTGCTCCGTACACCAGTTATATTCTGTTGGTTGCTTGATGTAATGATAACACTCACTATTGCCGAAACACTTTATTGTCACTAAAATACCTTAAGTATAAAAGCGCGAAATAATGAATGAAAATGCTAATGAGAACACGCGTGATGGGCGGTAATTATGCACGTGAACTGACTCGTATTCTAATGCTTTACGCAATTGTAAGTAATTTCGCTGAGATGGCAATGTGCGGTATGTGGACCGTACAAAACCTACTAATTTAGGAGTTAGAGTGGTGCAAAGTTGCAAAATTTTCCCGTAGCATTACTAAGGCGCCAGAGACAGAAAGCGATATCGACGGAGCCCCGCTTATTACAGAAACTGCACAGAATAGGAGCCTTCGGCCGTTTGAAGATACCTAACGAACCTAACCTATACCTATATAAAAGTCGTCATTTTGTATCCTAGACCGTTTGCGAGACACGCGTTAATTTTATTAAAGTGCTAGTGCCATTTACTAATCTTAGAACCCTAATCTTAATCTCAGTAAATATTAATGGAGAAGAAAAAGTTTATATAACAAAACATCCTTATTTAAACGTGTTCTATATGATTTATCAATAGGTATTAACATAGGTTATATTGGTAAAAAAAATCATCGTAAATTTATTAAACCTTAGTAAATACCAAGTAAATACTATGGGAAAATTCGCAACTTCGTACTGCTCTAACTCCTAAATAAGTAGGTTTTTCAAACAACTTCATTCTATAAAAGATGCTTATTTTAATGCAATCTTTCATGTTTTTAAATTACAAACACTCAAAAATAATAAACACGGGCGCGCCATCTGTCGCAGCTGTGGTGCTTTACTCAGGCCACACGCTACAACCATACCGAGCGCATCGATCAGCCGCTTAGTTCCTACGCGTGCCAATAGATGGCGCTTTAGCTATATTGGGAAACGGGACAATGACGTCATCTTTTTCGTGCATGCTGCCCGTAGTAACGAGTTATTAGACGTTATCACGTCAAAAAGTTCGACATACATTCGCATGTTTTTAAAAAAACGGAGAGATTATCCATATATTTACCTACAGTCTCACCAAAAAGAGTAGAAATTAAAAAGTGACAACATCGTAGTGTCGTCCCGTTTTCTCGCACATATTGATTTGAAAGGGAGGACACTACAATGCTGGCATTTTTTAATTTCTACTCATGTTGGTCAGACTGTACCTATAGGACAAGAGCGAACCTATCGCGATTTGTTATATCTATCATATGCATGCGCAGAAACTGCAGAAACACACTATGGAGATGAGATACTTCTACTTTCCATACACCATACTGCAGCGGGCTGATTTGGTTGTTATAATGACTAAAGGATATTTTTAAAGATAAACCATTGTTGCAGATAATGGATTTCTACGACTCGCACGACCTGTGGCACATGCTGTCGGCGGCGGCGCTGTACCTGTCGTTTGCCGCCATGCTCACGTGGGACGACGGGCTGTCCGCCGTGCGCCGCACCAACATCGCCGTCTTCTAACACTTCGCAATAAACTCTCTAATATTCATCCTGTTGTAACTTCTTTCCCTCCTCCGACACATTCCTACACAAGAGTGTATAGTCTGGCAAAATAGAACTAAGTAGGTAAATATAATTAAATTAAATAGTCGCAACACCATTACACCACCACTTGGTTGACGGTCCAAGGATTATTTCTATAGGATTTACAATCTTTTTTTTTAATCTTTATTTAATGAGCTTAGTCTAAGAGACGATGTCGCTCCATGATACACATCAGGAGTTATTCTTACACTAAAATATTAGAAGTTATTCAGTTAATTATTTTCGTCTTCGGATGCCCAAAATCACCATACTGTATAGAGCCTTCGCTTCCCTTGATTGCGGGAAAGCCAAGATTCTATTACAGCAGTCATGTTTTTTTTTTAATATTAATGCCTTGAAGCAAAAGTTCATTTCTTCTGTCCTCGTTCCGAACATTTACAATCTTCCACTTCATACTAAGAATAGTACCCCGATTTTTTAGCGCCGCCTATTAAATACTATCATAACTACACTGATGATGCCCACTTTATATTGTGTGTGTATGATGTGATATCATGATATGAAAATAAAGAAATATGTCATTTGTTCTTATAAAAAATAAAAACACGCAAAAATATTTGGAGATAATATGATTTTGGCCACTTACAGGCTGCGAACAGCGCCATCTAGTTTTAAGCCTAACAGGCCCATACATTTCAGGAGTACGCTTTTTGGTATGGGCTTTGTCAGTCCAGTCCAGTATTAAATCGTTCTTGGTAAAACGCAACAATTTTGTATGGTTAATTGTATTACCATAAATACCCTACCAGAATCGGGTATTTTTTTATTTCGTTCATAGACTGGATCTTGGTACTGTTTTGCTGTTATGTAGCAATTTAATTTCTATTATCTAGCTTTCTATTATCTACCAAGATATTGTTAGTCAACACCTTGATTTTACCCATTATCGATTATGGTGATGTGTGTTACCCGGACTTAAACGTAGAACTTCTTAATAAGCTGGACCGGCTCCTTAATAATTGTATTCGCTTTATCTTCTGCCTCCGGAAATACGACCACGTGTCCTCATTTCGCACACAGCTCGGCTGGCTCCCTATTCGGCAACGGCGGAATATTCGCATGCTCTGCACACTCTATTCCATTCTCAATGACCCTCACTCCCCTGAATATCTAAAGTCCTTGTTTCACTTTTTTGGTGCCTCTCGTGATCGTAATCTTCGTTCCACTGGCAATCTCTCTCTCTCAATCCCTCTTCATCGTACGGGCTTCATGTCCAATTGCTTTGCTGTTCAGGTAGCCCGCCTCTGGAATGGTCTTCCCCTAGCATCAGGAAAGCACCCAATAAGACTACATTCAAAAGATCTGTGCGTAATTTCTTTGCTGGTAGTTCCACATAATATAAAATAGTACAAGTTGGTAGTTCAAAGTAGAATTAAGTATCTATCTAACAAGTTTAAAATGTATATATTAATTATGTATATATGAGTATATTTATATATCATTAAATTATATTTATGTATTATATGTATTTATGTATTATTTGATGTAAGTATGTTTTAGATTTCTGATTTTCTTTTTCTGTTCTTTTGTTTTCAATGCACCGCCTACAATCTTCTCTGCTTTGCCTTAAGGTTGACTGGTAGAGAATGCCACATGGCATTAAGTTCGCCTTTTGTACATTAAGTTTGTCTTTTGTGCAATAAAGTTTAAATAAATAAATAAATATCTCATGTCGCACTTGGGGATATCACGAAATTTTTAGATAGGGTACCTACTAAATCCAATCTGGGTACTAAACCCAGATTGGAGATCAATTTGACTGGAGTGAGAGTGAAGACCTGTTGGACCTGAAACATTGGATAACCGTTCGCCCCTACTTTTTTTAATTTGCCACTTTTTCTACTGACGGAAATGACTTTACGGACTTTACAGTGAGTTTATCTGAAATCTGCTACTTGAGTAACTAAACGCTATAAAATAAAACTTAATCACGGTTCACAATTAATTTAAAATAAATTAGATGAAGAAATATCTTAATTATAACGAGCTTTACAACCTATAATTATTTATTAAATAACAATATATAATAAATCCCAAACAAATAAATTAGACAGAACCAAAGAATATAATACTCACACTCAGACAGAACTTACTAGAACGGTAAACGAAACAAAACGCATCTGAAATAAAACAAAACGAAATGTCAATGACGTCACGTTGGCGACAGTCGCGTTCTCATTATTTTTGTTTCGCAATTTTTAGAATATCTGGGTTATTTTAGCGCACGGTGCACAAAACCAAACAGAAACCGGAACAAGCAACGAAAATATGGACAACCAGTACTATTACAAGCTGATGGCGAGTTATCTGTCCAAACGGAACTGCGACGAGTCGTTTATGAGGTACTTCTTTGGGAAAACTTCGTCAAAGAAGACGCCTGAGGAATTAGAGCGGGCGGACGAGCGTAAACGGCGCCTGCAGCGCGAGCGCTCGCGGCGCTACCGCGCGCTGAAGAACGCTCGCAGGCAGAACGAGGGGAGCGAGGAGGCGGCCTGGTCCAAGCAGCGCGCGCCGCCCGACGACGAGCCGAGCGACACGGACGAGCCGCCGACGCTGTGCGACCTGTCGTACGAGCCGGGCTCCTCGGACTGCGCCTCGGACGACAACTCGGCGCACTCGGCGGCCAGCGAGCCCGCCGCGCCGCCCGCGCTCAGCCTGCGCGAGCTGCTGGCGCAGCCCAACGCCGAGCTCGACTACCCCACCGTGCACAGCCTCATGTTCCACTGGCTGCAGACGTAACCGCCACGCGACAAGCCCCTCCGCTACACCACCCACCCGTTGTACTGAACACAAAGGAAACACGCGGAGTGTGCTAGTGACACATATCAATGCTTCAATAGTTTACACGAGAAGACCGAGCCGTCCTGTTAATTTTACTTATTAGATATATTATGATAACTTTGTCATTAGCTTTTAGTCGCTCCTGCGCAGGGAGGCACTGCTCCTGTGGGGTTGGATTGTATCAAGTTATCCGGCTGGGAGCAGTTTTTAGTATAATACGATGAGATTTCATGTAATCACCCAAGTAAGTCACTGAATAATTTAGTAAGTACAAAATTTTGAGCTGGGTTAAATAAAAGCAGAATGCTGTGAAAATGTGGAGTGGTGGGTGACGCTGGGTGGCTACATGAGAAGCACTGCTGGTGCCACTAGTTGTAGAATATTCCATTAGACAATAAGTTGTTATAAGTTGCCATATCCTATTACTTAGATACTCAACTATTATATATGATATAGAGAAGTATATAGTTACTATATACCTATAGTTTGTGATATGAATGAATTTACAATTTGTGTGAAATCTACAATGTTAGCTAGTATGGTAATGTTAGGGGGAGCCGGGCTCCGCGCACATTCCTGAGCCTCGGTTGGTCACGCTGGAGTCACATTGGCAACAAGCACATATCTTTCAGTCCATGGACAGTGTTTTACACTGGATAATAATAATTATTATTATTATTTATATAATTCAGGCAGGCAGTTGAAAAAACAACTGATATGGCCTGTATCCTGGTATCTTTTTCTAGGTTTATCTCATATTATTATGTTTGTCTAATTTGTTCTTAAAACTGTTGATGTTGGGTGCATAGTATGGATAATGCATAGTATTATTATTGTCTGTAGCAGCTCACTTACAACTGTAGGTTTTACTTACCTAACTAACCGGTAGGCAACATTTAGAATGAGATACTTCTGTTTGCCAACTGTCTGCTATTAGCTAAGTAGAGCATACAATAAGGTAGTGGGCATTAGGTTTGGTGGATATTTTCAGTTAGTGTAGTGTAGTGTATCTGTGTGTCTAGTGTGTCTCCAAACACCTAGCTTTTTAGGCAGCTCCTGCTCCTGTTTCTTTTCTGTGGGATAGATTAAAAATATCTGACAAGTTGTGGTTTTTATAAAACTTACAATATAGAAGACAAACACAGACTAATAATTACTGTCACCCATTGACATCTGCAAGCCTACATCACCACTGTCACCAGTGCGACCATCATTTATGATGGGAGTTTGCTCTATTCATAAAAATTTAAGATTGTACGGACCAGAAACTCTGTGTGAATAGTTTGGAGACCCTGGTGTAGCTGTAGTGTAAGTTGTTGCGACTAACACAGCGCTTGCTCTGATGCATTTAACACACGCTTCTCAGTAGCTCTCTCTATTAATAAGTTAGTTTTGTTAAGTTTCTCGGTTGCTTTACAGCTAGGCCTGTTAGTATTTATTTACATTTTATGTCTGAAAATTTGTATTTTTTAAGTTTTATAACCTGCATGCTAGTATACTCTGTTGTATTATCAACTAGTTTTGTTTAGTATTTTAGAGAAGAGATTTCAAAATGCTGTATTTTAATTTGTATGTTGTCATTGTCACTCAACTTCATTAGAATGTTGAATTGCACAGATGAGATATTCTTAATTCTGATGTCTAAACTGAGCACAACTATAAAATAAAACAATACTGAGGAAGAACCCTAAACTTGTAATAATTGGATAGACCAGCGTACACAACAGTTTGAGCTTAGTTGTAAGCAGGCAACAGTGCATCTGAGTGGCTACTGCGGCAACTGTTTTGTTAATACCTAATGTAATTTGTAGAAGTTGTAGACCAGTATAGGATATTCCTAGAGTCTGGGCAAGATAAGTCTGTAAAGATTTTAATAGATTTAAGATTTTTTCCTTATTTGTTATACCATTACTAAAACTGAAAAAATAATAAATTTGTAAAAGTTGACATGTCCTTGTAAGCTCCATACTTGATTGGCATGAAATCTTGGTGTGATCTCACTTGTATCAATTTAGTGGTAAAATTTTATTTTATTGAATTTCGCATTTGCCATCAGATTCATAAAACGTAAATGTAAGATAAATAACAATGCCATTAAATTTTTACTATTGTAGAGCTGCCCAGTTGGCCTAGCCAAGATGACAATCGTTTGCAGAAAACAAAATGCTATTGTCTATATCTTGTTATCACTCTTGTATGTATAGTGCAATAGACAGATAGCGATTATATGCGACCGATCGTCACCTAGATGGCCTACACAGCCATATAGAGGCCATATTTTAGGTTGTCGTAGACCTGCTGCGGGTCGACGCCGCCGGCCCGGCCGCCAGGTGGCGCTGGATGCCTTCACGAATATTAGTTTGTAACTAACATGTAGGTACTGTAAGGTAGTGCCATATTAAAGAGCTTCCTATTTTTAATCAGGCCTTTCATTTGTAAATTTTAACCTTAAAGACATACTATCATGAGGAGTTGGAGAAACAGGTTATTTTACTTGAAGCAAGATGTACCTAACTTTACGTTCTGTTATTATTATGGAGCGGATCTGCTCCGAGGCATACATGAACTCATGCCCGTATTCCCAAACGGGGTAAGCAGAACACATGAAACATCAAGTTTAATTACCACTATTGGCAATTTAGGAGTTAAAGTAAAACGAAATTATGATATTTATTACAGTGATAGACTGCCAGCCCATCGCCTACACCACAGGAACCCATGTCCAATGTCGACTTCTACGACACCTACGGGAACGAGAGGAAAGCTGGGGGTGGGCTATTTGAAAAAGACCGTTTTCCTTCATAGGATAGTATTTATTAATTATAAATATTACTGTCTTATTTTTTTATACATATACTTAGGTAACATATATTTTGGTTTAGACTTCGGTATAAATAATAGATGAATTGAACCGTACAATACATGAAATACATTTAAGTATTTAACTTACTGAATGTATATAACTTTGAAATCACTGGGTTTGCTTTCTCACAAAAATCTTTTATAATAAAATTATAAGTTATATTATAAATTATTGTTCCTGTGTTATAAATTATGTAGGTATACATCAACATCAAATATATAAATTGGTAAACTCGCAGAACAAAGAACATTATAAAATGCGTCAATTAGAATGTAAAGTTTAGCAGTCACTTCCATTGATAACTCTTAAACAACGTTACAATAAGGTCTACGAGCGGTCAGTGGTGACAACTGGCGGGGTGATGCAATCATCGCCCACGGATCAGGTGCGCCTGCGCCTGCGCCCAATGTCGACCACATCCATCTATAACATATATCGGATTAGCACTTTATGTGGGCTTGGAATGTATAATTTAGTACTTAATGTACTACCTCGCTCTCCTGGCAGGCTGCATAATCGAACTATTTTAACTAAGTATAAGTAAATATATCACGAGGTGTCCGCGATACACGGATCATGGACATTCCCGTATTTCATGTCGGAGTGAGCCCGACATCGCTCCATATCGAGAAGTTATAACAGGAGCACTCGTTTTATATATTTTCCCCTCACTAGCTCGGAAACACGTGTTATGTCCTTTAATACCAGCGGGTAAAAACGCATTTTATCCACTAGTGGGTAAAATAATTTGACCTTGAATAAAGTCAAAATAACTGCTTTAAAATTGATAAAGTAGGTGAATCTAGTAATAAAGATGATTTACCACCTGTGGAACTACTGGAAGCAGTGATAAACGCATTTTTTGCGTTGTAGTTTCCTCGCTATAGTGTGGGGAAAAGTTTTGTGTTACACTCGGGTGCAAATGTATTTTACTTCTCGTGTGTTAAAAAACTCGCAAGTTCAGGATTCTATTCTCGAACCACTCGCTTCGCTCGTGGTTCAACTATAGAATCCTTTCACTTGCTCGTTTTTCAATTCCACACTCGGCGTTAAAATACAACTTTACCGCCTTATATAACAAATAACTATTTTTTATTCCTGTAGTCATTCCACTTTCTATTCTATGATGGCACCCTTTTTCGTAACTACATATACATATAAATGCTGAAATAGCAGCTTTTGCTACTACATAAGTAGTAAACAATTACCTGGGAACCTATTCGGGCCATTAAATTGCCAGTTGCAACATGGCGAACATGAATACTTTGCTTAGGTATACACGTTTATGAGAGGACCATGATTTTACACCTGTCAATTCGAATTGGCCCCAGTAGTTATTATAAGGAGCTGGTCACTTACAAAACCAGTGTGAGGTGAGCTCTGCTGCCTCTGATTACGCATGGCCGATGGTAAGGTCACACATACGTCATATGCTGTAGGCCTAGCACATGATGGCCGCGGGAGGTAGACTACCCGTCCTTATGTCACAGTTAGAAGAAGACGTGGCATCTATCTCGTCATATGCTGGTCAGTCTGAACCTCTCTCACTTAGCTATTTATACGGAATAACATTACTTTAGTGATACGTAGGAATCCATTCATTTGCATCTCGCGACAGCATGATCTCACACGAATCACGGGGCAAATAGTAAACAACATGTTAGTTGCACGTCACAGCCTCGACACCCCCCGCTCCCGCCACGCGGTAAGTCATGCATTACATCCCTGTGCATTTCATCAGAACGGTTGCAGCCGTTTCTTAGAATAGGGTAACCTGCTTCATAGCTTTCTTAATATCAGTCATTTCCGGCCGGTTGCAGACCACGTGACAGTCATCCTGTTACGGTAACAGAATGAGTTCCCTATTCCAAACACGAATATTTAATACCTTTCCATTCCAATACACTCCTAAATACAGAACGGTTGCAGCCGTTTCTTAGAATAGGGTAACCTGCTTCATAGCTTTCTTAATATCAGTCATTTCCGGCCGGTTGCAGACCACGTGACAGTCATCCTGTTACGGTAACCAGAATGAGTTCCCTATTCCAAACACGAATATTCAATACCTTTCCAATACACTCCTACATTGGGTGCACATTTGTCCATTCTTTCTGACCATACATCACTAAATTATGTTCATCGATTTATCTTATTAAATTTATACAAAAATTATCAATAAATTAATTACATAACGTTGTAATAATTTCTCTAGTTAATTATAACCGATTAACATAACGCTGCCGATGGCGGCGAGGCGCGTCGCGAGCGCTCGCGCGGAAACCTTGCAGTAAACGGAACAGTACTCGCACGGCCGGCATTCTGTTTTTTCGTCGTAAAAGTTAATAAGTCCGCACAATGCTCGCGGCGCGCTCGCCGGCCGCGACGCCGACGCCCGCGACCCGCGCGCCCGAGCGCCGCCGCACTCCGCCATGAAGTCCAGCGCGATGTACAAGATCACCTACGTGGCGAGGAACAAACAGGTACTACACCAACGGCCCGGCCAGCGCGCGCCGGACCGCCGACACCAGCGGCAGCGCCTGCGGCCCGCAGCTGTGCGAGTGGTCGTCGGCGTCCAGCGAGTACACCATGGCCCCGCGCAGCCCCAGCCGCGCTGCGAACTCGGCCTTCCTCGCTACACTCTCTTCATCATCATAGGAGAGCCACTCCGTCCCGCGGTGCGCGTAGGGCACCGCCGCGGCGGCGTCTCGCGACCGTTTGCCTCCCGGACGCTTAACAAACTGGCATACATCCGGATAGGACACAAATCCACCGGCACCCAAGCTGCCCGGCCCCGCTGCCGGACTCCCGGCAATGTGTTACCTGGATTTACCAGCTGAAATGAGTGCCCGTATGTAGGGATCCCAACCACTAGCTTTTCCGGAGCTAGCCCTTTAGCGAGGTACATGTGCATTGTGTAGTTTACATTCAATGTGGAAAGGAAAAACCGCTGCCCCGGTTCAGAATACAAAGGGGAGTTGAAGCCAGTGAATGGAGTCATTTTAGTATAAAAATGATAATCGTAAGTCATAACATTCACAAAGTCAGTGTACAAGTTTAGCTGATCGTAATCAAATGATGCATCGGCTAAAGTTTCCTCTGCTACAACGGCAACTGTCAGTAAGTATTGTCGTTTTTCCCTAATATACTCTGCTCGGATCTCACGAAGCAGCTGGGAGAAGTGTTGCCGCTGCCTGTTTCCGGTCGGAAACTCCCAGTCCAGATCTATTCCGTCTAAGGTATAGTTACGCAGGAGGGATTTGATAGATCGAATAAATTGCTTGCGTGAGGCGTGATTGATCACCATTTCGGCGAAACCGTTCTCGCCGGCGCCCCCTACAGAGACGAGCACCTTCAGGTCAGGGTTAGACTTTTTAAGCGAAACCACTTGGCGTATGGCAGCCAACTGCGGCGGATCCAAGTGCAAGGTCTTATTGCGCACACTGGCGAAGGCCACATTGATGTGTGTACACAAATGTGGCGGTATGTCCCCGGGCTGCAGCGAGCGGGCGTCGTGGGGCGTGTTGTAGTAGCAGACGAGCGCGGCGCGGGGCGCCGGCGGCGGCGGCGGCGGCACCAGCAGGCAGAACCACAGCGTGGCGCCCACGAACACCATGAGCCAAGCGGCCCAGCGGAGCGCCCTCGCGTGCCTCACCAACCTGCCTTCCACCTTCAACAGCTCGACGAGGTCTCCCTCCTCCAGGTTGCTATCAATGTCCTTTTCCATTGTAACAAATTAAATGCTGTAAAGGAATGTTATTTCGCCATACAGGCGTGCGCGGTCCTACTGTTATGTAAACAAAAAATATTGATAACGTTTTACGCACTGTGTATAGAGATAAAACAATAAAATCTAGCGATTCATTTATAAATAAATACGTCATGACTGTCATGAGACGTAGGGAGTTCAGTTCATTTCACGTATGATTGCTAAAACGTCACCGATATTATAACCTCATTTTTTTAACAATTTCGACACTTTTCATGAATGTTCATTCATATTAACTACTTTGTAATAAATCAAATACTTATCCAAACCATCACGAGTAAAATAAGGAGTCGTTTATATTGTATGAATTAAGTATTACGCAATGCACAAATTGCGCAATGCACGTCTGCGTGGGATGAACCGTAACTAACGTTTACGAGGGTCGTCTCGATATATTGACCTCGTTATGATTTCTCCATAATTGATATTCGCGTTAACCCTGATTAGCCATATACGTATTAAGTTAACTTAGCTAAAGGTCAGGTTATTAAAGTACTTGCGTTCGTATCCGTGTTTTAAAACCGTAAAACAAAGATATTCCCGTAAAGGGTAGCTACGTTCATAAATGTCCCTTTGTTGTCAACGTCAACAGAGATAATGTCACCTTGACATATGACATGTATGCGATGGGAACGTGACGGAATTGATAGCAATAATTATGTCGTTCTTAATTTATTTTACTGTTAACTATGTAAATTGAATTATCGCTAGCATCCATTAGACGTTATGCTCGCGTCTGTCGGGGAGCGTGGGCTGTAGAGATGGACGACGGGGGTATGAACCACTACGAGCAACAGCTGTACACAGTGTTCAAAACGTTCGACGTAGATAACTCGGAGGCGCTGGACCGCGCGGCCGTGCTGCAGCTGTGTGACGCTTTGCAGCTGGAGGGTCGCGGCGCCGCGCTGGTCGAGTCGCTGTTCGAGCGTCGCACCGAGCGCGTCACCTTCGCCACCTTCCGCAACGGGCTGCTCGGCGTGCTCGGCGCCAGCGAGCCCGCGCCCGCGCCCGCGCCCGACCACAGCGACGACGACTCCTCCGGCCGCGAGGTGGCGCCCAAGTTCGTGTTCGGCTCCAAGAAGTACGGGCGCCGCTCGCGGCCCGTGCGCGGCGCCCACGACGACGCCGCGCCGCGCGCCGCCTCCGCCTCGCGCCTCGACGCCGACGGCTGCGCGCGCCCCCGCATGCGCTACAAGCGCAGCGCCTCCGCCATGGAGGCCCGCACTCCACCCGACCTGCTCGACCACGAGCGCCGCATAGACCGCGTGCAGGCCGCCGCGCTCTGCCGCGACCTTCACATGGACGCGATCGACCCGCGCCTCGTCGACCGCATCTTCGACGACGCGCCCGCAGAAGAGACGACCGTCGGTGAGTTCTTTGACCAACTCAATGCGGCGCTGACGCCGTTAGCTGCGGGCGAGGCTACAGCGCCGCCTTCCATACCGCCGCCCGACCCGCCCGACGGAGAAGACGACGCGGAGGGCACCGTGACCGGCGAGGCGATCGCGGAGGCCTGGGAGCGCGCCGGGGTGCGTCGACCGCGCCGACTCTTAGCCGAGCTCGGCTTCACTGCCCCCATTTTGAGTGCCGCCGAGCTGGAACGCGCGTTGGACGACGAGATACGCGCGCTGCCGGCGCGCGAGGAGCGTGATGCGAGGCCTCTCCTACAACAGGCGGCGTTGGCAGTCAGCCGTCTACGACGGGCCGGCGCCCGCGCGCGCGCCGCCGCCGCCGCGGCCGAGCGCGACAAGCTCCGCGCCGACCTCGCCGAGGCCAACCGGCGCGCTCAACTCCTCGCCCAGGACGTCGACGAGAACCACGCGCGATTAGAAGCGGAGAGGCAGGCGGCCATTCGTCTATTAGAAGCGCGGCACGCGAAACCACGCGCGCCGTCAGCAACGAGGCCGCCGCGGAGCGCGAGCGGGCCGCGACGATTCGCGCCGAATTGGAAGCGGAAGTCGCGCGACGCGGAGAGGTAGAGGCGAAGCTGCGCGCCGAGCTGACGGCGCTGCGGTCGAGATCGGAACAGCTGGAAAGACGCGTGAGCGTCGCGGAGGAGAGGGCTACGGCGGCGGAACGCGAGCGAGCGCGGACGGAAGAGGAGGCGCGCGCGGCGGCCGCGGCGGCGGAAGTGCGCTCGGAGGAGGGTCGCTCGGCTCGCTCGGCGCTGGAGCGGCAGGTGCTGGAGCTGCGCGCGGAGTGCGCGCGGCTGCGGGACCGCGCGGACGAGCTGCAGGCGGGGCTGGAGGCGCGCGCGCGCCCGCCGCCCGCCGCCGCCGCCGCCTCCGCCTCGTGGCGCGACGAGGCCGCACTGGACGGGATCGAAGTAAGCATCGATTACAGAAGCACCTGGCGAAAATTCCTCACGATTCCAAACCTTCTGCTTTTCTGACTTTTGCCGTAACACCGACGATAAGCGTTAGTTTCAAAATTATTGTGGAATAGCTGAGCTTCCTTAAATATGAATGATGAAAAAAATATTCAAACATAATCTTATAGAACTTTCGTATTTCCTATTTGATCTGATTCATAAGAAAATATAATTATGCCTAAAACCCAACTTATACAGGGTCACAAGACTACAGGGATATTCTCGTTAAATGATACTCATGATTATAAAGGAAACCGGCAGCATTGGACACATATATCCGTCAGCACAAACAAGTCGGCTCACTCGGCCGAGTAGCCCATACCGCATCCGACTTCTCATCCCTCCACCCCACACTGTCCTCACTGCATGTCCTTTCACTCATTAGCACTTTTTTAACTACTTTACTAATAATAACACTCAACTCACCAAATGTTTTAAACCATCCTTATCAATAATCTTTAAAAAAAAAAACCGGCCAAGAGCGTGTCGGGCCACGCTCAGTGTAGGGTTCCGTAGTTTTTTGTATTTTTCTCAAAAACTACTGAACCTATCAAGTTCAAAACAATTTTCCTAGAAAGTCTTTATAAAGTTCTACATTTGTGATTTTTTTCATATTTTTTAAACAAATGGTTCAAAAGTTAGAGGGGGACGCACTTTTTTTTCCTTTAGGAGCGATTATTTCCGAAAATATTAATATTATCAGAAAATGATCTTAGTAAACCCTTATTCATTTTTAAATACCTATCGAACAATATATCACACGTTGGGGTTGGAATGAAAAAAAATATCAGCCCCCACTTTACATGTAGGGGGGGTACCTTAATAAAACATTTTTTTCCATTTTTTATTTTTGCACTTTGTTGGCGTGATTGATATACATATTGGTACCAAATTTCAGCTTTCTAGTGCTAACGGTTACTGAGATTATCCGCGGACGGACGGACGGACGGACGGACGGACGGACGGACGGACGGACGGACAGACAGACATGGCGAAACTATAAGGGTTCCTAGTTGACTACGGAACCCTAAAAAGAGACAAACGGAAACATGTATAAAATGTAATTCCTAGATGATAAAAAGGCGGCAGCCCTTGGCCGAGTGAAACGCGCGTGCTGCCTCGGCCCAGAAATCGGCATGAAATAATTGGGCTTGTCTATTGGGAGTATTGGGGAAAATACTTACTTAAAGTCACGTGTATTTTGTTTATACTATCGTGATATTTATCTGAAACATATTAATGTGATTGTAATCGTATATAAATAGGTACTAATTGTTTCCATTTAAGGAGTGTGACTCGTCACCGCCCAGCATCGAGCGCCTAGTCCTCGAAACGGACGCCGCTCGCCGCCTCCGGTCAATCGCCGACTCTTTGTCACCAGAGTGCGCGCACTGCGCGGCTGCCGCGGCGGCGTTGCGGGGGCTGAGCGACTCGCCGGCGGCGCGGGGGCCGAGTGAAGCGACGGCGGCGCAGGGCCCAAGTGAAGCGACAGCGACGCATAGGTTAAGTGAGTCAACTGAAGCAGCTGTTCAGACAGAGGAAAGGGATGAAGAAAAGCGCATCGAAGAGCTACAGAAGAAACATGAAGCCGAGAAGAGTGACTTGAATAATTTAATTGCGTGAGTATACTAACTTAAATTAAATTAAAAATATATATATACGTTGCAAACAATACCTACAATGTAAAATAATTAGATATTTTATACATAATACAACTTTAAGTGATACACGAAACAACATTAAAAACATCCCGCAACCTGAGCGTAGTTGAATGCATGTCACTTCCAACCTCATTACATCTGCGTAATACTCTTATCTACTACAGAGCGCATGTACTTACCTGCGAGCTGCGCTTGCACCGCTTGACGCTCCTAGCAACCACACTTCTATTGAACTTGTTTTGCATGTGTTTTGTTCTACCTACATACCACAACTTTTATTATGTTATAATTATATTAAATCTTTATGTTTTTGTTATAGCAACTTACTAGCGCGGCACGAAACGATCATTAAGTTTAAAAAGTGTTTTGCTCACGAAACTATTTGTAAATATTTGTTATTTTTTTTCTCAAATAAGTGAATTATTGTTATTCTTTTGAGAAAATAAAGATCTTTAAACCGATACTAACTTAATACGAAGGTTTTTGAGATAATAATGCCGTAGCGTAGCGAATGGATACCTAAAAAAATGTCCTCAAGGGCATTTTTACAAGTCAATACATTTTACAGTTATATCATACAGTCATATGAAATATACACAAGAACATGAAAATGTTATTATTATCGTTTGTTGAAAATTTAAAATTGAAAGTAACTCATAACTACAAGTTGATGGAAAGCCAGCGAGAGGTGAATTTCGTCAACTGAGGATGTGTCATAAGTTATTTTTTGTTGAAGAATTAGCATACCTAGTTTGAGCATGTTGGTCCATGCACTAAAACGCGCCCCAAGGCCAAGAACTTTTAATTTTGTTCGAGAAACTACAAGGGGTACAGTAATAAAATTTCTTGACTGTTCGTATTAGGCAAGTTCTTCTCCAAGCCGTAGCATAGTACGTCAGTACGTTTAATGTTGCTCCTGTAAAATGTAAAAGTGTTTCTTCCGGCGCGGAGCACGCGATAACGTTATGCAATGAGATTTGTTGCTCGGTGAGCGTCGTCACGCGATCTATATAGGTCGCAACGTGAGCAAAAACACCTACGACTATTGCCTGCACCGGATTCATTGCATTTATATGCCGCTTATGACCTGTTTCAACAGCTAGTCTTAATTTTATTACTAACAAATAATTATTTCAATGAAAATGAAGCATGATTTTTTGCGTCGGTGGGCATTTGCTGAGTTCAAGGGAGCTTAGATTTTGTTTGACCGAGGAACAATATATTTTATGATTCGAATATATTACCTCTAAAAAGTTTTAACACTTAATTTGCAGTTCCATTTTCTTATCGTAATATTTTTGACACTTGGTCAGTGACGTCGCTCTACTCGTTCGGGAGTCGGCTTTATACGTTCCGTTTAGCGCGAACATACTCCCCGCCCTTGAAAGCTCCTGAAGCTTTCAAGACTCTGCGTCATCTGGGGACGAGAGTAAGCAGATGCGGTTGATGGCTCGACGAACGGTGCCTCGAGCTGTGGAAATATCGGCGACTCGAGGGATGCCATCAGTGCCTGGGAAGATTCGTGCAATCCTGCCGAGACGCCAGTTGAGTGGAGGCGTGAGATCTTCCTTTAGCAGGACAAGGTCGTCTGGTTTGAGGGCCCTACACCTGAGCTTCCACTTCGTGCGCTGCTGCAGTTCAGGGACGTATTCAGAGCTCCAGCGTTTCCAAAAATGTTGCCGTATCTGTTCGAGACGCTGGAATCTGTCGAGGCGATTTGTGTTGGAGTCTAGTAGGCACGGCGAAGGTAACGCGGTGAGTGGCCTACCTATCAAAAGGTGTCCCGGGGTGAGAGGAGCGAAATCTTGGGGTGATGAGCTCAAAGGACAAAGGGGACGGCTGTTAAGGATGGCTTCGATCTGACTGAATAAGGAAGATAGTTCTTCGAACGTTAGGTGGGCGTTGCCTAAAACCCTGTTCAAATGAAATTTAGCCGATTTAACACCGGCCTCCCACAGCCCACCGAAGTTAGGAGCGTATGCTGGAGAGAAGCGAAATTCAATGCCCTTATCGGCCGCAAAATCGACAATACCATCCGTATTAAGTTTTAGAAATTCGTTGATTTCTCTAGCGGTTGCAACGAAATTTCTACCATTGTCGCAGAAGATTTGTTTAGGTTTGCCGCGACGGGAAATAAACCTTTGGAGGCATAGAGTGAACGCGTCTTTTGAAAGCTAATACAGTTAGCGATCGAGCGCGCAAGCGGCCGGTTATGTGTTATTGTTAACCTGCTTGTTAAACTGCATAATTTATCTGCGCTATTGAAATCTGAACCCTATTAACGAGTTGTTACGGTCGTGTTTTCAATATGTCATCGTGTAATAAATGTGGTGACAATTTTATTGGTGATGGTGAAGTGCCGTGCTCCTTTTGCGGAGGTCACTATCACTATAGGTGTTCTGGACTGCAGGAAAACACTTACAAGAAGATGACAGCGGAAAAAAAATCGAATTGGAAGTGTATCCCTTGCCGGCAGTCGGAAAACAATGAGTCACTATCTGAACTCTTGAAGGAATTCAAAGGTTTTAAGGTGCAATTGCAAAACATGCAGAGTGGTCTTGACCAAGCAAATGCGGGAATTGCTAATCTCGAGGGTAAGTTCGCCTTAATCGAGGATCGCCTCGAGAATTTCGATGTTCGGCTTACCCTCACGGAGGATAAAGTTGACCGACTCCCAGGGATTGAGGAAAATCTCAAGCAGCTTCAGACTGAGTTTGCTACATTGAAAGCCAATGAAAACGATAGAGATCAGTTTTGCCGGCTCAACAATGTCGAAATTAGTGGTGTTCCCCAAAAAGACAGCGAAAATTTAGTGTCAATCCTAAATGCTATATGTGTTAAGGTTGGTTTTGGCCTGCTCGATACTGATGTCGATTCTATACATCGCGTACGTCGATTCCCGGTTTCTGTGAGTAACGGTAACCGCGCGGACCCCAGGCCCCCGGCGATCGTCGTGCGTTTCTGCCAGCGTCGCCGCAAGGACGAGCTGGTGACGGCGGCGCGCGCGCGCCGCGGCCTGACCAGCGCGGATGCCGGTCTCCCGGGCCCGGCGGTGCCTATCTACGTGAACGAGCATCTCACGGCTGTAAACAAGGTGCTACTTAGGCGGGCTCGTGACAGGAAAGCAGAGTTGAATTTCAATTACCTTTGGGTTAAGCAGTGCAAAATATACATGCGAAAGAGTGACAGTTCTAAGGTGTATGTCATAACGAACGAAGCCGACCTTAAGAAATTAAAATGACTGTTTAATTTTATCAAGTGGTTTAACTTAACTTTTAGGTATTTAAAGAGGATGTCGATAAGCACTTTTCATAAAATTAATTACGCAGCTAGTGTACTATACAATTATATTCAATATAAACCCTATGGTTACGAAACTAGTTTTCCAATTTACGGGATCTCATCTATAGTTTTATTGTTACTGACTCGCCTGAATAAAAGTTACAACATATTTTTTCTTAATTATTATAAATTCTTAATTCAACTAAAATAGAACATAATATCTCAATCTATTATCAGAACGTAAGGGGATTGCGGACCAAGTCTCACTCATTTTTATCGAGTGTCATTAATTCGAACTATGACCTCATTTGTTTATCTGAAACATGGCTGAACCCTGACTTTTATAGTAGTGAGTATTTTGATAGCAGGTATGAAGTGTATAGACGTGATAGAACAGGGCGTACAGCGCAGCGCGGCGGGGGCGTGCTGGTGGCAGCGCGGCGCGGGCTGAGTGTGTCGCGCCGGGACGAGTGGTGTGCGTCGCCGCGGCACGAGGAGCTGTGGCTCACCGTGGAGCCGCGGGCCTGCGCCGGCGCCGCGCCCCGCTCTCCGCGCGCCTCGCCCCGCCATCGCCAACCGGCCGGCCGGCCGCCACTGTTGCACATCGCTTGTGTTTATTTCCCGCATAATGATAATCACATCAATTCTCTGCGTTGTTTTTTTGATAATGCCGCTAATTTAATTAATACTTATCCGGATGACATTTTCGTTCTTGTAGGTGATTTTAACGTTTCATATGCCTCTTGGTCCTTGTGCGCCGATTCACATCGCCTCAATATTGAAACGTGTGAAGATCCAACTGCCACAGTTCTCTCCGATTTTATAGCTCTGACTTGTGTAGGTCAATTTAACACTTGTTTTAATATAAATGATGAATGATGATGATGATGAATGACCTGGTGATGGCCAATGTTGGTTGCACTGTCGGCGCCTGCTTGTCACCACTTACGCCGGAGGACCCTCAACACAAAGCATTAAATATTTCACTGGCCCTAAACTTGACTAGTTTTTTACCATGCTTAGCGCCTAATCAGTGTTCTAGACCGATTTTTTACCGCGGTAATTATGACCTTATTCGCAAGGATCTGTCGGAGACTGATTGGTCGCATTTGAATACTTAATATGAATGTTGAGGATTCTGTTACGTATTTGTATTCGGTACTTAGAACACTTATTTTGAAACATATTCCTCATAAAACCGTTAATAATAATACTGGATACCCTCCTTGGTTTTCTCGTTCGCTAATAAGAATTCGCAGGCAGAAGCTGTCAGTCCATAAAAGATGGAAAAATTATGGCAACCCTCTTGATAGGGCAGAATTTGAATTATTAAGAAAAAGGGAACACAAACTATCTACCGAATGTTATAACAAATTTATTTCATTAGCTGAAGATCGAATACACAGTGATCCTACTTACTTTTGGTCGTTTATGAAGTCAAAATTTCCTAGTAACTGTGTACCCGACCAAATGTCCTATCTTGGGGAAATTTCGAAAGATGGACCGACTATTAGCAACTTTTTTAATAATTATTTTAATTCTGTTTTTGTTCCTGGCTCTTCTGTGTTGCCTGATTATTTACATGTGGCTAATGAGTCCCCTATTGATATTAGTACTGTCGATATTTCGGAGGAGTGCGTCTTCAAGTTTCTGGAGAGAGTAGATATTAGGAAGGGTAGCGGTGCGGACTTAATTCACCCCCTGTTTATTAAAATGTGCGCTCGTGAATTGGCAGTACCTTTAACCCAAATTTTTATTAAGTCTTTAGCCCATGGTCACTTTCCTTCTAGTTGGAAAAAGGCCTTGATAACGCCTATTTACAAAAGTGGCGATGCGCACCTAGTAACTAATTATAGGCCCATTAGTAAACTGAACATATTTGCTAAAATCTTTGAAAAGATCATATACAACAAAATTACTTCTACTTTCTCTCAACACATTGCGCTAAGTCAACACGGTTTTTGTCAGGGTCGGAGCGTAGATACTAATCTCCTGACATTTACCGATTTTATCATTAACAAAATATCTTCTGGAGATCAGGTGGACGTCGTGTATACCGATTTTTCTAAATGTTTTGACAAAATAAATCACAATCATTTGCTTAGAAAACTCTTTGAGCTCGGTATGCACGGCGACCTCCTCAGATGGATAAAGTCCTATCTATGCAATCGTAGCCAAGCAGTTGCTTTAAAGGGTTTTACCTCATGCTTCCTTCCTATATCTTCCGGAGTGCCTCAGGGGTCTCATCTAGGTCCACTATTTTTTATCTTATATGTTAATGACATGGCAACCTGTTTCCGGAACTCTGAACATCTCGTCTACGCTGACGATACTAAAATATACAAAACTGTATCCTCGGAGGCAGATTGCCATGCATTACAGCACGATCTCGATAACTTTTCCCGTTATTGTTCTGAAAATCATCTTTTTTTAAATACTGAAAAATGTTACGTAATAAGCTTTAATCGTAAACACGATCCTCTCATTTTTAATTATACGTTTTCAGGGAATAATATAACTCGGGTATCCTCAGTCAGAGATTTGGGTGTTACTCTGGATTCACAATTAAATTACAATTTACATATTGATAATATCTGTAATCGGGCGTATAAAAGATTAGGTATGATTCTTAGGATTGGCCAGCCCTTCAGGCGGCCCAACACTTATAAACTATTATTTTTTTCGTTTGTTAGGAGCATTTTGGAGTTTGGTTGCGTTGTCTGGACGCCGCAGTACCAGGTCCATATTGATCGACTGGAAAGGATCCAAAATATTTTTCTCAAGTCTCTGTGTTACAGAACTGGTAATTATTTCGAACGAACTTCGTCTGCTGCAAAGCATTTTTGTGTCCCTTCCCTTAGTAGTCGTAGGCATTATTTAGATGCAATGTTTTTATTTAAAATTCTTAAAGGCGTGATAAAGTGTCCGAACCTTTTAGACTTAATTACCTTCAGTTGTCCGCGACACCCCCTACGTCCTAGATCTCTATTTCATATTAGTTTTGCTCGTAAAAATTACTCAAAGCACACTTTTTTCAGACGAGTCCCTAGTTATTATAATAAGTATCTATTTGACATTGATCCTTTTAACACTTCTTTGTGTAGTTTGAAAGTTTTACTCAAGCGAAAAGTGTTTTAGATTTAGACTTAACACTAGTATTACAAATAAAAAACCTAAGTGTACATTTTTGTTCGGTTTAATATGAGTAACTAATATTTACCTCCTCTAACTAAATTAATTATAATTGTATCCGATCGTAGTAAAGAAAATGTATTTAGTCTAATGACTGTAAAACTTCTTAAGTATTAGCTACTGTTCATGATTTCTTTTGCTTACCTATTAGCTTACATACCTAATTTTGTTAGTATGTTAACAATCTTTATATTCAGTAATGAACCTCCAGGTCTTTTTTTATCCAAATTACTTAGTACCTACATTGTAGTACACCAACTCATTTGTTTATGTGACTGTTTGTGTTCTAAATAAATTAAAAAAAAAAAAAAAAAAAAAAAAAAAAAAAAAAAAAAAAAAAAGTAATATGTTACATAAATATGTATATTTTCGCATAGGGAATAAGTAGGTACTTAAGTTTTTTCGTGAAAGGGACATTG
The DNA here is from genome assembly GCF_023078275.1 of Leguminivora glycinivorella. Lineage (NCBI taxonomy): Eukaryota > Metazoa > Arthropoda > Insecta > Lepidoptera > Tortricidae > Leguminivora > Leguminivora glycinivorella. The sequence goes on from NC_062971.1 coordinate 38,289,820, forward strand.
AGCGATGAACACTTTTTATAGTTTCGCCATGTCTGTCTGTCCGTCCGTCCGTCCGTCCGTCCGTCCGTCCGTCCGCGGATAATCTCAGTAACCGTTAGCACTAGAAAACTGAAATTTGGTACTAATATGTATATCAATCACGCCAACAAAGTGCAAAAATAAAAAATGGAAAAAAATGTTTTATTAGAGTACCCCCCCTACATGTAAAGTGGGGGCTGATATTATTTTTCATTCCAACCCCAACGTGTGATATGTTGTTGGATAGGTATTTAAAAATGAATAAGGGTTTACTAAGATAGTTTTTTGATAATATTAATATTTTCGGAAATAATCGCTCCTAAAGGAAAAAAAAGTGCGTCCCCCCCCCCTCTAACTTTTGAACCATATGTTTAAAAAATATGAAAAAGCGAGCGACGCGCGCCTCGGCGAGCTGCTGGCGCGCGTCGCCGAGTACGAGGCGCAGTTCCGGCCCAGGCTGCCCGCGCTGCTCGAGAGCGAGCTGGAGCCGCAGTACCAGCAGCTGGCGCAGGTCAGTGCTGCGGACAGTCAGCGAGCCACGCGCGCCTCGGCGAGCTGCTGGCGCGCGTCGCCGAGTACGAGGCGCAGTTCCGGCCCAGGCTGCCCGCGCTGCTCGAGAGCGAGCTGGAGCCGCAGTACCAGCAGCTGGCGCAGGTCAGTGCTGCGGACAGTCAGCGAGCCACGCGCGCCTCGGCGAGCTGCTGGCGCGCGTCGCCGAGTACGAGGCGCAGTTCCGGCCCAGGCTGCCCGCGCTGCTCGAGAGCGAGCTGGAGCCGCAGTACCAGCAGCTGGCGCAGGTCAGTGCTGCGGACAGTCAGCGAGCCACGCGCGCCTCGGCGAGCTGCTGGCGCGCGTCGCCGAGTACGAGGCGCAGTTCCGGCCCAGGCTGCCCGCGCTGCTCGAGAGCGAGCTGGAGCCGCAGTACCAGCAGCTGGCGCAGGTCAGTGCTGCGGACAGTCAGCGAGCCACGCGCGCCTCGGCGAGCTGCTGGCGCGCGTCGCCGAGTACGAGGCGCAGTTCCGGCCCAGGCTGCCCGCGCTGCTCGAGAGCGAGCTGGAGCCGCAGTACCAGCAGCTGGCGCAGGTCAGTGCTGCGGACAGTCAGCGAGCCACGCGCGCCTCGGCGAGCTGCTGGCGCGCGTCGCCGAGTACGAGGCGCAGTTCCGGCCCAGGCTGCCCGCGCTGCTCGAGAGCGAGCTGGAGCCGCAGTACCAGCAGCTGGCGCAGGTCAGTGCTGCGGACAGTCAGCGAGCCACGCGCGCCTCGGCGAGCTGCTGGCGCGCGTCGCCGAGTACGAGGCGCAGTTCCGGCCCAGGCTGCCCGCGCTGCTCGAGAGCGAGCTGGAGCCGCAGTACCAGCAGCTGGCGCAGGTCAGTGCTGCGGACAGTCAGCGAGCCACGCGCGCCTCGGCGAGCTGCTGGCGCGCGTCGCCGAGTACGAGGCGCAGTTCCGGCCCAGGCTGCCCGCGCTGCTCGAGAGCGAGCTGGAGCCGCAGTACCAGCAGCTGGCGCAGGTCAGTGCTGCGGACAGTCAGCGAGCCACGCGCGCCTCGGCGAGCTGCTGGCGCGCGTCGCCGAGTACGAGGCGCAGTTCCGGCCCAGGCTGCCCGCGCTGCTCGAGAGCGAGCTGGAGCCGCAGTACCAGCAGCTGGCGCAGGTCAGTGCTGCGGACAGTCAGCGAGCCACGCGCGCCTCGGCGAGCTGCTGGCGCGCGTCGCCGAGTACGAGGCGCAGTTCCGGCCCAGGCTGCCCGCGCTGCTCGAGAGCGAGCTGGAGCCGCAGTACCAGCAGCTGGCGCAGGTCAGTGCTGCGGACAGTCAGCGAGCCACGCGCGCCTCGGCGAGCTGCTGGCGCGCGTCGCCGAGTACGAGGCGCAGTTCCGGCCCAGGCTGCCCGCGCTGCTCGAGAGCGAGCTGGAGCCGCAGTACCAGCAGCTGGCGCAGGTCAGTGCTGCGGACAGTCAGCGAGCCACGCGCGCCTCGGCGAGCTGCTGGCGCGCGTCGCCGAGTACGAGGCGCAGTTCCGGCCCAGGCTGCCCGCGCTGCTCGAGAGCGAGCTGGAGCCGCAGTACCAGCAGCTGGCGCAGGTCAGTGCTGCGGACAGTCAGCGAGCCACGCGCGCCTCGGCGAGCTGCTGGCGCGCGTCGCCGAGTACGAGGCGCAGTTCCGGCCCAGGCTGCCCGCGCTGCTCGAGAGCGAGCTGGAGCCGCAGTACCAGCAGCTGGCGCAGGTCAGTGCTGCGGACAGTCAGCGAGCCACGCTGGTCATTACTTTACTCCCTCCTAGACAGTAGACAAAGAAGATTGCCGGTGCGCCGACGCCGACAAAATAGGCGATAGGTGCGATGTCACGTCGGCGTTCGGTGCTACACTCGATGGTTAACTGACACAGACCATAAGGTTCCGGGCGTCAGCATATCATTTCGCGGATTCTAGCTGGGGTCTATGGGGTTTGATTGAAACTAGCCTTCAACCTGAGCCTGGGTCTAAAAAAATTGCATTCGATAAAAGAAACGTGAACTACGAGTAGTTGATCAATAAACAAGTATTGTTACACTGACAGCGAGTCATCGTCCTCCTTGCGTTAGCCCGGCATTTGCCACGGCTAATGGGAGCCTAGGGTCCGCTGTGACAACTAATGCCAAGATTTGGCGCAGGCACTAGTTTTTTACGAAAGCGACTACCATCTGACCTTCCAACCCGAAGGGTAACTAGACCTTATTGGAATTAGTCCGGTTTCCTCACGATGTTTTCCTTACATCGAAAAGCGACTGGTAAATATCAAATGACATTTCGCACATAAATTCCGAAAAACTCACTGGTGCGAGCCGGGGTTCGAACCCGCGACCTCCGGATCGAAAGCCGCACGTACTTGTCGCTAGGCCACCAGACCGCGAGTACCTAACGATAATAATTGGTTTCCAGAAAACTCCTTTGGCTCCGCGGCCGGCGTCTGACGGCGACCAGCGTCTGGGCTCGCAGCCACCTGGTGAGTTCATTATTCATATTCATTGTTTAATAGTTAGCGTGCTATAATTGAGCGAAGCGAAGCGAGGGCTACGTTTTAACACGAGCAATTAGCTTTTGTATGTCCGGATGTCTCGCTCTACAGGTCGTAATTCTCAACGGATTCTCGTGATATTTTGTGACCAGATTCTATGACTTAATATTTTTTTGTTTTGTCGTCCCAGATTTTGGAAATTGTTGAAAATGACAAAGTCATGCGGCCTCGCTCCTTAACTAATAGCCGTATTGATATCAAACAAGTTTTGTCTTTTAGATACATGTAGAGTAGATAGAGTGCTTGTTAAAAAAATCAGACCTTTTGGAACACGAGTTTAAATGTAACAGGACCAATTGGCGTAATCGCATTACATACTTAATACATTTCGCGTTTTTTTTTATAGGAAGTGTACGGGGAATGTTTTCTTCAATTTGTTTCTTTTTAGTATAGTAACGTAAGTCGACTTCTAAGAAACCATTAATACGGGATAGGAACGGAATCATTCGGCATTAAAATTTTTTTTTCTTCGGTCCCATACAAGCTTTTGATCCTCGATAGGAACGGGATCGGTCGGCATCGACAAAAAAGTTTGTGAAAAATGACGTTTTTCTCGCACCCTGTATGTTTTTCCAGCTGCCCTTATTCGTCGTTTTTAGATCCCTTCGCTACGTATTTGACGGAATATTTAATAGCTCGGTGTGTGTGTCGCAGGGCACGTGCGCGTGCGCAGCGTGGACGGCGGCGTGGCGGCGCTGTGCGGCGGCGGAGGGCGCGACGCTGCGCACGCGCTGCGCGCACGCCGAGCGCGCCGCCGCGCGCCTGCTGGCGCGCCTGCACGCCGCCGACGCGCTGGTGGCCGAGCTGTACAAGGAGAACTGCCAGCTGCAGCACCGGCGCGTGTCGCCCCGGCTGCTGTGACGCAGGTACGAGTGCGCCGACTCTCCGGAAGTTTACCGAGTGCGAAGCGACAGGAGCTTCTATATTGACACATCCGCGCCGACGAACGAGTGACGTGTCAGAAACGAAGCTGTCGGATAGCTATATTGTCACGTTACGCTTTTGTAAGAGTACGCTTCGATTACCGTACCGTGTGCGCCCCGAGCTCGGATCGCCGCGGCGAGATCCCCGGTCGTTGAATAAACGAGTACACTCCTGTTGAATCGTCGCGCCGCCTCCGCTCAAAACGACCGGGAGCCTAGATACGAAATGTATACGAAAGCGGCGGGAGTAGATAGCTTCTTATACTCGCTTTTCGTTAGCCTCCGAACCTATGTTCTCTATGACGGATAAGATGTTTCGGCGCATTCGCTACCGTAAACTTCCGTACCTCCAAATACATATTCAGCATAATGACCTACCATAATGAAGATCTTTCATACTTTATTTTAATTTATGAATTTCACTACCATAATTCTTACTTCTAAACTGACCGAACGGCCTCGTCCAACGATTACTTCCATATCCAAAATAAAAACCGGAAACAAAACCGAAAAACAAATCACGAGCCACAGGAATAAATATGTGCAACACTATTTTAAACAGCTGACTGAGGACAGCCCTCTCGCCGAGAATATTGGCTCGAATGAAGCAAACGAACGCACATAGGCACGGGCGGTTCCGCACGACGCTCGCTCAGTGTTGAGCTCACCCAGCGGAGCCCGCTTACGACACCCAAGTCTAGTATCAGAAATGTACAGTAAATCATTTAAATTGTAGTTAAATATGCCTACTCTGTTGCCGCATTTATACAGGCCAGATTAACATGTACGTTTGCGCGATAAAAAGTTGTGATTACGATTATGTGACATCATTCCGAATTAGAATAAGAATTTATAAGTATAAATCAATATTGCGTCGACTGTGTGTCTCAAATGATGCCATATATCATTAATTTATTTTTGACAAAACCGTTGAAATTTGTTAAAAGCTTCTGTTTTATTAACATCGACAATTTTATTGAAAATTACCGACTTATTATACCAAGGAGTATCTATTCAATATTTCATAACTATTTAAGTACAATTATATTTTTACTTTTTGTATACTAAATGTATTCATATTGAAATGTAAAAAATACATACTCAAAACCTGTTAATATTGATATTTAAAAAAATAATTAATTGAGAAGATATTTTTAGAAATTGTAATAAAAGTGCATCGGTGACGGATGCAGTTTTATCACGAGGTCAGACTATTTCCCATAGTACCTATATTTACAATATATGTATGTTTAACTCCACTTTGTTGTTATAATGTTTAATCTTCAAACTTGGCATAAGGTTTTGACCAATATTTAAAATGTACATACTGTACATAAATGTGACCTACAGATATGTCATTTATTATACATTCTTATAATCATGTTATAATTTGTGCATACTATAAGTTTTGTCACAATTTCGTTTTCTGTCAACCCCTTATTTGCCAAGAGTGGCACTGAAACTTGAGTAGTTTCATGTGCTCTGCCTACCCCTTCATGGGATACAGGCGTGATTGTATGTATGTTGTATGTATGTATAAGTTTTGAACAATAGGGTTCCTTCCAAAACGTTTGTGAACTGTAAAAGATGCCTAACATTTTAATTATATTGTTGACTTAAATACTTTTGCTGTACATGCTTCCATAACAGTTTCTTCATGCCGGGATCAATAAGTTGACCCATATAATCTTTGAATTATTATATTTTAATATTTAGACAACGATATACCTACAATAGATATGATGAAGCTGCTCAACATTGCCTACTATGCGAAATATTACCTAGCTAGAGACTCTAGCTACTAACGTCGTGTAGTTCAATGATATATTTAGTGACGTAAGTGTATATGTGGGCGTGTAATGCACGCCGATAGTGCCTTTTTGTCGAAGTCGGCGCTGACAAATAATGTGTATAATTTCTCCACTGAGATCTTAAATTATTTGCCGGTCATACACAGATTATATTTAAACATTAAACAATGTCAAGGCAGTCAAAATAATCTAATCGCGACTGTTAATACTGTTATACAGAGTGCGTGCTCCAATATTTTTGGTATTTTGGACGTTTTCATGGAGTTTTTAATTGTGCGTTTGTCGTCGGTACGACAAACATATTACTTATATTAAATCTTCACGTTTAAAGGGTCGAAATCTATTTCGAAATTAGTTATAACTTTATAACGTATTAGCCAGCTGTGTTATTTTGACCGGAAATATTGTTGATGCATCATCCTGCACTTAAAAGAGTTGTGTTGTTGTGAATATGTACGGATGTGTATGAATGTTGTGTTTTAGGCGTAAGTTTGTAATTCTATAACACGGTCTACCGAGAAGTGCTTCGTGATGACTTCCTGCAAAGACAGGCAATAACTAAATCAATCATTGTCGGACTCCACAATGATTGACCCTGTCTCCCCCAGTCGAAATAAAATGCATTTCTAAGTAAACTTCAATATTTTTACACGATTGTGAGTTAACGTGATGCAATTTGAACGAATTATATATAAATTACGACACATTTTGTTGAAATGTTTATTGTAGATATTTATATAATGAAGAACAATGAACCCCCCACGGGTTATATCTATCTCATTCCTTCTCAAGCGAGAGGTCCCGGCCGAGCTGCAGGCCGAACGTGAGAACTTAGTCAAGTAGATAGGGCGTTTGTAATTGTATGACTTATAGTGTAATTAAAATATTACACACAAGCACTGTGTGGAAATTGAAAACAAAGTGACCCGTTTTGATTCCTCTTAGCCTTTAGTATATAAAAATTCACAATCTGCTTGTTGTTATTGACGTGTCACATGAGCAAGACATTTACTTACATGTTTTATATGATGTTACCCAGTTGCAAAACCGTCAATTACCACGACTGCGATATTGCACCATTCAAATAAAGGCCTTAAATGTGTTTTATCCGACAGATGAAAATAATTCCTTAAAGTAAGTAAATAAATTTTACGTTTATGCAACTGGAGACCTTTTTATCCAAAATAGCTAGATTATTGTTGACAATTTGAGTGTTTGATAATTGATATTTTTATCATAATTATATATAGTATCATTATGACGGTTTTATGTGATTTTACAGTTAGTATTGAAACATCTGTGTGACAAAATTAGTTAAAAAATTTAACCGATGTGTTTTACAATGAAGGTATAAAGAAAGAAGCCTCGCTTAATATAACGGGCTACTAATTCTTTAGTTTTATTCTTCAATACAAATGTATCAATGCTAACCGTCATTTCATCGCATTTTCGTAATGTATGTTATGTATATGTAATAATATGTATCACCCTTTGTACGAGTTAGCACGACAGTGCAAGTGCGTGTGTATCGCTAACCCAGCGACAGTTCCCCGGGACGGGAGACGGGACGCGCGCTGCCGACGGCGGCGCCCGCGTGCTTCGTTTCGTTGTCCAATAAGTGCTATATCCTCTTGGTTTCACTTGGACGTGTGTAGGTACAGTTATTCTGTCAACATTTTGACTATATGTGTGATGTCGCCTATTAAATTCCTTCCTCGTTTTTAAATTGACCGTTTAAGCTATACAAGATCCGCTCAGAATAGTTTTGGTTTTGGTTATATGTGTGATATGATATAGACTGTACCTACCTGCCTACCGCTTGTCTAAAGTAAACAACTACGTAAAAGTTAACGCTTTCACCACTTGTCAGTATATTTATTATAAAGACATACAATCAAGTGAAACCAACTTATGCTATGCTACATACAGCACTGCGCCTGTTCAACTATCGCCAAATCGTATATGAATTGCACTGACAACTTAGTCGTTGAATAAGTAGTTTGATGATTTAATAAGGAATCTCATGTAACTTTATCATTTTTAATTTCTCTAGATTTACATAGAGCTTAAAATTCAAAATGATAAAGTTACTTGAGATTCCTTAACGACTTTGTGTGGGAACAGAAGAGTCATAGAACGTATTAATACATCCGATGATTCTTCTCTTTTCGCACATACTCTAACGTCCATCCAGGATGATTACAATTGAAGCCAGAGCCCTAACCTAAATGTGTTATGCGCCTGGTAGAAGCACCACTCGACGCCGCCGCCGACGCATTTTAGCATCGGCTCGCTGTCGCCGAAAAATTGGAGGTCGATGGCCAATTGGCCATACCAATGCCAAGTCGCCGTATTATATTTTTTATTTTTATTCCGATGCATATAGTCATACTAGTTATGAAAAAAAAGCTGCACTTTTGTAAGTGTAAGAAAATTTACGTCTCGCACTGAATAACTTCAAAGAATGACAGACAAAATGTACAATGTCAATATACGAGTTTTTTAAATCGAAGACAGATAAATTTGTAGTTGAAAACTGAAGACCGCATTGAAATCGGATTAGCATTTTTTAAGATACAAGTTGCCAAAGTTGGGAAAGATCGCTTTATATGGCCACTTTGAAATTCCTTTGCCAGAAAGTCAGAAATAATATGTTTTTCTGACACAGAAAAATACATAGTAACAGTACACATCAAAATAGAATTAAAAATTCCGAGGATATTATAATTTCATCCCTTAGAACGACGAGCGCAGCGAGGTCGGTTACGAAAACCGAAAAAAAAATCTCTTTTTTTTTTTACGTCGTCCGATTTTGACAAAACATGTTTCATTTGAAAGGTATTGCTTTATGTAACTTAAAAAAAAATATTGAAAAAAATTGGGAAAAAAATGTAAGATTTAAAAAAAAAACCTTAATTTTCGTATCACACTGAATAACCGCAAAAAACGGTAGACACGGTGTATAATTTCGATATATGATTTTTTTAAATTAAAGACAAATAAATGCATGATTATAAACTAAAAACCGAATCGAAATCGAATCAGTAGTTTTTAAGATGCAAGTTGTCAAAGTTGGCTTAGTTTGTTTATATGGTCGCTTATAAATTCCTTAGGCAGAAAGTCAGAAACATTATATTTTTCTTACATTTAAAAGTATGCATAGGTAATAGACTTCATAATAAACAATTTTTTACGAGGATATAAAAAATTCATCCCTTGGAAAGCCGAGCGTAGCGATGTCTGTTACGAAAAACAAAAAAAGGCAGTTTTTTTTATTGGATCGCCTTTCTAAGGGTTTCTAAGGAATGAAATTTTTATATCCTTGTAAAAAAATGTTTATAATGATGTCTATTACTATGCATACTTTTAACTGTAAGAAAAATATTATGTTTCTGACTTTCTGGCTAAGGAATTTATAAGCGACCATATAAACAAACTAAGCCAACTTTGACAACTTGCATCTTAAAAACTACTGATTCGATTTCGATTCGGTTTTTAGTTTATAATCATGCATGTATTTGTCTTTAATTTTAAAAAATCATATATCGAAATTATACACCGTGTCTACCGTTTTTTGCGGTTGTTCAGTGTGATACGAAAATTAAGGTTTTTTTTTTTAAAATCTAACATTTTTTTTCCAATTTTTTTCAATATTTTTTTTTAAGTTACATAAAGCAATACCTTTCAAATGAAACATGTTTTGTCAAAATCGGACGACGTACAAAAAAATGTGATTTTTTTTTCGGTTTTCGTAACCGACCTCGCTACGCTCGTCGTTCTAAGGGATGAAATTATAATATCCTCGGAATTTTTAATTTTATTTTGATGTGTACTGTTACTATGTATTTTTCTGTGTCAGAAAAACATATTATTTCTGACTTTCTGGCAAAGAAATTTCAAAGTGGCCATATAAAGCGATCTTTCCCAACTTTGGCAACTTGTATCTTAAAAAATGCTAATCTGATTTCGATGCGGTCTTCAGTTTTCAACTAAAAATTTATCTGTCTTCGATTAAAAAAAACTCGTATATCGACATTGTACATTTTGTCTGTCATTCTTTGAAGTTATTCAGTGCGAGACGTAAATTTACTTTTTTTATTTTTTTCTTACTTTTCTTTCAAATTTTTTTTCTTTGTATTTTTTTTTAAATTACACAAATCAATACCTTTCATTTGAGATACGTTTTGTCAAAATCGGTCGATACAATAAAAAGATAGAATTTTTTTCATTTTCATAAAACACCTCGCTACGCTCGGCTTCCTAAGGGATGAAATTTCGATATCCTCGGAAAAAATCGTTTACTATGATGTCTACTATCACCATGCAAAGCAGCTTGCTTCCATCCAAAAGTGCAGCTTTTGGCCAAAAATTCTCTATAACAAGTATGACTAATATACGATTTAAACGATACTGGAATGATCGCCGCGTCGAAGGCGTCCCTCCTTCCTTCTCATACATATCATTATGTTGTTATATGATGAAATTGACTGTGTGGCGCAGTATGTGAATAAAATGTTGAACTAACACATTCGTTTCATTTCCCATGTAATTTGGCTTTTCTATTGACAGATTTCTGTGACCATGTGATGAGACTGATGAGTGAATACCTACACTTCTGAACTAATTTGTGTTTAGGCACGGCACGGCCAATTCATTCCAACTGTACACACAACGACAAACGAAATAAAACACGTTAGAAACAGATCTAAAATATTTATTTGGGAACTTAATCCGAAGATTTGAAGTTTAAACGGCTAAATAAGATGTTAAACAAATAGAATGATGTAGGTACATATATATGATTGCTCACATAGAGACATCAGTGCCTCGTAATGTAAAGGTTTGAAGTAGTATTTCAAAATGGATATTTCGCTGACTGATATATTACGGCCGCGAGCCTAACTAAGCCAAATTCCTACCTTTACTGTTTCTTGGAGACAATGTCATATCATAAATAATTCTTATTATTTAATTCGTAATAACAATTTGATATTAGAACAGTTAACATTCGTTAAAAATGATTTCCTACTTAGTTTTAATTCAATCGCAAAATAAATCCGACTGTTCCGCCGAAAAAGCACATCTCGGAACATCGGGATATCGAAATCTAAAGAATTTATTTAATAAAGTACTTACACCTCCACAATTGATACGGCTCAAACATTGTATAAGATATATAGTTATCACTTTGTTTCAGTTTACGAGCACCGAGTTGAATTTAGCCTTTGCCAGCAGAACGTTTAGTGTCTCCGCACAAGCTGAATTAGAATGTAGTGCGGCAAGGATTCCTACGTTATCGTCCTAGAAGTTGCGTGGAAGTCTTTAAAAGTATATTAGCAGTAACTATTACATTTTTATTATTAATGTCTTTTTCCTTATAAAAGGTGGAAACACGCTAAACGAACCCCATTTATTGGATAACAAGTTATACACCTAACTTGTTTTGATGCGTAACTAACGTTCTGTTAACAAAGAAAAAACCAACTTGGCCTTCGTGAATCTATCTCATTACTTTTTGTAAAAAAGTTCTGCACGACCACCATCACTTAGCGGTGTCGGCGTTGTACCGGCGGCGGCGCCTACAGGTACATCCCGTTGACGAGGTAGTCGGCGTCGTGCGCGAAGGGCGACTTGCCGCGCCGCAGCCGTCGCCGCGCCGCGCGCGCGCGGCACCCGCCCAGCACCGCCATGGCTGCTGTCATTAGAACGCCTGCAAACAAATTATATTTGTAAGTTATTTGCTTGTCATCGTTTTGCCGTCGATTAGTCATCATATCCCTCAGGTCGACCGATGGCCCTTATAGGTAGTGACTCTAGAAATCAGTATTGTCTCACCGAGCACGAGCAGCAGCACGGCGGCGGGCGGATGGTCGCTGAGCCCGTCGCGCTCGTCGCTGAGGAAGTGCGGCGCGTGCGCGGCGGTGTAGCGCGGCACCTCGATGTCGCCGCCGGGGCCCGCCGCCGGTGCGGCGACCTGCTTCACAGGAATTAAATACAATTTACTGGAAATGTTGCTAATAAGTTCACGTAAACAATTATATTCATGTCTTAATAAATCGGTTTAGGCGTCGGCACCGTAGTAGCCAGGGCAGGCACTCGCATCGGCGTTAGAATCCCTATCTCGAGTAAGTAATACTTGCCTCCTGTTTAACAGACTTGTTAGAGACGTTGTCGTGCTGCGGGCGGGGCGGCGGCGGCGGCGTGACGGACGGCGTGGTGGAGGAGGGCGCGAGCGCGGACGGCGCGTGCGGCGGCGGGCCCTTCTTGGGCGCGTCGCGCAGCGTGTGCTGCTGCTGCCCGCCGTACGCCAGCGGCAGCTCCGGCATCGTCTTCGACGGGATGTACACCGGGATGTCCTGATCGCGTATCACTTATTTTATGATTTATTACAAATACAAATAATTTATTAATAAAAACATAATTGTACAGTGATTGTTCTTAAAGGCTAAGAATTGTTATACATATAAGAGATGTTTTATACAACACACTGAACAATTTATTACAAGGACACTGAACAATTTGAAGTGTAAACTTTGTGTTAACAAAATTCAACATTATAGTTGTAGGAACAGTATAGCTATGTCAGCTCATATTCAAGTACGTGCGCACCGCGATATGAGCTGACTAGCCAAAAGCAATATCCTTTCAATGTGAGAACGAGACGCCAGTCTCACTCCGACCATTGTAACGTTAACTGGTTATTTTAATATACGGAGTTAATTATAAAGTGCTTATTATTCCACACCAATATATCACCTCTTATAATATAGAAGTGCGGACAAATAACTTCTAAAGTGGTGACCTCCCGACGTGAATCAGTGGACGATCAGTGAATAATAAAAACAGTTAAAGTGATTAAAAATGAGTCCGGATCCCAATAAATTAACTTCGGGCAGTGAGACTCAACCGGGCGCGGACAATGTACCAGCAGCAGAAACGACCGATGTGGTAGCCATTTCAGTGTCGAGCCGGATACCAGATTTCTGGGTGGACCAGCCCAGAGTTTGGTTCATCCGGACGGAAGCAGTATTAACACCACAGCGGATAGGGGACGACGCCAAATTCGACATGGTGGTGTCGAAGCTGCCAAAGGACGTAATACTGCGGCTGGCGGATTTTCTAACAAACCCGCCCGCCACCAACCGATATCAGGAGCTTAAGGCGAAGCTCTTGAAGATGTTGGAAGATTCCAAAAACAGGCAAGTAGAGAAGGTCCTCGGGGAAATGGACCTGGGCGATCAAAAACCATCCCAGCTATTGGCCAAGATGCGCAACCTGGCTAAGGACAGCTTCCCCGATGCCACACTGAGAATAATGTGGCAGAATCACCTACCTACGGCAGTGCGCGCAGTTTTGGTAGCATCCAGGGAGAGCGATCTTGACACACTGGCCAACATCGCCGATGACGTATCGGAAGCCACTAGAATCCCTAACGTGGCAGCAGCGGCAGTACCACAGAGTCAGGCGCACAGAGCCGCAGCGAACACCTCAGGAACCGCAGATACAGCAGTGATACTCGCTGAGATTGCCAAGTTAAGCGTCAGAATGATGGACTTGGAACGGGCAAGGCCAAGAGGTCGCAGTTACGGAAGGAGAGGACGCGGAGGTCGTTCAGCGTCCAGACCAAGGAGTACGTCACGCCACCGGAACCAAGCCGAGAGGAGACCAGATTGGCTTTGTTACTACCATTTCCGATTCGGTCCTGCCGCCACCAAATGTCGCCAACCCTGCGCATGGGTACTCAACCAACAGGAAAACTAGCGGAGATAGTACAGAGTGCAACTAGGACGGAGATCTGTACTATCAAACCAAGCCGTCGTTTATGCGTAACAGACTTAAACACTGGACTGCATTTTTTAGTGGACACAGGTGCTGACATTTCCTTATTACCAGTGCAGAACAAACAACGTGCGGGTGAGTGCTCTGATCTAAAACTGTTTGCAGCAAATGGCTCAGAAATCAAAACATACGGTGTTAAAGTTTTAACGTTAGATTTAAGGTTACGTAGACCGTACAAATGGGAATTTGTTATAGCCGACGTTAAACAGCCAATACTGGGAGCCGATTTTTTGAGTCATCACAAGTTAGTAGTAAATTTAACTGATCGCAAATTGCATGATCTGGTGACTTTTCTTAATATAACCGCACCGACCGTACGTAGCAACCAACCAACTATTAATACTGTCAATGGTAACCACCCGTATCATGATTTGTTATTGCAGTTTCCTAGCATAACAAAGCCACCGACATACAAGGAAACACCCACACACAATGTGGTACACCATATCGAAACGACGGGTGCACCAACATTCGCGCGGGCTAGACCATTACCACCTGACAGGTATAAAAAAGTTAAGGAGGAATTTCGTCGTATGCAGGAGTTAGGCATTTGTAGGCCTAGCAAAAGTCAATGGGCCAGTCCTTTAACGGTTGTAACAAAAAAGAACGGCGAAATTCGCCCTTGCGGTGATTATCGTGCCTTAAATGCACAAACTAAGCCTGATAGATACCCAATACCGAGATTACATGATTTTACGTTCATATTGGCAGGTAAAAAGATATTTTCCAAGTTAGACATAAATAGGGCGTATCATTGCATTCCAGTAGCTAAACAGGATGTTGAAAAAACCGCCATAATTACCCCTTTTGGGTTATTTGAATTTCCAGTAATGTCATTCGGGCTCCGGTGTGCTGCTCAAACGTTTCAGCGTTTCATGAACAGTTCAGTTCTGGAAGGTCTCGACTTCTTGTTCAATTACTTAGATGATGTTCTTATCGCGAGCGATAATGAGGCGCAGCATAGGGACCATCTTAGACTGGTTTTCGAGCGTTTCGACAAGTACGGCATAACGATCAATTTAGCCAAGTGTAGCTTTGGACAATCGAAGCTGGAGTTCCTAGGACATGAGGTAACTACCACGGGCATTAGGCCGTTAGAGGAGAAAGTGCAAGCCATAGTCGACTACCCAAAACCACAGAACGTAGAACAATTACGTAGATTTTTAGGAATGCTAAACTTTTATCGCTCTCACGTCCCTGGAGCAGCGAACATGCAGGCTAAACTCGACCGATATTTAGTTAACGCGAAAAAGCGAGACAAGACCCCTATAATTTGGACGAGCGAGACCGAAGAGGCGTTCGAGCAATGTAAAATGGGCCTTAAAAAAGCCGTTACGTTGTCCCACCCTCGGTCCGACGCAGTCTTAGCCTTAATGTCTGACGCGTCAACTACGTCAGTAGGATCAGCTTTGAATCAATTGATTGACGGTAAATGGGAACCCTTAGGTTTCTTTTCAAAAAAATTGACTAAAGCTCAAAAAAGTTATTCTGCATATGATCTCGAACTATCAGCTATTTACATGTCACTGAAACATTTTCGTAAATCATTCGAAGGTAGGCCGCTGATAATTTACACGGACCATAAACCCTTATGTAGAGCATTCGAAAATATAGGCAAGAATAATAACGAAACACCAAGACGAACAAGGCAACTATTGTTCATTAGCGAATTCAGCACTGACATCCGGCACATAAGTGGGAAAGAGAACGTTGTTGCTGACACACTCTCTCGCATAGAGACCATTGTTTGCCCCACATCACTTGACTACGCAGAACTCGCCGACGACAGCCGCCGCTAGCCGCAGCCGTCGCTAGTCTACATTAGAACTAGGGTTTGCTCCCGGGAAATACCGGTACCGAAAGTACCGGGAATTCCCGGGATTTTTGGCCAGGCAAAGAACCGGGAAATCAAGTTGAAAAATCCCGGTACTTTCGGTACTTTCGGGAAATACTTTTTAGTGACTTTTTTGCTACAAAATTTATTTATTTCTGTTTATATTATTTATACAGATAAAAAATAGGCGTAGGTACAGTAACACGCGCCTACTAATATTTAATAGCGGTCGGCAGTGGCAGATTGGTTGCCGTAGCCACCGTGATACCCTGGCTAGTCCCGCTAGTCGGTAGTGGAGTTTTGTATTTTTGGTGAAGGTTTGTTATATACATTAGTGTATTTATTTTTTCTCTCTCAATCTTATTTCTCATTTGACTCATTCCTCTACATGTTATAAAACAGTCTCCCGAGGCGTATGTCTGTGTGTTCACTAATTTTGCGATAGACTCAAAAACTACTAAACGGATTTTCATACGTTTTTCACCTATGTTATTATAAATTGATTAAAACATGACGATATGTGCTAATCAAGTCGGTAAAAATGACAAATGACGCTGCTTAACAGTTTCAATCAAAAACCCTGCCCATACAGATCAACATATAACAAAATAATGTATGGTGGAATTGTACCTCGTATACATATACATATGTAAATCTAGAAAAAAGTTGGCGATGGTTTATGTCTAACTTTTAAGGATAACTGCTATAAACATGTTAACTTTTTAAAAACGTTATATTATAATGTGGTATTGCGGTATTCCAAAGAAATTTACAGAAAATTACCAATTTTCTCGAGAATGTTACCTCTGACTAGCAAGAAATAATGTTTTGTTTTGTTTACTTTACATCTTTTGCTTCAAATGACGTGTTTGGGGACTTTTGTGAGGTTTTACTGCCGGTCTATAATCAGTTATAGGTCTGTAGTAGTATTTGTCTTATTTTATTTACTAAGCGATTAAACATCTCTCAGTAATGGCAGATCACTTAATCGGAGCAATGTATTGCAACAGTAACCATCCATTGGTGCCTATGGTTGCCAGATCGGGTTTAGGGGGAATTCTCACGATTTTTTGCTTGTTCTCCCGAATTCCGATTTATAATAAGTAATAAAAAACCGGCCAAGAGCGTGTCGGGCCACGCTCAGTGTAGGGTTCCGTAGTTTTCCGTATTTTTCTCAAAAACTACTAAACCTATCAAGTTCAAAACAATTTTCCTAGAAAGTCTTTATAAAGTTCTACTTTTGTGATTTTTTTCATATTTTTTAAACATATGGTTCAAAAGTTAGAGGGGGGGACGCACTTTTTTTTCCTTTAGGAGCGATTATTTTCGAAAATATTAATATTATCAAAAAACGATCTTAGTAAACCCTTATTCATTTTTAAATACCTATCCAACAATATATCACACGTTGGGGTGGAATGAAAAAAAAAATCCGCCCCCACTTTACATGTAGGGGGGGTACCCTAATAAAACGTTTTTTTCCATTTTTTATTTTTGCACTTTGTTGGCGTGATTGATATACATATTGGTACCAAATTTCAGCTTTCTAGTGCTAACGGTTACTGAGATTATCCGCGGACGGACGGACGGACGGACGGACGGACGGACGGACGGACAGACAGAAATGGCGAAACTATAAGGGTTCCTAGTTGACTACGGAACCCTAAAAAGACAGATAAAATAATACGCCGAGCGAAGCCGGGGCGGCTCAGTTATAGTAATATAATAAATGACAGAGATAATAGAATCCCAAAAAAATTTTGTTTTATTTGAAAAAGCGAAATAATTAAACCAGTCCCGAAAGTACCGAAAATCCCGGGAAATCCCGGTTCCACATTGCTTCGGTACCGAAAATCCCGGTTCTTTAAAACAGTACCGGTACTGCAATCCCTAATTAGAACGGAAACAGCTTTGAAAGAAAAGAACGAGAGATCTGATAAATAATTACTTGCCCTTAGATGTTTCTCTAGGCTAGACGTCACGGACGTTTAAAATATTCAGTGACGGTTAACCCCTGGAACGCCGACGTCGGTGCTACTGAATTACCTAATAACTTCATTTATTAATTAAAGTCCAAATTGTCTGTGACGGATACGGGCCAAGGCATTCCAAGGGTTAATGAGCTCGGTAGCTTAATTGGTAAAACGAAGAGGAAGCTGAAATCATCAAGAGTTCGAGTGACAGTAAGTTAGTTGGTTAGGATAGGGGAATACACACCGGTTCAGGGCGGGGCTGCGGCACGGGCCAGGCGCGCCGCGGGTCGGGCTCCGGCCACTCTGGCCGCGCGTAGCTGCCCCAGCCGGAATCCATCACTGCAACACACACAACTTACGGTTCATATCATTATATATTATTCGACACAATGAGACGTTATAATAAAAAAAAAACCGGCCAAGTGCGAGTCGGACTCGCGCACCGAGGGTTCCGTACAAACCTGCATTTGATATGAATTTCAACTTGATAGCTCTACGCGTTCATGAGGAAAAAAGTAATAAGTATATATTTATTAAAAAACCGGCCAAGTGCGAGTCGGACTCGCGCACCGAGGGTTCCGTACAAACCTGCATTTGATATGAATTTCAACTTGATAGCTCTACGCGTTCATGAGGAAAAAAGTAATAAGTTTATATTTATTAAAAAATATATATTTTGTAATGTAACTAAAAATTTAAGGTTTTCGGAATTTTTCCTTTATGTGTGCTATAAAACGTTGCTTCATGCCAAATTTCAAGATTCTAGGTCGACTGGAAGTACCCTTTAGGTTTTGATTCCCTTGCGAGTACTTGCGAGTTTCAAAATATGCAGCTTAAATTGCTGTTTCTTTTGATTGCGTTGACATAGAAGTTTGATTTTGTTACAGCTTAAAGGTATTATAGACCTGAGTATTTGGTATGAATTTCAATTTAATACCTCTACGCGTTTATGAGGAAATGGGTAGTAAGGTTAAAATTATTAAAAAAAAATATTTTATGTGATGTAACTAAAAATTTATGGTTTTCGTAATTTTTCCTTTATCTATGCTATAAGACGTTGCTTCGTACCAAATTTCAAGATTCTGAGTTCACGGGAAGTACCCTGTAGGTTTTGATTCCCTTGCAAGTGTCGAAAATTTGCGGCATAAACGGCTGTATCTTTTGATTGCGTTGGCTTAGAAGTTTGATTTTTTCACAGCTTCAAGGGACAGTAGACCTGAGTAATTGATATAAATTTCAGCTTCATACCTCCACGCGTTCCTGAGAAAAAGGGTCTTGACAGACGGACGGACGGACAGACGGACAACAAAGTGATCCTATAAGGGTTCCGTTTTTTCCTTTTGAGGTACGGAACCCTAAAAATATATATTTTGTAATGTAACTAAAAATTTAAGGTTTTCGGAATTTTTCCTTTATGTGTGCTATAAAACGTTGCTTCATGCCAAATTTCAAGATTCTAGGTCGACTGGAAGTACCCTTTAGGTTTTGATTCCCTTGCGAGTACTTGCGAGTTTCAAAATATGCAGCTTAAATTGCTGTTTCTTTTGATTGCGTTGACATAGAAGTTTGATTTTGTTACAGCTTAAAGGTATTATAGACCTGAGTATTTGGTATGAATTTCAATTTAATACCTCTACGCGTTTATGAGGAAATGGGTAGTAAGGTTAAAATTATTAAAAAAATATATATTATGTGATGTAACTAAAAATTTATGGTTTTCGTAATTTTTCCTTTATCTATGCTATAAGACGTTGCTTCGTACCAAATTTCAAGATTCTGAGTTCACGGGAAGCACCCTGTAGGTTTTGATTCCCTTGCAAGTGTCGAAAATTTGCGGCATAAACGGCTGTTTCTTTTGATTGCGTTGGCTTAGAAGTTTGATTTTTTCACAGCTTCAAGGGACAGTAGACCTGAGTAATTGATATAAATTTCAGCTTCATACCTCCACGCGTTCCTGAGAAAAAGGGTCTTGACAGACGGACGGACGGACGGACAGACGGACAACAAAGTGATCCTATAAGGGTTCCGTTTTTTCCTTTTGAGGTACGGAACCCTAAAAACGAAATATTGTTGTTTAAATTCAATAAATTATAAAATGTGCAACCCCCCTGACAAGAGTCATTACCGTTCTGCGGCTGCGGCCACGGCGCGCGCGGCCACGCGGGCGGCGGCGGCGGCTCGTAGAACGGCGGCTCCTCCCGCGGCGGCTGCAGCAGCCCGCCTTTGTGGCTGAAGATGTGCGACCCGCCTACCTCTGAAGAACGATTACTCGGTTAAAGATCCAATAAAATGTGATTTTCCGTGACTGGGTTCAGATTCATCTGCGTTAAGGACGATAATTAGAGTATTGCAACATACACCCCACACTACATTTTAGACAAAAACATTATCTTCCTTTTGTGTAAAAATTGTGAAGATTTTAACTAGCAAATCTTTATTGTATTTAGCAATAGGTAATCAATTTTAGTAGTATATTTTTATCGTAATTGCAGTTGGACAAGGTGAAATAGGTAGAAGGTACCTTAAGATACAAAGGAGTAGAACAAGACAAATTTATGCTTACTTACCGTTGGCGCCGTATCGGTGCGGCTGCGCCTGCGCGAGGCGGTGCGGCCAGCGCTCGCCGCCTGCGCCCTCGCCGCCAACTTCCACGCTGATGTCCTGAAACAACATATATGTATTATTATATTACACGATAACATTGTCTAGTTGGTCAGGTTTAAATGGCATTGCCGTCGGCGCGCGGTTCGTCGCTGCGATCGGCGGTCGGCGCACTGCTCGCCGTCGGCGTACCTGTATCTGCGTGGGCGGCGGCGGCGGCGGCGGCGGCGGCGTCGGCGCGCGCGTGGGCGGCGCGGGGCAGCCCAGCTCGGGCGCCTCGTCGCTGCCGTCGGCGCACTGCGGCACGCCGTCGCACGCGTTGTACACGGCGATGCACTCGCCGCCGGTGTGGCACTCGAATTGGTAGCGGCTGCAACGACGCGCTGCAATGAAGAGCAAATACCTGTACAACATTAGGTAACATACGTGTTAAGCTACTCTGTCAATCAACATAATTATAATTGAGCGTCACTGCAATAATAATAAAACACCGTTCAGAACAATGTCAGAAAATGGGCCCTTTTTTCAAAGTTGTTCCCCCCCCACATTTTTTTTTTAATTTATAATTTTTTATGTGGTTTCCACTCTGAATCGCAAGCTTTTTCAATGCTAATAAAAAAGTGACTCAAGGATTTCTTCCCATTCCGTTGCCATTTTTTCATACATTTTGTATGGCGATAACGGAATAGAAGGTTTGAAAAATGTATGGAAATCTTGGGACATGTTCTTTTTCCTATGAGGATCATAAAACCTCGCGATTCTGAGTATGAAACGCGTAAAAAATACCCATGTAGATACCTAACTACACAGTACAACCTAAGTGGAGTTGTGCTTTGGTGCGTTTTTGCGCATCGCATGTGCGTTTATTATGATTTGATTTATGTTATGACTGTTGCGGTCTTCATCTCACCATACAATTTATTTGTATTAAGTAACAGCGCAGCGTCCGTTTTCATAACAATCATAACCGAAGCGAGGAATTACGTGTGAGCACATAGAGAATGGGCTTGCCAGCAGTAGCTGACGCATGACTAAGTGCTGAGTACCTACTCAACAACTATTAGCCAAACTTAGCCTTCAACCAATGCTTTAGGAGTGGTAATAGATAAGTGTCAGACCCTGACATGGCTCTACTTAATTTTAGGGTTCCGTTCCTCAACGGGATCCCTTATATTATGGAATCACTCTGTTGTCCATCCGTCTGTCTGTCAACAGGGCAATAAGTAACATAAGTAACATTCATTCTGATTTATATTTCATTAGGACACTTTGTTCGGTTCTCGTTTGTTTCTTTTCTTTTAGTTAATATTTTGATAGTTGTAACATTTAGAGTCATTTGCATCTCTAAAATAATTTTAGACTTCTTCGATATGTAAATGTATACGACAACTAAACGAAAGTGTCCGCGGAGGCGCGGATTGCTCGCTAGATGTGATTGCCTAATTACGCAGTGGGATTAGGTATCTCCGCGGGTCCCGTTACGGCCGCGTTCTACTTTACTTTAGGCTGTCTGTCACCATGACTCAACGCTGGGCGTGCGGACTCTGACTCATTAGCATTGCTGCTGATACGAGTAGCTTGTTGTTCGGGCCACGGGTTTAGGGATAACGCAGTAGGATTATCTCAGCGACCACGTTTGCTTTGTTAAACGCGCCTCGCCGCTGGCTGGACTCATGCGACTGACTCATATTACAGATAGGTACTGATAGCTCTTTGTTTTGGACCACTTTTAAAGGATCAGCAATTTCTCTTCTAAAAGGGCTTTCCTGGTATCCTGGATTGTGGGATTTGTGGGCTCATCCCTAACCATATCCACATGTAGATTAATTTGGTAAGAACATAATTATATTATACTTCGTGTTTTTCTCGTCCCGGTCCCGCTACGGACCTTAGGGAGAACAATAGGAGGGATTCAAATTTTAAAAAACAATTAAAAACCCCATCTGTGTATGAAATTTGAGTATTTTTTATTTCAAGGGAGAGCAGTGGGTTTTTCTGGTAACTATACTGACTTATCAGAGTAAATATGTAATATCTACTCGTAAAGGAGGGGTAAATCGCGTAGGAACGGGTGCGGACGTACTTAGGTACTATACATGTAAATGAACATCTAAGAACTCAGGACCGAAGTAATCACGAGTAGGTAACGCAGCAACCGCCGCCGGCCGTCGTGTAAACAATTTAGCTCATCAATTTCACCACCTATTCAACAACCTTACCCTATTGCAATGACTGACGAGGTATTTATCGGTATAATCATAACTGTAGGTCCGTTTACAACTGCATGTTATCGGAGCTCACAGTAGTCCTGGCCAACCTCTCGTGTAGTCTGTGTTGCGAGTCGGACGGCAGCAGGGCACAGCGGCCGCCGACCTGACTTGGTTCGCTGAGCACTCACCGCGACCTTTTCACTCCACGGGAGATACTATTAATTATCTTCCTTTATGACTTTTGAAATATTTTGTCTAGGTACTCTTGATAACCGCATGGTTTTTCACTGGGAAACTTTTAATTGAATATTTTACGAAGTCATGAGTGGCTGCTTTAAATATTCTTGGCCTAAGTAGAACTTGGTAGAACGCTTTTGTTGTTGACAACATGACATTGAGATTGTGGTCATTAGGTCATAGAAAAAAAATAAAAAAATGCGACATTTAAAAAAAAAAAACCGGCCAAGAGCGAGTCGGACTCGCCCACCGAGGGTTCCGTACAAACTTTCAATGGTAAAAATAATCATTACTCATACTCATATTCAATATTTGTAACGCCATTTTACACGTCAAGATTTGATTTAAAAAAATAATATTCATACAACAATAATACTTAGAGAATAAATAGACAGAAGATTGAAATTACAAAAAGTTAGGCAATATTTACATAAAAAATGCACAAAAATATTTTTCTAATTAGGTAATAAAAAAATTGTCATAAGTGTAGAACGGGTGCTCGACCAGCCAAATTTTTAAGCGATACTTAAAGTTCGACACATTAGGCGCTTCAACCACATATTGCGGCAATTTATTTTTCCCCTCACTAGCTCGGAAACACGTTTTGTCCTTCAATACCTGCGGGTAAAAACGCATTTTATCCACTAGTGGATAAAGTAATTAGACCTTGAATAATAGTCATTTTTTATGCTTTAAAATTAATAAAAGTGAGTGAATCTAGTGATGACGATGATTTACCACCTGTGAAACTACTGGAAGCAGTGATAAACGCGCTTTTTGCGTTGTATTTTCCTCGCTATAGTGAGGGGAAAAGTTTTGTGTTACACTCGGGTGCAAATGTATTTTACTTCTCGTGTGTTAAAAAACTCGCAAGTTCAGGATTCTATTCTCGAACCACTCGCTTCGCTCGTGGTTCAACTATAGAATCCTTTCGCTTGCTCGTTTTTCAATTCCACACTCGCCGTTAAAATACAACTTTGCACCCTTGTATAACAAATAACTAATAGACGGCAGGGTTAATCACATGTGTTAATTTGTTGGATTTCGCCAATTTACGGTCGATACCTACTATAACTTTACGGCATTTCGAGTGTTGTACTTGGAACACATGTTGTTCGTTTTGTCACAGAATACATAATAGTACAAGTACAGAAGGCTCACTCCTTTGATGTTCACAAAATGCCGCCATTCTAAATTCTTACCTACATTAACAAACGCACGCGAGCAGCCAACATTGAATTTTATTGCGCCGCGCGAAGGTCGTCGCCAATGAATGGGCCGCGAACTCGCGGCCGCTGACATGTACACTGACATAACTCTAATACTAAATTGAATATACTCTAAGGCCGTTTTCACATTATCCGATCCGATATCGGATGTCGAACCGACATCCTACATCCGATAAACGCTTCCGATAATGTCGGATGTAGGTCCGATAAAACGCATTGTTCCAAATCAATGAAGTATGATTTTGGATCAAAAATATTTAAAAAATAATTTATATTTAATAATTAAAAGCACTATATTCCAAATATTATATTGTAAAATTAAAATAACGAACATAAAAAATATTCAGAGTGTCAGGCAAAATAAATAATTTTACATTCAACTATATAAATATATATATTATTATATATATGCCTATATGGTTTAAGATATTTATTTCTCAAAAGATTTACATAAATCACTTACTGAGAAAACAATTTATAAATAATTTTGCTATATATATATTCAATATTATATATTGTAAATAATATTGCTATACTTGTCAATAGTTGTCATGCTTTCTAAATTTATTTTTCTCACTGCACCCACATTCGCGAATTTCTGTTTGGCCCTATGGTTGACTGGTAGAAAATGCCTTAAGGCATTAAGTCCGCGATTTGTACTTTTTTCCAATTGTGCAATAAAGTTTAAATAAATAAATAAATAAATATATCTACTAAAAGATGAAAAAACTAGTATCCGCAATTCGGACCTATGCATTACAACCTTTTTTTTTTCAATGGAAATTGTCAACTAATTTGAATTTCGATCAATTAACAGCTGTTTAATAGACGCCATTTTTGTCACGCACACTACTACATACGTATACCTACATTATATACGCACACAAACAAATATTATCGGCCGACAACTGGCGGGGGGTCCGGCATGCCAAAAATAGTCGGAAGCGTCCTGCCGATATCGGCAGTTCGATGGTGCCTCGGACAAAAACTGTTGTAGGAGAGTGCCATCGGCATTAAATCCGCAATTTTTGCGTTTTATATCGTTTTTTAGTAATAATGATCTATTAAATACATAAATGAAGACCTGGAAGCGTATAAATCTTACATTTTACGTCCTTCCTACATCCGATATTGGATCGGATAATGTAAAAACAGCCTAAGGTAGAGCAGAGTCTAACTGGGGAAGTATACCTCCGCTTTACAAAAGACCGCAGTCAAGTAGCACTAGACCTTACTCATTGTTGTGTTCCTGCCGGTGAGTATAAGGCAGCCAGAGCTCAACGAGGGTGCGGTATGCTGACAACGGAAGTAATTAGGACAATAGATTGTCCTTTGAGTCGTCGGCACCCAGGCCCCTTCTAAGTACAGATTTGTACAAGTTTCTAATGAGTCGAGTCGGCAACGCACATGTGCCACTCCTTGAGTGGCAGGCGTCCATAGGTTACAGTGACCGCTTTCCATCAGGCGGACCGTATGCATGTTTGCCACCTACGTGATACAAAAAAAACTCTCGACGAATTCACCTTAAACATTAAAAACTAAATCAAAATCGATTGATTCGTTCGGGAGCTTCATAGCCACAGACATACAGACATGTCAAGCGTCAAACCTATTATTATTATAACACTTCGTCGTTTTTGCGTTGGTGGTTAAAAACAAGAAACCTCCTTCAAAACTATAATAAAACACAACTTTCTAAGAACATTGGTCAAGTGCGAGTCGGATTTCGACATTTCCATACAAAAAGGTCATGAGCGCCTGACGACATGTGATGGCAACGTAAACTAAATTTCGTACTTTAAAGATTTTGCGTATATTTTGGAAACTATTAAGAGATAGAGCAAATAGACTTCAGATTTTGGTTGTCGGTGGCACAATTTTTTTGTTTTCGTATATATACACCATTTTTTGGACCTATGCCTATGTGGGCAATATTATGGTCAGTGAAGTTCTAAATGGTCTTAAGCGCCTCCTTTTTAGTAGGAACTTAAGTCATTTTGGAAAATGTTTTTTTTTTAACAATTTCTAAAGCAAAACGAAACAGAAATTGATTTCTTTATTTATACCTGTCCAACGCGCTTACACCATTTTAAGACGTTTAGTAACCACTTGCAGCGGCAGTGAGTGAAATTCGTAATCTGAGTTTTTTTCTCTTAAGTCCGACTTACGCTTGACTGTAGATTTCTAATAGGTTTTCCTGTAATCTACAGGTAGAGGGCAATCTATAAGTAGTTTCGGAGATAAGGGGGGGAATGGTCATTTTTTGCTTATTTTCTTAAATTACTTCTAAATTACCAAAATAAAAAATATAAAAAAAATATATTTCAGATGCTGATAAAATGCTCTTTCATTTGATATGTAACACAATATAGTTTTAATAACTTTGATTTTTAATTTTCAATTTTACCCCCCAAAAGTGACCCCTGTGATTAAATTTCATTTAATTAAATTGTAGTGTGCACTGTACGTTACACACACCTTCACGTAATCTCTCTATATATGCCGTAGGTTAAGGATCATATATCAGTAATATATCATACATTCAACCAACAAGTTGTTTCCATTAACGCTCCTCCTTTACATGGCGATCCTGCCAGTGCGGCCTTGTGCTGCACTGGCAGCGCGCTGCGCTTGCCAGTCAAGGTTGTGAAGTGAAATAAATATAAGTAAAATTAAATAAAACATTTCGGACATTAATAAATTAGCGCGTAAGTGACACTGTGTGGAGCGGAAAAATAACAAATAAACAGTTTTGTCAGGACTTGGAACGTGAAATAACAGTGAAGGTCATAAATTTTACAACAACGGACACGTATATAAAAAGTGATTTTAAAATGGACTAAATTTCATCATTTTCATCTTGAATTAAAATTTAAATACCAACTGCCGAGAGCAAAGTTTTTAAGAATATGGGGCAGCAGGGAGTTGTTGGTGTCCTTGGTCGAGCATGGCGTCTGGAGGTCCAAGGACAGCAGCAGATGAAAGTGAAGGTTGTTGTGGTTGTGATAAAACAAAAGTGAATGTGCGGTTTGCAAAAGTGTACACGAATTATTATACAAACTTTTTTTTTTCGTTCTTAGTGAAGTAGTTTCCTTTATTTTTCGTTTAGTTTATTAAGTTAATTTACTTATATAATGTTATAAATGCCGTTTGATGAAAAAAAAACTTATATGGTTAAAAAGTTGATCTTTAATCTGTTACAAGAAAAAAAAAAATTGTTATGACTACACCTGTTAATTTTATTGCATAAAAACGCCTTTTCTTTTATTCATTTCTTATTGTTTTCTAACATACATTTGATAATTTCATATTAAGTACTATATTTCATATAATAGTTACTCAGCATACTTTTATACCTAGCAAATATGGCATATGACGGCGGCGCGTGTACTCCTTATAGGGATTGGCATGTGTCGTCTGTTATTTCATCTCCAATTTCACAGTTCGTGCACTCATCATCACTTGAATATTATAAGAATGAAATTAAATTGTAATTACCTACAGTGCAACACTTCAAATACTTGTTTAAATTTTTACCTTTCAATATAAACTACATAAAAAACTACCGAATTTTAACCATATAATATGTGTGTTTAATGTAACTTAATTAGATTTCTAGATCTGTAACGCTACTTTTTATTAGATATTTTATTTTTAATGATGACGAAGTAAAATTGTATCGGACGAGACTTTCTAATTAATTCATGGATCTGACTTATTTAATAAACAAAGGAATGACGAAGTATAGTAATAACGGAAATGACTTTTTAAATAAATAATGGTACTTATTGTAAATGATAATAGTTTTGAAGGTAAGGTTTGTTTTTGTAAAGTTTTATAGTTTGATTTAAAGGAATGTACTTAGGTTTCGTAAAATGATTGGTCATCGAATGCTTGTGGAAAAGTTCAGTGAGGCAATGAATGTGAAAGAAGTGAAATGATTGTAGACAGAATTGATTTAGGGGAAAATTTAAACACGTAAGTTTTTCGAAGGACTCTTGGCCTGATCAACTGAGGGTTGCCGGATTTCCTACATGTTAAAATTTTCATGGAGTGTGAGATTAGTGATTGCATTTTTGAGTGTTGTTTTATTTTGTGAAAGATGAGTGAAAGTAATTTATTGATAACAAATATAATTATGTGACTATCGCAAATCGTTGGCCCAAGAGGCAGCGATTAGCAAGGGTCCGCCAGGGTACAAGACAGGTAGGGAATCCTTGGAGATCTGATCATGATTCGGTCGAGTACCAATCGTGAAGACTCCTTGGACACATGGAAGGTTATTATGTAAGGAAGTGTTAAAAGAACTGCCTGTATGAGAAATATATTGTATGTGTGCGCGCTTAAAAAAAAATATCCTTGTACCCTGAGCAAATAAAAAAAAAAATTTGTAAGGTCGGCCGACCACGTGTGTAAAAGCGTTGCGTACCCTTGGTCTTACCTTGATCTTATATAAATAATTATTGAGTCTTATGTTTGTGAAAGATATAAATAAATAAATAATAAGGAATGACGTCATACTTAATGAAATAAATGTAGTATGTATGTAAATAATTAATTGAAAAAGCTTGCAAGTGTAATCTAATAACGTATAATCAAATGATAAATGACTGGTACCTAATGATAATGACTAATGAAAAATACAGTGACCCTTAAAAGGACGAATAGACCGTACGGTAGTGTATTGACGAGTACACTACGAATATGAAAAAAAAGTAATAGGAACTTATTATGTTTTTTTTTTTAAATTTAATTCAATGTATCTTGAGTAGTTTTAATGTTTTATTTGTGTTTTAATGCTTTTTTTTTGTGTAATGAAAAAAAAAATATGTTCTTTTTATTTACAATTCTATTTTTGTCTTAATTTTATGTAATCATTGCGTGCATACATTTGTTATTCACTATGAAATATGCCCAAATAAAAATAATAATTGATATTATGTAAAATTGACTTGTACACAGACATTGTGACTATTGGATATAACCTTCTATGACAAGTTTTAAATGTAACAATACTGAATGAATATAAAAACTTACTATTTTGACGAATTTGTTGTTGTTTAGAAATGAAAAATATTAATTAGATTTAATGTAAAAAAAAAAAAATCAGATAAATACTTATATCAAATGTGTTTAAAAAAAATGTATACTTATCTGATATACTTACTTATGTCAAATGTGTTTAAAAAAAATGTATTACCTACTCAAAAAAAACATGTAACCTATTTTTTTTTTTTTTTAAAGGGGGGAGGTGTAGTGTGCACTGTACGTTACACACACCTTCACGTAAACTCTCTATATATGCCGTAGGTTAAGGATCATATATCAGTAATATATCATACATTCAACCAACAAGTTGTTTCCATTAACGCTCCTCCTTTAATAAAGTATTGGTTTTAATTTCACTGGCGGTGGGTCACACCTAGCTAGGTTGCTCCTGCTGTTACCTACTTGAGACTAGGGGCAACGTACCTGAGGTTGGCCAGCGCGTGCTCGTGTTGCTCGGCGCGCCACGGCCAGCACGCGCTGCTGGCGTGCGGGCCGGTCGCCGGGCGGGGCGTACCTGAGGTTGGCCAGCGCGTGCTCGTGTTGCTCGGCGCGCCACGGCCAGCACGCGCTGCTGGCGTGCGGGCCGGTCGCCGGGCGGGGCGTACCTGAGGTTGGCCAGCGCGTGCTCGTGTTGCTCGGCGCGCCACGGCCAGCACGCGCTGCTGGAGTGCGGGCCGGTCGCCGGGCGGGGCGTACCTGAGGTTGGCCAGCGCGTGCTCGTGTTGCTCGGCGCGCCACGGCCAGCACGCGCTGCTGGCGTGCGGGCCGGTCGCCGGGCGGGGCGTACCTGAGGTTGGCCAGCGCGTGCTCGTGTTGCTCGGCGCGCCACGGCCAGCACGCGCTGCTGGCGTGCGGGCCGGTCGCCGGGCGGGGCGTACCTGAGGTTGGCCAGCGCGTGCTCGTGTTGCTCGGCGCGCCACGGCCAGCACGCGCTGCTGGCGTGCGGGCCAGTCGCCGGGCGGGGCGTACCTGAGGTTGGCCAGCGCGCGCTCGTGCTGCTCGAGGCGCGCGCGGTCCTGCTGCTCGGCGCGGCGGCGCGCCACGGCCAGCACGCCGCTGCTGAAGTTGCCGTGCGCCGTGAACTTGCAGCGGAAGTCCTCGGGTGGCCCGCACGCGAACAGGTAGCAGCTGCCCGGGCTCTGCACACATACATAAGCAGACTGATAAAAAGGCACGAGAATATCTGTCGTCAGATAAATATAGGACCTTATTTTAATTGAAGAACCAGGAAAGGACCTTCTGTATTTGAAAGCCACACTTATAGGTACTTATCTTATATTTTGGGAATGGTTTCAAATCTGGTGACGTGCCTAAGGAGGTAGCTAAATTACCTAATAGGTACATAATCTAAAATCCATAAAATTATTTAAGTAGGTATTTGCATTGTTGACGTTTATGAAGTGTTATTGCAATTGCAGTGTTATCTAAGAGATTGCTCGTCGACCAAGTTAAATAAGTATCATAGTAACAATACGCCAGCCAGATCTGCTTGATAATTTGATAAAGACTATTGATTTCGATTTGTTATCAATCAATCGAAGCGTGAGTACCCGCATTCCGCGTCAGCGATGCACGATGCGGGCTTCCAGGAATCAACTCCCAGTCTTTACAATCAAACCATAATGTATCTAGTATCTACCTAAAAAAATTGCATATTTGAACTACTTACTTTCCTTAGTAAGTCTAAGTAGGTATATAAATACACACACGATTAATATGAACTTCAAATAATATAATAATAAGGGTCTTAAAAATTAATTGTTTACTATTGTATTTATTGGTTTCATTCAATAAATAAACATTATTTGTATTTGTGTTACTTTCATTCGGTACCATTACTCGTACTTATTAGCTTAGACCCTACATAAAAGTTGATTGCCAAACGTCATACTAGAATAACAATAAGCATAATATCGTAGTGTCATATCATATGGATTTTGTAGAACGTTCGAGAGTTAGGTTATTTCATGGAGTATTCTGATAGTGATAATGATAAGCCCGTGCCCGCATATTAACTTCCTGCATCCTCTGATCTCATCACATTTCCTATAATGTCAAATTTCCCAACAAAACAAATACCTACCTATAAACGAGAGAATTATAAAATATGTATGATGATAGATGTGATATTGTAAGTGTTTTTGTTATCGCGTGTAAGGTGAGAGGAGAGGAGAGGAGTAGTAGGTACCTTCTCCTCGTAGACGAAGACGTCGCAGGCGTCGGTCTCGCAGCAGAGGCGCAGGCACTCCTGGCGCGCGCCCACGTCCAGCTCGGCCAGGTAGCGCGCGCCCATCTCGCGCGACTCCTCCGTGCGGATGATCTTGTCGCGCTGCACGTCGAAGCGCGCCGCGCACGCCGCCGGATCCAGCTCGCGCGCGCACACCGCCACGCCCCGGCGCCCCGCCGCCAGCAGCGCCCACAACGCCAACGCCGACAGCCCCCACATCTCAACAAGGAACTCTTGACGGAACTATCATCTAGCTATGTTTTCAGGTGCGGAGCGTTTCCCGGAACGGCGGAGACTGAGTGAGGGCGCGGGTCGATACCGCGCGTGCGCGGCGCGGCGCGGCGCGGAGGCGCGGCGGCAGTGTCGGCGCGACGCCGGCCCGACCCGACGGCCCGCCCGCGCCCGAGCCCATGTCGCTGTTTTTCAAGTTCAGGAGCAACGTGAGTACCCTCCGAGTCTCGAGCTCCCGCCGCCGCCGAGGGCCTGCGACTGCGACCCGGCCCGCTGCCAGCGCCGTCTCTTACACCTGTTAAGTTATACCGAGTGTGGCAGTAGGAGAGGCGTGAAGGTAGGTTTCTAGGAAGCAGCCGGCCCGGCCCAACCCAACTTCTTGTCTGAAGGCTCGAAAAAATCAGCAGCAACTTTATCACCTCTGCACGTGATATCGTCTCGCTTTAATCTAATCATTTCACAAAAAAATATTCGGATGATGACATGTAAGTATCTATATATATTTTGCAAGTGTCAACTTTTTACATAACATGGTCTTTTGTTCGAAAATGGGTTTCATCAGGTAGTTTCATTTAGTTGACAATAAGAGCCTATATTTCCTGTACGATATTTAATGGTGTTGTAAATGGGAATGATGAGTGTAATGACCTATCTACTTTTAAAAACCGTTTACCTACTTCATAAAATTGGTATCTGAGGCAACACTTTTGGTCACACCTACTGTGCACCTACTATTATATGTACATATGTGTTGAATGATCCATGACGAGTAGGCATAAAGGTGGACGTAAATATATAGTGATAGGCTCGAGAAAGCCTGGGCCTCCGCTCCGAGGCCCACGAGCCCTAACGGGGTCGCCGCGGGTCGCGTCACAACTCGCAATAACAGTAAAGCGAGGTGATTGACGACCAGCATTCAGCTCCAGCTCAATGGGAAAAGGTAGGCTATGACGATTGCGTGTTGTCACATTATCACCAGATTTCGTTTCGGTTAAAGATAGGTTCATTTTAGTTACTTGTATAAATAATTAAATACTTATACTTGCACTAGTTGCACTACCTACACATATTCAGAAACAGCCATGTAGTTAGAGTAGGTACTTATACTTACATACTTTTATTTCAGCACGTAATTATTATATTAATTAACAACATAATTATTTGTTAAGGGTCCCTACCCTACCTAGATACATACATAATTATATATTTCTTTAACACTAAACTACCCTATTAAGTCCAAAACGCCAGCTTCAAGCCGACTGTGATGGGCTGACTGGATGGCTAAAGCCAAGACGACCCTGGGACCCCGGTATTGTAAAGTAAAGACGCCGCGGTGTCGCCGCCGGTAGACGCCGCCGGAAGCTAAAATACATTTGCACCCGAGTGTAACACAAAACTTTTCCCCTCACTATAGCGAGGAAACTACAACGCAAAAAATGCGTTTATCACTGCTTTCAGTAGTTCCACAGGTGGTAAATCATCTTTATTACTAGATTCACCTACTTTTATCAATTTTAAAGCAGTTAATTTGACTTTATTCAAGGTCAAATTACTTTACCCACTAGTGGATAAAATGCGTTTTTACCCGCTGGTATTAAAGGACAAAACACGTGTTTCCGAGCTAGTGAGGGGAAAACGATTTTATCGTTTATCGCGCGACTATGATTGCCTGCCAGGTGGTCGACGCTTTGAGCTCTAGACGCCTATCGTGCTGTGCTAATACCTACAGGTAGTTACAAGCCGCGGGTGGCATGGGCTACAGGCGGGAGCCGGGTGGTCTGTCCCGGGACGCCGTTCGTCGCCGGGAGCTCCAGGCGGCTATCGAGCTACCTATAGTTCCGAGCCGCGTGTGGCTGCGGCTGCAGACACCGGGTGGTCCCGGCTCCCGGGACGGCGGTCGACGCCCGCGCCCGGGAGCCGCAGACGGTCGCTGAACCCGCCCGGATATCGCGCCGTCGTCTGGACCGGCACTAGGGACCCTTCGGTGAATACACCTGTCGATTATGTGTCTAATACCCACGATTCTCATAAAACGTAGGTACTAGAGGTGTGCGCCGACCGGCGTGGCTTACGCCGCCGGTCATTTTTGCCACGCCGACGCCGCCGATCATTTCACCGGCGTGAAATCGGCGTGTGATTGACGTGAAAATAATTCCTAATTTTTGGCTTGTTCTATGTTATTCATCCTGTAGAGGTGTGTGCCGATTAAAAATTGATCAGCAACGGCTTTTGCCAAAAATCGGCGGTGGCGGCGTGTTTCCGGCGTGAATTTGGCCTGACCTTGAATGGAACCTCGTAAGTCCCAGGCCATTTTTTTTCAATTTTGATTTTGGAACTTTCTTTCATATAAGAGTTTAAAACTCGAATTTAATTTTTACCTACTTGTACGAGTACGCGGGGACTTAGGAGGTGTTTCTTATATAAAAATCATACGTATACTTTGATATAAACAGTGAGTTAAATATAACACACGTAAATGAACACGGGATAGGAAAAAACACTGATAACCCTAATAATTATCCGTTGATAGCTCAAAATATTTTTTTATCATTGTTGGCTTCCATTAAATAATTCATTTTCTAAATTACCATGAATCTGCAAGGTACACTTTCTTTATGAGGACCTTTAGTTGGAAGCTGGTAAAGAGGTCTTAGCATCGGTGGAGCACTGCAATCCTATGAGGTACAAGACCTTACAGTCGAAAAAATCTGGAACTTCCTGGATTCAACATGCATGAGTAAGGTTTTTTAATCACAAAGAGCCGTCACAATAGATCACTGCTGGTCGGCGTGACGCGGAAAGGCCCACAATACCCCCCAATAATAATCGGAGGAACCCGAGGAACACACATCGTCAGCACAACCACAGGAATTCCATTGTGCGCAGTCAATTGATGAGTGTCGAGAAAAAAAAAGAGGTTTACACACAACTATGGTGGAAACGAATGTCCAGCATATAGCTCTCGGCATACAAATTTGGGTTGGTTGCAGATAGTTGATCCAGAAAACTGGTTTTGTTTTTTGCGTCGTGCAGCAATGTCAGCACTGATTAATTTTCCATATGTTAATGCGATAGATAGATACCCGGATCGGTAGTCCAAAGTAGCAACGAATGGTTACCGTGCTACCGCAGCCAAGCCGGGAAAGACCAAAAAAGAGATAAAAGGACGACCTCGACGCATTTTTATAATGACTGGCGGGAGCGGACAGCAAACTGTAATGAGTGGCGATAAAAAGGACAGGCCTTTGCCCAGCAGTGGGCCACATATTAGGCTACATAAAAAACAAGATACCTACGATTAAATGAAGGTTGTAATTTAATAATAATAATGAAAATAAATAAAGGAAAGTAATAATTATAATGAAAAGCTTCAATTCCTGCAAAACCAGATCAGCAACGAAATTAAGATCACGCAAAGTGAAGCCAACCTGGGTAGTATACCTCTATGAGTAACTAGGACGCAAAAAACCATCGCGTCCCATTCCAAAATATAGTTCTACACACAGTGGCTATAAGCAGTTTACCGACGCGATGGGCACTGGGAATGCCCGGAGGCGGCGGCGGTTCATATCAAGTTAGTGACAAATTTCGAGTCAAAAACGAAATAATTTGCTATTAATATTGCTAAAATCTTCATTAGAACATGAAATTGTGTCACAGGACTCATGATAAAAAGTTTATTTATGTACTTTGTAACGCCGGTTATAGAAATGCCGTTTTTTTTTAAATATTACATGTTTTTAATTATTACGCCGATCACGCCGATTACGCCGACGCCGCCGGCCATTTTTGGCCCGGACGCCGCCGCCGACGATTTAGCCACCGGCGCACACCTCTAGTAGGTACCCTAAAAATAATTCTAAAAGGCCCCAAATATTTTCACTTAATTCCTTCCCCGATTACGGCATATCAGTTAGATCGCAGAAAAATACATAAGTAGCTTTTATTTCAGTTTATTACAAAAATACGTTTACAATAACTTAGAGATCTATGCTAAATCAAAATAGATCCTGAGGTTAGTTTAGCTTATTTACTTTTCTACATGTTTGATGAAACAAAAATGAACGCTGCGCGGTCGCAACGGCCGCGGCCGCGCGGCCGGCCGCCCAGCGTCCCGTCGACAGGGGCCGGCCGATTCGACCCGAGACCACGGGCATTGCGCTAGCAAAGTCGCAATCAAAGTTTGGGTTTCATTTTCGCACTTAAGTAGTTATTCTTGACTGTGGGAATAAAATGTTATTAACTTATTATTAATATGTAAATTAATTAATAAACTGATCTGCTTTTCCAAAGTTTATTATGTAAAGATGTAAAGTAAGTTTTTTCTACTTTACTTACTTAATAAACTGATCTACTTTTCCAAAGTTTATTATGTTATGATATTGGTGATATTAATGAATGCAAGATATCGTCACTACTTTGAAAAAAACTTGTATCTTCGTCTGTCAATGAAAAGAAAATTGTAGTAAGTGTGTATGGAAAGAAGCATGAGATACGAGATTTTTTCAAAGTAGTGACGATATCTTATTAATCACTTGGTCCATAACATACATATTGCTGACTGTACTTTTGCGTGATGTCTGCGATGTCGCCATGAGGTGTGTGTGTGTGTGTGTGTGTGTGTGTGTGTGTGTGTGTGTGTGTGTGTGTGTGTGTGTGTGTGCGTGCGTGCGTGCGTGCGTGCGTGCGTGCGTGCGTGCGTGCGTGCGTGCGTGCGTCCGTGCGTCCGTGCGTGCGTGCGTGCGTGCGTGCGTGCGTGCGTGCGTGCGTGCGTGCGTGCGTGCGTTAACAAAAGTTAACAGGCAGTGCAAGAACAAAAAATATAGAGAAAACCAACACAAACACACATACATATATACCGAATACATCAATAAATATACCTTACATACACATAATACATACATAAATACATACATACATACATAAATACAATACAAAAAATGGCAACTTAAGATAGAGATAGATAGTATAATTTAAGCTGATTTTTAAAAATTGGAATTCCACAACCGTACAGCCCGGAAGGTAAAAGAGTTGCTATAGAATTTAGAAGTATATAAATTTAATTTTGTAAATTTCCAAGAGGCAAGAGCATTATCTTCCGAATCGCAAAACTTTTATTTATTTTAATGGATTGATTGAAGTGCCGCTGTCGATGCCGCACGCGGCGATAAGATACGCGGTCGTGGGGGCTACCGCGAGCTCCTCGAGGAACCGCCCCCGCGTCAGCTGAGCGCCCTGCCCCGCCGCCCCTCCGCGCCCTGCACCCCGCCGGCGCCATCTTGCCCCGTCGCGCCGCAGTCGACACCCGCGCGAGCCACGGACCGCATGCGTTGTGCTATCAGCCCATGTGTTGTGTTCAGCGATCACCAATACCTTCCAGTAAACATAAATAAAGGCGCGTGTGGTTCGTTCCTTGTGAGTGTGGCTTGTTCTCGCCGGTGGACTCGCGAGCGCTGGCCGGCGGCGGCTGCGGCGCGCCGGGGGCACTGACCGCGGACTCCGAGGTACGGATCAGGAGATGAGCGGCGCGGAACGTTCTCCTCCTAGCTCTGCTCATTTGAATACCGAATAACGGTGCTTCTAATCAACGAACTTGCGAACATCATTATTTGTTTCTTTCTATTTGTGGAGTGGACTCACTGTAAACAATCAGGTGTGCTTTATTTTGTTCCTTTGCATCGTAAAGCATTATAGCCGGATCAACTAAACGGTAGTGCATCTTATGTATTATTATAACATTTGTAACTCGTTGAGGCCGGTTGAGGCACACTCTAGGGAGTCTAGGGCCTTAAAGCACTGCACCTACCGCCTTTGTGAGGGATTAGAAACACGGTCGCGCTCTCTGCGGGCTCCGCGGTGGTCCCACGGCGCGTTTTTGGTTATTTATTTCACGGTGATTAATCAGATTATGGCTTATCTAATTAGAACAAGGTGCCTACGTTGCCTACGTCGGTAATGAGATATCGTTAACCCAATAAGGGTTTTGCTAAACATCTAATTTCCGTATCGAGTTTCCTAATCTCTAATCGTAAGTTTGATCCGAGTAATGGGCAGTAATACGTCGGATGGTTGTATTAGGGACAGGTCGGTGGAAGGATAGATTGGGCAGTCAAGGTCCGGTGTCGTGTCGGTGTCGGTGGAGGTAGGGAAGCGAGCATCCGAGTTGCGACACGGCGGTCACCCATCCATGTCCGATCCGTTTGCTTTCATCCAAACCACACTTATGAATCAGTCGGCAACGAACAACTATTAGAGTAATCATACCTACGAGGATTGTATGTCCATCATCAGCTCAGCCACATAAAATTACTACCGTCAGGCGTAAATACTGGTGTACCTTTGAAAAATACACTAAAAACCTTACATGTGCCTATAACATTTGAAGAGTTCCCTCGATTTCTCCAAGATCCCATCATCAGACCCTGACTTGGTCCCAATGGGACCATCTCGGGGTTATACCCGTTTGATCAAAAAAAAATTTTGAAAATCGATCCACGATTCTCGGAGATATCGAGTAACATACATACAAAAAAAAAAAAAACATTCAGTCGAATTGAGAACCTCCTCCTTTTTTGAAGTCGGTTAAAAAGGGAACTAAATGTAGCTCACCGCTCACGTTCATATTCCATAGTAGTTTCAGAGCTCACTAAATTAACGGAATATTAGCTCGCGATCCACCTACGGAAAATCCATCTCTTAGTCGTGAGACTAAGACTATGAAGTAAGAGCCAATCAAGTCCAGAGTCTGAAGAGTCACTATTGTATAAATTGATTTTCATCACACCCGCACTTTAAATGTACTATTGCACGCAGGTGGAGCGTGAGTTATAGAAAAATCGTTCTCCCAAGGGAATAATGAAATTTCTTGTGCCGTACTTAACTTTTTTACATCTATTTACATATTTTTTACATTGCGAGTGTGATGAAAAACATTGTGTGTAACTCGGGGAGTATGAATATTACTAACTCGAGTCTTTAAATCGCTCCGGCAAGCCGTCGCGATTTAACTTACTCTCGTTAGTAATATTCAACTTCCTCCCCTTGTTGCACAATGTACTATTGTATTAGAGTTAGACCCAGTGCCCAGGCCAGACGTGCAATGCCACGCAGCATGGTCTAACTCATTCTTTGTTCTGAGTCTTATTAACCGACTTCAAAAAAGGAGGAGGTTCTCAATTCGACTGAATGTTTTTTTATCCAATGCTCAGTTGTCCTTTTTTTGGCCGTTGGTGCCTCTACGATTCCGGAATCCCAGGTATTTAGGATCTTTAGGGCTGGTCAGTTCAGTGGTCCTTATCTATCTAAATAAATACCTATACTTACACTGAAACACTGAAACACACACACAAACACTGAAAGTTGTCAATAAAAAGCTTTCAAATTGTCTTGGAAATATGGACCTCCTAAACATTTCTTTTTAGGGTTCCGTAGCGAAAAGGTACAACAGGAACCCTTATGGTGCGACTCTGTCCCGTCTGTCACATTACTAAATATCTCGAGAACTACTAACTACTAACTTAATAGCAATTAACTTGAAATTTTGAATAGTTGTGAACATTGTAAACCTCTATAAGTAGAAAGTTTTTTTTTTATTTATTAATTTTAATTGTATAAAATGGCCAAAATGAAAGGGGGGCAAACTGTAAATTTCAAATTACTAGGTCAAGTGGGGTATCGTTAGAAAGAGCTCAAATTTAACGTAAATAAACTATTTTTTATATTTTTTTTGTTGTGTTGTGTGTTGAAAAAAAAAGAATTTTCAAGGAAAGTGTAAAAAAAATACCGTTCCCTATACAGGACTATATGAGAAACATGAGATTATTACCGTGGGGCTCAGTCAATCTGTGCAATAATGTCCTATAATATTTATTTTTATTATTTAAACTAGGTAGTTTGAAAGAAAGTTTGTACGGAACCCTCGGTGAGCGAGTCCGACTCGCACTTGACCGGTTTTTTTAATTAGCCCTAGGTACTAGGTACATACCTACTTTTACTGACAATTTCGCTGTGCCAGATTGTGTTGGAGTGGTATGACGTGACGTGACGGTGCCGACTGCCGACCTTCGTCGGTGTCACATCATGCGCTGATTGCCCAGCTGTCGATAAGATAAGATAATTATACAGATAGCACAAATGACAGGCCACCGCCGACCCAAACGAGTGCTTTTCACACATATTAGTGAATACTTTTCACCACGTGTGTGTTACGAATAAGTGCTCACACTTATACTCAGTCCTCGTCATTTTTGCTACTTTGTGTTGTCAGTTTTATCTGAATAGTTCACTGAAGTTGTTTTCAAGGTGTTATAAATGAATAGAATAGAAATGCAATGATATCTATTATTAAATATGACACCTTAATGTAGATAAGAAAGATAGTAGGTATTTTGGGTTTTCTTCCATTCCTAACGAAGTTACGGAAACAGCAAACGTCGTTTGTTTCCTAATTAATAGAAAAATCTATTTTTTAATTACCGCGTGACGTGAGTACCTAACGTAAAACTGCGTATAGTCATTATACAATTAATGAACTTGAAGTTTATGTGTTTAAGTGCTTACCTAAACCAATTGTACATAATTATAATGATAACGATGTGTCATAATCATAACATCACAAAAGTCTCCTCTCTAGTAGCGGCGTATCACAGCGTAGCAGTCGTACTGTAAGAAAACAATAGGTACGATTACTGCCGCAGCCGTTTCTTTTCTTTCACCGTGCACCGCCGGCGCCGGCGCCGTGCTCATACGAGTCATACGAGACGAGATGCCTTTACAGGGCCCATGAATCACGGAGGGTTTTGTTCGGTGATACGTCCGCATTTCAAATACGTTATGTTTAGGCATGGCTAGAAAGGTTTGGGTTCACGTTTCTTTTTTAGACAACATTAACAAAATTAGGGGCTGCTAAGCTTAATTTTTTTATTGAAACTCTTTCGATGAACGTTACTCTTTTTCATTTCAGGGGCGAAAAATCGATCTAGCTATTTTGGTGTCTGTATGTTTTCCAAGTAAAGCTCAAGCATCAGGCGGGCGGTATACCTGTTTGCCACCGACGTGGTATTAAAAAAAAAAAAAGCTAGGTCTTCTAAATGTGTAACTCTGAACTTTTCCTCAAGACAGACAACATATGTGTCTTAAAATAGGCATGTGTAATATCATAATATGTATGTCTTTAATGTATTTATGTCGATCCCCAAAAACCCACATAATGTTCCGAAACATACCCCTTTTACTCATAATAACAAACGCATTACAACTTTACGTTTCTTTCATTACGAAACAAACATAAAAAACGTTCCTCTGTTTAGAGAGCTCGAGATATATGAGCCATGCCTGCTCGTGATTCACAAGGCTTCTTTGTCTGAGGCCTGCGACGTGGACGACTCAACTCAACGTACATAACAGGAATAGCCTTGCAGCTACATTGCCTGTTTGACTAAATAGGAAGAAGTAGAACTAAGTCGAGTCCTCAGCATACTTATCCATTGGCCTAATAGGTCAAGGACAGGGAGGTCAGGGAGTGCTGTTCCGGGCTCTTTTTAGGGTTCCGTAGCCAAAATGGCAAAAACGGAACCCTTATAGTTTCGTCATGTCCGTCTGTCCGTCTGTCCGTCTGTCCGTCTGTCACAGCCGATTTACTCGGAAACTATAAGTACTACAGTGATGAAATTTGATGGGAATATGTGTTGTATGAACCGCTACAAAATTATGACACTAAATAGTAAAAAAAAGAATTGGGGGTGGGGCCCCCATACATGTAACTGAGGGATGAAAATTTTTTTTTCGATGTACATACCCGTGTGGGGTATCAATGGAAAGGTCTTTTAAAATGATATAAAGTTTTCTAAAAAACATTTTTCTTAAAGTGAACGGTTTTTGAGATATCAGCTCTCAAAGTCGTAAAAAGTATGTCCCCCCCCCCTCTGTTTTTATAACTACGGGGTATAAAATTCTAAAAAAAATAGAGGTGATGCATGCTAATTAACTCTTTCAACGATTTTTGGTTTGATCAAAGTATCTCTTATAGTTTTTGAGATAGGTTGATTTAACTGTAATTTTGGCAGGTGTATAAATTGACATAATAAGTTTATTATATTTGCTGCTACGGAACCCTTTGTGCGCGAGCCCGACTCGCACTTGGCCGGTTTTTTTAAATAGAGGCCTCGGGAAACGATTTTCGTTAATGAAAAAGTTACCAAAGAATGCTTAACAACAAGGAGAAAGTCCGGAATATTTCAGACGGCATTTATACTTGTCTTAGCGCTCGACGAAACAGAAAGTCTACGGAGCAAAGGGACAATCACTAGTCAACTGTGGAGTGTGGACCAACAAGTCTGATCTCCCGGTTCGTATGATTTCGAGCCAATCTCGATCTTTTGAGTTCCGGCCTTACAG
The DNA here is from genome assembly GCF_023078275.1 of Leguminivora glycinivorella. Taxonomy (NCBI): domain Eukaryota; kingdom Metazoa; phylum Arthropoda; class Insecta; order Lepidoptera; family Tortricidae; genus Leguminivora; species Leguminivora glycinivorella. Next base: position 38,331,454 of record NC_062971.1, read on the forward strand.
ACCAGTAGAGGTGTTTAGAAATAGCTTTCAACGTCTGCGGCGGGACACAGGAGCTTTTGTCCCGGTCCCGGCTCCCAGCCAAACACTTCACCTCTGGCCGCTTTCAAACGCCCCTTCCTTTGTTTCTCGCGAGCTGCGAGCTGCACGGTTGAAGTCGTTGAGACGTGCACTACACAGCGAGCGCGACCGGAACAAACCGGCAGTGTGACGAGCGCAAACGATTCTGCGAGCACATAATGTTCATTAGCACTGGGACGTGACGTGAGATCAGGCTTATTTCTGACTTCAAAGCTAATTCATTGCCTAATCATAATGCCCGTTTCGTTACACATATCTTTTCATACGTACATTAAGTTACATTCAGGGGCAGTTTATTTATTAGGTATGTGTTAGAATTCCGTGGGAATAACGTAGGGTCGCAACTCCTGCCTGTTACTGTATCTTATGTAATTTTGTCGCAGAGATTTGAAATCAAAAGTTCTCTCAGATTATTTTTTCGACAATCGTGTGATGTCTGATGTGATGATGATGGTACTTCTGATAGTTCTGATATTATTAGAAAATGATGACTTATGGCAGAAATTCAATATTAGGGTTAGGTTATGCCTTGTTTCTTTAAATCCGTTAAGCTGCCGAAGAATAGTATCATCTAGTCATCTACATTATGTTCATTATCTTATCTTCTTCCTGGCGGCCCGGCTGCCTCCTCAGCTTCTAACTATGTAGATTTGGTTCACTTTCCGATATCTTATCTACGCACTACTATATTATAATCTTTAACGAGCTTAGCGCATTCCTCAACTAATCTCAACTGATATGGTACCTATCGATAATTATAGGATAGATACTGTACTGTGTGGCTTAGGAAATGGATGGTATTCATATTTCAGGCCCCAATGCTGATATAAACTACTGTTTAATAACCGGAAATATGAAACTGGTAACAGCAACTTACGCTTCACCTTGTCACGGTGCGTCACGTCTGTAAAAGAATCCCGTGATTTTCTGTTATAAAATTTGTTCATTATTATTCAGGCAGCCGAATATCAGTTTACTGAGAATCTGTGTGACGTCATCGTCAGGCGTAAATATAGCTGTTTGTGTTAGGACTGCGGTTCCTAACGAGGTGCGGAATATCTACCGATTCCATGGATACAATATTCTATGATGACTTGATGACTACTTATGATGAGGCCGGTATTACAGAGTCCTGTCGGTTCAACTATAAGCTCATTGGTTTCTATTTAACTTCGTAGAATATCCGAATAGTAATCGTTCGGCTTATTACATTGATGGGAAATTGCCTCAAAACCTATGCAGCTTAATAAAGCCTTCTGGGGGGTTACCATGACGTACTAAAGACATTCAGTTTAGGTTGAGAGAAAGGGACACAGCTATAGCAGTTACATAGCTCCGTCCCTCTCTCTCAACCTAAACTGAACGGCTTTAGCACGTCATGGTAAGTTGGTAACTCCCCTGTTCATTTTGAATCGGGTACGATATGATTAATTACGAAATATGCTATGAATTAAATGAGTGGGTTGTTTGCCCATTGTCAGAATGATTAGTCACTACAAGCTGATCAATCCACCTTATCCACCAACCTGAAAATTTCTAAAATCTGGACGCGGCGGACGCAACGCGCGGTATTTATAAAAGTCATAAAGAAAGAAACATCACAAAATGTGTCGCGCACCGTTGTTCATAACATAAACAAAACGCGATCGATCCCATCTGCGGAGTGTCTTTTCAAAAGGACACATTTCTCTATGATCTCCGTACAAAATACGCTCGTTTGAAAGGATGCCTCATCTATAGTCCAGTGTTTACCTAGGAACACGTGTTCCGCAATAAGAACGAGTAATCTGAAGGCAAATTATAGTGGTTTCTCCTGCGTGCTGCGTCGGTGAGAGGGGAATTGGGAATAGTAGTCGTAAGCTAATGGGATCGCGGTATTCGCGGTTGCGCAACACAACACGGCGACGGAGGTGAATCCCTTCATCCGTTTAATTGCTTGCACGCATGTGGATAACGCATGTTTGCTCGCTCTTGCATTCATGATACGTTGCTAATATACATCACAGATGGGAAATTAATACAAGTTTGAACAGCTTTCAGTCCAAAATTACTAGGCATAGAGACGCGTAGAGGTCACATCTAGTGTTTATGGCTGCGATTACAGATTCCCCAATTCGAGGAATCTATACTCGCTATACTATCACTTACAAGTCACAACACAACAGAACAGAGAATTGAACTTGCATGCGAGCTTCATTACTTAGCAACCCGTCAGTGCAATATCACTGAAACTTCAGCAGTTTCATATGCTAATTTATGTATATGAATTTGATTGGTGTGCTGCATCAACAACTGGCATTGTAATTGTGACTAAACCATCAGCAGACGTGTAGTCTCGCCCTAAATGAGGCTGACGAACGCAGCGCTTTCTCGGATTACTTTTTTGGAGCTAGTGTGTGTAAGATGTCGTGTCGTGTGTTGCAGAGGACGGGAGCCGCGCCCGCGCCGTGCGGCATGGAGGCCGGCGTCGGCGTCGCGGCCGCGCCCGCCCGCCGCGCGCCGCCGCCCGAGCGCTCCCCGGCGCGCGCCGGGCTCCACGTCAACTTCAGCGACAAGGAGAGGTATACATGTCCTTACCTACAGAGTTACAGACACACACACACACACCGCACACACACGCCGCCTGAGCGCTCCCCGGCGCGCGCCGGGCTCCACGTCAACTTCAGCGACAAGGGAGAGGTATACATGTCCTTACCTACAGAGTTACAGACACACACACACACACCGCACACACACGCCGCCCGAGCGCTCCCCGGCGCGCGCCGGGCTCCACGTCAACTTCAGCGACAAGGGAGAGGTATACGGAAATACGATTTAATCATTGTTAAAATAACTTTTGCCCTTTAGTGTCCTTTTTGAAGGACATCGGGCAGCGGCAGGATCAGCAGGAAGGACGATTGAAGAACGTTCGTGTGCGGCCCGCCCGCGGCCCGCGGCCGTGACACGCCACACATTATTAACTGGAATCGATAGCGCCGGACTCGCCATAATCCACACGAAACTAATAAATAACACCGATGGATCATTAATACCTAAATATCGTAGTACAAAAACTGTTGTAGCTGCTTAATTCTAAAACAGTTTTTTCCTCATACTTTCTGATATTTGCACTTTTTTTATTACATACATACATACAATCACGCCTGTGTCCCATGAAGGGGTAGGCAGAGCACATGAAACTACTTAGGTTTCAATGCCACTCTTGGCAAATAAGGGGTTGAAAGAAAACGAAACTGTGACATTGCAGTGACAGGTTGCCAGCCTCTCGCGTACGCCACAATTTAACCCATATCCCACAGTCGCCTTCTACGACACCCACGGGAAGAAAGGGGGTGGTGAAATTCTTAACCCGTCACCACACGGGCACGGGTTTTTTTATTAATTTGTCGGAATGACTACTACGATAATTTTGAACCAATTCAAATAGGTACCTATGTTTTTGATAATTTTGATGGCGATCGATGACCTGAAATATCAGTCACCTAAAAATCGTAAACGAATTTCATATCCCAAATTGTTCAGATGAAAATCATATCTATGGATGAAAAACTCTCAAACCCATAGCTCAAACCTGACCTAGCCATTTCACGAAACAAACAGAATCTCGTTTATCTGACTATTGACAACCAATTAGACAAAAGCAGTAAGTAGACAGGTAATAGAAGACAAAAATGCTTTTTACCGAAAAGGCATAGATGGAACTGGACAAATGGAATCCTCATTTTAGAATAAGGACATAGGTGGACCTACTCGCAAAACCCTGACAGATATTATTCTTGAACCTGTGACGATACATTTGTCTAATGATAAATAAATCGCCTGTGTGCAGGTGAAGGAGCGACGCGAGAAGTTCCTGACGGCCAAGTACGGCTCCCATCAGATGGCGTTGATCCGCAAGCGGCTCGCCGTCGAAATGTGGCTCTACGACGAGCTGCAGAAGCTGTACGACGTGCCGGTAACTATTAGAGCACCTCCTCCTCGCCCTGAGGCCAGCACGGCTCGCACCAGGTGGCACTGCTCCGCAAGCGGCTCTACGACGAGCTGCAGAAGCTGTACGACGTGCCGGTAACTATTAGAGCACCTCCTCCTCGCCCTGAGGCCAGCACGGCTCGCACCAGGTGGCACTGCTCCGCAAGCGGCTCTACGACGAGCTGCAGAAGCTGTACGACGTGCCGGTAACTATTAGAGCACCTCCTCCTCGCCCTGAGGCCAGCACGGCTCGCACCAGGTGGCGCTGCTCCGCAAGCGGCTCCACGACGAGCTGCAGAAGCTGTACGACGTGCCGGTAACTATTAGAGCACCTTCTCCTCCTCGCCCTGAGGCCAGCACGGCTCGCACCAGGTGGCGCTGCTCCGCCGTTTTGAGAGCTTTTGGCAAATAGTTAGATTTTACGAAAGCTACTGCAATCTCACATTCCAATCCAGACGGAAGATTATGCTTTATTGAGCTTAGTCCAGTCCAGTTTCCCACGATGTTTTTACTCACCGAAAAGTGACTGGCAAATTCATATTTGCTAGCCACTTAATAATGACATATGAAACGGGGTAATCTCAACTACTCAAAAGATTTTGAAACCTGGCCTGGATGGCGTGTGTTGTGTGCGTCCACTGCGTCTACCCTATGCAGCTCGGGTAGCGCGCGTGTAGTATAGTATCCCTCGGTTAACGGCTGGTGTGGTGTTGCAGAAGGAGGCGGCGGCGGCGGCGGGGGGCGCGGAGGTGGAGGTGGACGTGGACGAGCTGCTGGACATGGACTCCGACGACCTGCGCCGCGCGCACCTCAAGGTCACTCTCTTCTTCCGATCCTCGTACCCTCTGCTCGGGAGTAGGGCTCGATTTAATCATGTGGTAGATTTCAAATATCGAATACGAATATTTTTCGATTGATTTCGGTCTCGGGAAGTTTGGTTAAAATGGGAAATCGCCTTGCACATTGACACATCACCAGGGGGGATCGGGACGGTATTCCCCCTGGTGATGTGTCAACGTGCAAGTTTATTTTTCCAATTCGGGCCACATGATGACAGACCCTCGACGCGCACAGTCCGTATTCTTATTCCTGTACCTATTATCCTTTTAAAATCGGAAATTTGGAGCGCCGGTTTGAAAGCTTGATGCGGCACTTATTTTATGTAACTACCTCTACACCTACTAAATAAGTGCTTCGGTGTAACACTGTAAACTTTTATGTTAATGTTTAAATAAGTAAATCAATAAACCACAGCACACCCATAGAGTAATAATATTAGGTCCATGAGCACACCTACAAACTTTATTAGTCAGATGTCAATTTGTAAATATTTTTCGGCAAATATTGTATTTGTAAGGTACTTATCTAACTAAAAAAACTTCTGACGAATGGCAATTTTAAATTAACACTAAAATTGTTTGTTACAGACGTTATTAGCGGATGCCAAAAAGCCCCAAAAAGATGTACATGTAAGTATCACCATTACCTCACCGGAACCACATCTCGGACACTGGTGATCAAATATGTATATGAAAGAGGCGCGTTCCTAGCACACATTCTAAGCTCGCGTAGGTGAACGCGTGCCATGCTGGTATGAGTGAGATATGACAGGTCGACTGTTCGCGTTTTTGACAGGCGGTAACTGTGAGGTAACCGAGAGGGTGGGCGGCATTTTCAGCGGGGAGCGGGAGTGGTCATACTGTACCATAGTCCTCCGTGTTAATATTCTTATGGGGACCTAGGCAGGAGATGATTCAAACGCCGATACCAGTAGAATAATGAACATTTATTTTAATAACTTATCGCTATATATACAATTTTCATATTAAAGAAAAACAACAAAATAGGTAGTCATAATTTGATTAATCTAAGTTTACCCTAAGTATTGAGAACTTGCGAATACTAGCGCGATGGCATATCATCTATCTCGCTCTTATGGTAAATATACAAATGGGTAGTTGGCTAAACTGGTTTCTTGGATTACCCGTCTGCATCGACTCTCGGCCGTAAGAGTGGCACGTCCGATCTTCCGTCTCACTCCAACGGCAACGTAAATATGCGCGCGGCGCCTGCGCGCGCTTCAGTTGTCTCCGGCCGCCGATGCGAACGCATGTCCCATAGCACTCCCTCTCAAGCGAAGCGAATCCGTTTCGTAACTCTGCCCGATCTTGTTACGTATGTTTGCGTGTCCGGGCTCGAAACCGTAGGCTGGCTGGCGCTTGCGATGGCTTCATCATAGATGTAGGCTGGCTTCAAACGCTCGATGGTGACGACTGTGGTTCGTTGGGGCATTTGTATCTTGAAATATTTGTCATAGCGTTTCAAAACTTCGAATGGGCCATCGTAAGGTGGTGTGAGCGGCGGTCGCACGGTGTCATTACGGACGAAGACGTGTGTGCACGATGTCAAATCCTTGTGCACGAAGGGTCTTAATTGCGTGGCGTGCGTCCGAGTTACAGGTACAAGCGATGACATTATTTCTGACAGGCGGCGTACTAATTCTGCATCTTCAATTTTCGACTTTGTAGGTACGAAAAAATCAGCTGGCATGCGTAGTGAAGATCCGTATGTCATTAAGGCAGGACTTAAGTTATTGTCGCTGCGTAGTGCGGCTCGTAGTCCAAATAATACTGTCGGTAGCTCTTCAGACCAATCTGAACCTTGTCCTCTTGCCATAAGAGCTGCTTTTAGAGTGCGGTGGAGTCTCTCGACTTGCGAATTTGCTTGCGGATGATAGGCTGTCGTGCGTATTCTCGTGGTTCCAAACTTCTTCAGGAGAGCGTTGAAAAGGCTGGACTCGAAGGTGCGACCCTGATCAGTCGTGATGCGTAGTGGACATCCAAATCTTGTAATCCAGTGCTCGTACAAGACTTTAGCCACTACTTCCGCTGTTATGTCGCGTACCGGTACTGCTTCAGGCCACTTCGTACAGCGATCGATCATAGTGACGCAATATCGATAACTATTCGATATTTTCAGCGGGCCCACAATATCGATGTGCAGATGCTCGAAACGTTGTGATTGCGGGAACTCGCCGATGGGTGGAATGACATGTCGATGAACCTTAGCTCGTTGACACCCAATGCAAGCTCGAGTCCATTGCGCGACGTCTCTGTTCATTGCTGGCCAAAAAAATTTCGATGTGACGAGCTTCCTTGTTGTACGTACACCCGAGTGACTTATATCGTGTTGCGCTTTGTATGCAGCATAACGATAAGTACTAGGTAAATACGGACGCGGCGTGTCGGTTGAGTTCTCACATGTGATTGGTTGGCTGATGCCTGGAAGTGCGACTACGATGAACTTGAGATTTTCGCGTGTTTTCAATGTTTTCAGCTCTTCATCAGCGTGCTGGTCGGTGGCTAGCTTTTCATAATCGATGACCGTGGGACATTGTATTTCTTCGATTCTCGATAAGGCGTCAGCGATGTTTTTTTTATCGCCTGGAATATACTGGATGCTCGAACAAAATTGGCTTATAAAGTGCAGTTGTCGCTCGCGTCTCGGGGTGTCGCTGTTGCTCGGTGCCCGCGTAAGTGCATGTGTAAGTGGTCTGTGGTCCGTGTAGACGATGACGTCATTGCCTTCTATAAGTCGTCTGAAGTGTTTGATGGCTGTATAAATCGCCAACAGCTCGCGATCGTAGGTACTGTAGCGGCGTTGCGTAGGACTCATTGCCTTCGAGAAAAATGCCAGAGGTTTCCATGCGTTGTCAACTTTCTGTTGAACTACTCCTCCCAGGCTGTGGTCTGATGCATCTGTCATGATACTCAGCGGAGCGCCGTGAACTGGATAAGATAGCGTCGTAGCTTTCAGTATGCTTTGGCGGCATTTTATGAAAGCTTCTTCTGTCTCGGGGTTCCATTCGATAGGAGTCTTGTCATTTTTCTTGGAGTTGTGCAGGTACTTATTTAGTTGTGATTGAAGTTCAGCTTGGTGTGGTAGGCAGTCGCGGTAGAAATTCAACATGCCTAGGAATCTTCTAAGCTCGCAGACTGTCTTCGGCTTCGGGTAATTTGATATAGCTTGAATCCGCTCTTGAGTGGGACTGATGCCATCAGATGAAACTTCATAGCCGAGGAAATTGATTTTTCTTCGCCCAAACTCGCATTTATCGACGTTAAGTGTTACGCCGTACTTGTCAAGGCGCTCTAGGACTTGGCGAAGCAGCGTCTTGTGCTCTTCTTCGTTGTAGGATGACAGCAGAAGATCGTCGACGAAGCAGAAACAGCCATCTATGCCTCGTAGAACGTCGTGCATGAATCGTTGGAAAGTTTGGCTTGAGTTACGAAGGCCAAACGTCATGGAGTTAAATTTAAATAAACCGAACGGCGTAATAATCGAGGTTTTCTGTGCGTCTTCTTTGTTCATAGGTATCCAAAAGTATGCCATCTTCAGATCAAGCTTCGAAAAAATCTTCTTATTGTGCAGCTGATACGTAAAGTCTTGAATTCGAGGTAGTGGTGTAACAGAACAAGCGTCTAAGACGAGGAAAATGACTCGTTATTACATATAAAACTTACGGTGAATCAACTTATCCTTGACCAACTTTTTGGTGCATATTTCCTTCGGGATTTCATTGAATATTTTAACAAATAATATCTTTGATGGTTTATCACATGTTTAGTCACGTCTTCATTCATAAAATTCACTATTATTTGGTGCAAAACAGGTTGGAAAAACATATTTATCAACAAACTACATTCACATGGACGAAATACTGACACTGACAGTTGTCAACTGCATAGCGTTCCGATATTATGTCTTGGTTCCAATTACGAGTCAGAGAGGTAATAATGACTAATATTGATTATTATACTTCCTGAATATATCATTCAATGTAACATTTAGTAACAGATAAAATATTTCATTGCGAAATTACTTACAAAATAAATAAGAATGTTCCACAAAATAATATTTACGTAAAAATATTTGCGAATCGCTCCACTATTGGACTACATAGGTATCAATATCAATAGCTCTGTCTCTCTCTAAAACACGTGTACTCGGCACGTGTTGATAAGCAAACATCCGTGTGTTAATCGTGAACTCTAATGCATAGGGCATAAGACTTAGTAAACAAAGCACACGATTGAGTAGCCATCTTGTCGGAAGTCCGATGTCAGAAGTCGGAAGTCGGATGTCAGAAGTCGGAAGTCGGATGTCAGAAGTCGGAAGTCGAATGTCAGAAGTCGGAAGTCAGAAGTCGGAAGTCGGAGATAGAATCTATAAAAGGGTCGGAGCGAGCCGACGCGCGTCATTCTTACAATATCCACAAGACTAACAGTGTCTCTGGCTTTCGTGTGTTGTGCTGGTGAGTGAAGTTGTTCTGCTATTGTTTCTCTGTTTGTTTTTACTTGGAAATTATTCTAAGTGATTGTAAACTTTGAAATTGTGTCTCTGTTTGATTGTGCGGGGACAATATCGTCGTACAGTTGAACTTAGACCTATGGTGGAATTGCTTTACTGTCAGTTGTGGGGTTAATTTAGTGTTCTATTTATAGTGTAGTGTTACATTTAAATTGTTGTGTATAGTGAAGTTTTCTGTGCTTTGTTTCATGAGTGCCGTCAAGCAATACAAAGACTGGGTCGATGTATGGCTGGTGCTTGGAGATAAGTCTGTGTTTGGTTTTGTAGGGAGTAATTCTTGCAAAACTAAGCTTAGATTATAGTACGTAAAGGAAACTTCACTCGTTTGTTTAGTTGGTCAGTAAAATTGAATTTAGTAATTTTCTATGGGGTTATTTTGTGAAAGTTATAAGCCAGATCATTGTTTGTGACAGACTGTTGTCCGGCTAGGCGCTTCTTCCCTTACGGTGTCAAATAAGAGGCGTTTAGGGGTCTTTTTGTTCCAAGTGGAGGGCTTGGACGCTTTTCTATACTTACAAAAGCGTATTTTCTCACCGGTCTCAAAGAGTCCAACTGTTAGATGGAAGTGAGGACTTTCACGATTGACGAAAGACATTAGGAGTAATCCTTGCTCACTGAAGTCGGCAGTATTTGAGGCTGGGGTCCTATATATATATATATTTATTTACTCGGTGCTCTGGTCCATGCTGGCGTTGGTCGCTGGGGATTTCGGTTGTGATCGATCCACATCTAAGTAAAGTTGATCGCAGCTGGGTTTCCCATGTGGCTGGTACTGGTATGTCCTAGAATACTGGATATATACACGGATAGGGCGATCTACTCTCTGCTACCCTAGCCCGCGGGCAAGAGCAGAGGGGGGGATCAGAACATAAGCCTATAGGTTGCCTATCTCAGCTTCGCTGGCTGAACTGTACAGTTCTAGTAGGGATACACTTGTACATATTCTGAACACAAGATCTATGGTAAGTGAGGGTCTGTGTTTCAGATATGTTAGAGTAGGGAAAACAATAGGATTAGGGTAGAGTCACACACTATTTCTATGAAAGTAGAGTTCTGTTATGATTGGTCTTAAATTATAATTGGTCAACGTGTATTGTGGAGAAATAATTTAACTACTACTATTTATATGATTTAAATGGACTTTAAATGTGGTGTTTACTATCTTAAAATATGTGGTAAAACTGGTAATTTATAAAATCTCTTATTACTTAATTTATTTGAGTGAAATTAATAATTGTGGTAGCAATTTCTGATTTTTCGGTGTGGCTGCAGGACACTTAGTGTTGCTAACTGGTTTTTCAAGGTAAATTCTATCAAGTTGGTTAGGGAAACAAACTATTCTTTGGAATAAAAAGCATAGGTTTGTTATAGGGCCCAGTGGCATGCGAGCGCCGTCCACTGATGGAAAGTCAAAAGCTTAGAAAAGTTAGTAGACTTAGTTCTTATAAAAGTTAGCAACTGCTCGGTGTTTCGATAAAACATTAGAAAAATCGAGAAGTTATGGTCTATTAGCAGTATTGGGGAAAGGGGGGTTTAGCTAGGGAAAAAGAAACAAAATAAAAAAGGGGTTAGTTTGTAGATAGATAGCTCTTCAGGCTTACTTGCTTAGGATGCCTGATAAAGTGGTTTGATCAGGTTAGGGGATTCAGACGGCAACGCAAGGCAGTCCTGCAACTCGAATCCACTAATAGAGCGTAGCCGATGTTTTCTAAAATATTTTTTAATATTTATTTCATGTATGTTTCACTCACTAACTTTTATTCTAAAATTTCTTCATCACGTCATTAATTTTCTCACTCATAACTTTCTAGGCCTAAATCTGATAAAATACTCTTCTATAACACTATATTATTATGCTACAATAACCTTTATTCTTCTTTAAAATATAAATAAATAAAATTTAAATATAGTCAAAAATACAGCTGATACTCATTAAAGGATCTAGGTTATCGCGGTTCACATCGAAGGGTTCTACTTATTCACGCTAGACGATCACAAGGCCAAATTTACGGGGTATTTTTAAAGGGGGGTTAGTTATACTAATGGTTAGTCAAGTAAGTAAATAAGTATGGTGAGCGGAGGTTTAGTTACAGTGGATAACGGTCAGGTTGCGTTACTGCGTTGAGGCGTCTATAATCCCCACATACTCGTAGGGTCCCATCCTTTTTCGTGACGACGTGCAGTGGACTCGCCCAGGGGCTGTTTGAGGGTTCACAGATGCCCATTGCCATCAGGCGTTCGAATTCAGCCTTCGCCGCTGCATATTTGTCGGGCGGCAGAGGGCGTGGCCTAGCGAAGAGTGGGGGGCCGGTCGTCGTGATGAAGTGCTGTACATTGTGCTTGGCAGGTGTCTTCACCGACATAGGTCGAAGTACGTCAGGATATTCTCTCAGTATATCGTAGAATTCTTGGTCGCTGCTAATCAGGTAAACGGCTTCTTGAGTGGTTGAGACTTCTACGGCGTCGACTTGAAATTTAGTGGTCTTGTCGATGAGCTTCTTCTGGTCTAGGTCGATGAGTAACTTGTAGTGTCTGATGAAATCTGCTCCGAGGATTGAGGTCTTGATGTCTGCTATGACGAATGTCCAACGCAAGTCTCGTCGCAGCCCGAGGTTAAGAGTGATCGTCTTGTCCCCATAGGTCTTAATCGGTGTGTTGTTTGCAGCATAAAGTTTGTAGGTGCTTGATATCTGGTTCTTCTTATGGTGCGACGACAGTACAGATATTTCTGCGCCAGTGTCTACGAGGTAACGTTCTCGAGAGTTGCGATCGATGACACATAGGCGGTTGCTAACTGCAGGAACACCGACGCCCGCCAAAGTCGGTGTGGGTATTAGTTTTCCGACGTGTTGTGGTTCTTGCTACACGGCGATTCACATTTTCGTGCCCTGTCTCCAAATCTGAAGTGGTATCTGCAGAGCCATCCAGGATCACCTGGCTTGCGTGTAATTTCGTGCGTCGGTCTTGATCGTGAACGGGAACGACTGCGAGAGCGAAAGGGACGGCGATAGCGTTGCCGGCCGCTGGAACGTAGCGCTGCAATTTCGAGCGTCAAATTCTCAAGCTTTTGAGACAGCTTTTCGAAAAGTGCGATGTCACTGCTTGGTGGGGCTTGGGCTTCTGAGGTTCTTGTGACTGCAGCAACTGTGACTGGTTCGGTGTGCTCTAGCATCTTGTCGGCCATGGCGGCAAGGATATCCAGTGATGACTCATTGTTGACTGATAGAACGGTGCGTACTTGCACTGGAAGTTGATTCATCCATATGACTCGCAAACCGTCGTCTGGTACCATATTCTTGCCTAATTCTCGCATTCTTCTTAATAACTGTGTCGGCTTCTGATCTCCTAGCTCGAGACCGCTGATGAGCTTCTGGAATTGCCTGGATGCAGATTCTTCGTAAACAGAAAGAAGACGTGTCTTGAGCGCGCTGTACTTGCCGGTCATATTTGGTTTAAGAATAATGTCGCTGACTTGTTGAATATCGGCTGCTTGCATTACGCCGAGCGCGTATCTGAATTTCTGGTCGTCGCTGGTTTTTAACGGTTCTACGATTGCTTCGAACTGCGCAAACCATAAGCGTGGATTTTCGCGCCAAAACGGCAGTAATTTGGACTGAATGGAGATCCCGGCGAGATCGTAGCTTGATTGTGACAGCTCCGGTGCTGGAGCTTGCTCCTTCCGTGTTGGATTTTCCTCCGTGTCCGACATCTTGTGAGCGTCGAGGGTCACCAAATATGGGGACCTAGGCAGGAGATGATTCAAACGCCGATACCAGTAGAATAATGAACATTTATTTTAATAACTTATCGCTATATATACAATTTTCATATTAAAGAAAAACAACAAAATAGGTAGTCATAATTTGATTAATCTAAGTTTACCCTAAGTATTGAGAACTTGCGAATACTAGCGCGATGGCATATCATCTATCTCGCTCTTATGGTAAATATACAAATGGGTAGTTGGCTAAACTGGTTTCTTGGATTACCCGTCTGCATCGACTCTCGGCCGTAAGAGTGGCACGTCCGATCTTCCGTCTCACTCCAACGGCAACGTAAATATGCGCGCGGCGCCTGCGCGCGCTTCAGTTGTCTCCGGCCGCCGATGCGAACGCATGTCCCATATTCTTGATAAAGTGTAAAAAAATGTATTCGTTTTTTTACATATGATTTGTTTTGTTTCAGAATTTCATCAACGAATTGCTAGATAAAGCGAAAACTCTGTAGGTTAAGAGAACGGAACCAAATCTCATCTCGCTCGCGCCGCGACCGCACGCGGGCGCGGGGGCGGGCGCGGGCCGTCTGCGGCGGCGCGGAGCAGCGCGCGGGCGGCTAGCGACACACCGCCGCCCGCGCTGAGGCACGGTTGACGCCGTAGGGAACAGTTTTTGACGCGTGCGTAAAATGCCGCTTTACGATATGTATGCATCGATCGGATTACTATAGTTTCAGAATTTGGTCGTGCTTCATTTGTTTCGTTGTAATTCCATTTGAAAACCTGCCTAATTATTGTAGTTGAAGCGTAAAGACCATTCTTAGATGGAAAGTCCCTTTAGCGAATACATAATGTACCGGGTACTTTCGACGATTTTGTCCGCTCTTCAAATAGGTATATAGTGAGTATAGTGACCTACGAGCGTCTTCCCTTTATTGAGTGTGCGAACCGCGGCGGCCGGGCCGCGCGCGGCCGGCGCGCGTGACGTGACGTGACATATCAGCGACGCCCCGCCCGCGCCCGACGACTCGCATCGTGACGAGCGTGTATTATGCTCGATCTAGATGTGCAAATCTACACCCCCTAATTATTATATTCTCAGTTGGCTACTTTAGAAATTAACTATCTCAAAAAATGTATTACACTGTGCGACAACCTAGGGTGTGAATATCTTAAGATAAGATACTTCACAGAGTCATTATTATAAAAACAAAAAGCTGTCAGCCGTGGTGCCTGAAATTCAAACGATAAAAAGCAACAGCAGAAATTACCATGCTACGGTTTTCACAAACTATGAGAGCTTTTTAACAAAATAAAACATACAGTAAGAATGTGTATAGATATAAATAGAACATTAAATTTTAGTCAGCTAACTTAGCTGCTAACTGCACAATTATTGTTGACATGGTTGAATCAAATTGGCCAATTGAGATAATAAATAGAATAGGTAATACTCATAGATAGGTAAAGATAAGTCTAAATGAAAGAGGGTCGACTATACGTAAGTACCGCATGTATAAGTAGCATTAATCTGTCCGTTACACACTGCGCCCTGTAAACCCGTAATGGCACGTAGTTTAATAGTTTGGTCAGCACATTTCGGTAAATTGTTTGCTGTTTCAATTTGATAATTATTGTCATGGTATAAGCTAGATTATTGTGTAATCTAATTTTATTAAAGCATAAGATAAAGGCAATTTAAACAATCTTAATTATAAAGATATTTTTACTTTGTACTAACTGTGATAAGTTAATTGTAACAGTATTAAAATGTTTAGTCGCAGTGTATCGCAGAATATCACCATGTTCTGATTTTTGGTCAAACAAACACACGGCAATATCAAGTGTAATTATTCGTGCTGGCCAAACTACAACAGTACTACTTATAAATGAGGTCGCTAATTGAAATAACTAAACATGAGTCTCTAAAGCAGCGATGGCCTCGATGGCCGCCATCAGAGAGAACCCAAAGCTTCACTTAAGCCAAGTTTCGGCTCTTAGATTGATGTATGTTACCTACCTACAATATGACCCTCGGGTCAACAAGTTTGGAGACTCGTGCAGTATAATAGTTATTTGTTAAAAGTTGTATTTTAACTCCGAGTGTGGAATTGAAAAACGAGCAAGTGAAAGGATTCTATAGTTGAACCACGAGCGAAGCGAGTGGTTCGAAAATAGAATCCTGAACTTGCGAGTTTTTTAACACACGAGAAGTAAAATACATTTGCACCCGAGTTTAACACAAAACTTTTCCCCTCACTATAGCGAGGAAACTACAACGCAAAAAATGCGTTTATCACTGCTTCCAGTAGTTCCACAGGTGGTAAATCATCTTTATTACTAGATTCACCTACTTTTATCAATTTTAAAGCAGTTAATTTGACTTTATTCAAGGTCAAATTACTTTACCCACTAGTGGATAAAATGCGTTTTTACCCGTTGGTATTAAAGGACAAAACACGTGTTTCCGAGCTAGTGAGGGGAAAAGTAACAGTTGTATGTATTGTATTATAGGGCGGGGCTTGCGTCTCGTGTGATTACCTCTAGAGCTGTAGTGGCGAGCCGAGTTCTTGCTATCGTGTCCTCGTATTGTTAATATTTTGTAAAGGGAGACGCGCGCCGCGGCCGGGACCGGAGCCGGGCCCGACTATAGCCGGGAAACGAGCTACCTAAACATATAAGGTGTTTTAAATTATTCATGACCGAAGAGTTACTGACATTTTCAGTCAGATGACTGACCACTCTGACCAGCCACAAACTGTAAAAGCAAAAGAACCTTATAATTATTATGTTGTGCAGGTACCTACTCCATTCCTAATTCTTCAAAAAAGCTAATTGATGGAATGTCCTATTGGACGTATCAATTTTTCTTGGAATTTACACTTTTACAATTACGAATAGTACCTAACTAAACATCATTTGAAACACTTTATCCGTTTAGCTACTATTAGCGTACTTACGACACTGGGCATTGTGTCTGCTGTACCTACGCCGTGTGTAGGACTGCAGCACGGAAGCATGGTCGCACGATAGACGATAAAATATCAGGCCGTCCCTATCGCACTTACAAATAGTGCGATAGGGACGGCCTGCTATTTTATCGTCTATCGCGCGACCATGCTTCCCGTGCAGGTGTACGCACTACGCAGTCTGCGGGCCCCGCAGGCAGGACGACCGGCCGCGGCGCGCTGAACCATCGCTGATAGACTTTTGTAATAAATCGATTTATTAGATTTTGCCGTTTTATTAACACAACCCTTGGAAATACCCCACCAAATTACCGATACCGAGGCCACAAGCCGGGTATCCTCTACCTCGACACGCAAACTAGGGGCTCGGGCCGCGACTTGAAGCAAACAGCATCATGTATAAGTAAGTAGTCATATTAGTGCAATCTCTCGACACAGGATAAGTATTAAACTTTTAGAGTCTGACAAGAGTACAATCAAAATGACACAACCAACAACATAGTGGGTTAACATTATGTGTGTCAAGTTTCAAGTTAATTGGGTCAGTAGTTTTGGAGAAAATTGGCTGAGACAGACGCACGAGTGATCCTGTAAGGATTCCGTTTTTCGTTTTTGAGGTCTTCTTAGTCGTTCCCTCATGGCTGAGGGTCGTGACCAACAGTGATTTCTCTCCACTTGACGCGGTCTAGGGCCATATGGACTGCCATCTGCATGGAACCACAAGCTTTCTTCACGGTCTCAGCCCACCTTAGCGGTATTCCACCCCTGGAGCGTCGGCCTTCGACTTTGCCAAGCATAATTTTCCTTTGGAGAGTGTGCTGTTTAGAACGCATGATATGCCCGAAGAACCTGTGTATTCTCTCCTGACAAATAGTTGAGAGCCGCTTGGTGATATTCAGTTCTCGCAGTATTGACTCGTTTGTTCTAAAAGCAGTCCATGGGATCCTGAGCATTCATCTCCAGCACCACATCTCAAAAGCATCAAGTTTTTTGGGGTAGGTACCGAACCCTACAAAGTGGAAATACTTTATAGCGAACCATGGTAAATGATCATGTTGAACCTCACCGCCGCTCAAAAATATTTGAGAGTTGTTCTTAATAACCCTATCAGTTCGGTAAGCGTATATCGTTGATTTGGCCCAAATGGAAATCTAACCGAATGAATACAGTCGACGCGGGATACGGTTTCCCTATAAGTGGTTTTAAATTAATGCGCTTATTTTAAACACTGTAACCAAGTCATTAAGACGATACGATACAGGTCAATTCTCCATACAAACGCTCTCGACTATTTCCTCCCTGGTTTTTGTAGACAGAGCAATAATTTTTTCAACACAGATTATTATTATTTTTTTCAGTACAGATGGCGTTTTGTTTACGCACTAGTGTGAGAAGTGGTTCATTATATGCCAGGTCGAAACTTCGGAGGTCCATCTGTACTGAAAAACGTCGTTCGATACACGTGCGAAAAGGAAATTCGTAACTCGTGTCGATTTAAAACACTCCCTTCGGTCGTGTTTTAATTTATCGCCACTCGTTTCGAACTTCCTTTTTTTCGCACTTGTATCGAAATGTACTATATCTGTGTCGGACCGTTTTGATTTTTTTGCCATTTTTATTTTAAAAGACGCTAGAGCCAATCAAAAATTTCTAAAATCGGCCTTTTTCAATATGGCTCAAAAAAAGGTGTGATACTCAAGATCGGTAACAATTAGCCAAAAAATCTAAGTACTTAATTGATAGCTAATTATCAATTACGTTCTAATTATGACTTAATTGATGATTAATTATCAATTAAGTCATAGTTAAGAAAAAAAATATATCACAATTTAGTGTTGCCCCATTATGAAAGTTGCTCAGTGTGACCCTCCCCAGTACCCTGTTCACTCCTGCTCACGACTAGGGAATGCAATCTCGACGAGATTGGAGCCCAGGCGAGATCTCGGGAATTCGTGAAGTCAATCTCGCGAGATCTCGCCAATTTCGAGATCTCGCGAGATTGGCTGGTTTGTGGGTTTATTCTTGTAAATAATCACAATATAGCAATGAATAAGGATAAAACATATAAAAATAATAAGAATGATTGGTATTATGAAACAAATACTTATCTTAACTATTTTTTCATATTTTTTTTTATGTATTTTACTTTATTTAACATATATTATATCTCTCATCTCATAATATATTTTTAAGAACTTTGAAGTACTTTTTGATTATCATGTAAGGAAATGAAATGAAATAATTATTCACGAGTGACTACAAAAACCAAGCGTGCCGCAAACAGTACACAGTAGAGACTACGTACTTGAAAATTCCTCAACGTATCGCTTTGTTGATGAAAGGATAAAAACTTAACATTATAAAAGTCAAGGTTATCCCTACTATCATTAAAAATACTCACACAAAAACATTAGCTATACTCAATTATGACTAGTTGAGTACTAATAAATGACATAAAATATTTCAAAATTGGTCTCTTAATGCACCGCCTATAATCTTCTCTGCTTTGCTCAAAGGTTGACTGGTAGAGAATGCCTCATGGCATTAAGTTCTCCTTTTGTACATTAAGTTGTTACTTAGTGCAATAAAGTTTAAATAAATAAAAATATTAGACTACCAATACAATACGCTTCTTAAACGCGACAGTAAAATGTGAAACTAAAATAGAAATAAAAATAGAAAACGATGTATAACAATAACATATTAATATATAATCGTGGGACTATTTAAATAAGAAATAAAAAATATAGTTAAATGATGTAGGGAACAAATCAAATTATTTTATTAAATATTTTTCCCGGGTTCGATTCCCGGCTTCGCCATCAGTGGGCTTCATATAGTAACTATTTCAGTTTATAGTAAAATGATTTGATTTTTTGAGTGTTAAATAGAAATTGTTATTGCCTAACAAACGACAGCCGTAGTTATAGGCTTCTGCTCTCTCGGCATCCAACAAAGCTGCACGAAAATTCGTTAAATTCGTAAAATAGATAGTTAAGTATACCGGGTGCCCGGTAATGAATGGACAACCTTTTAACCACCAAGAGGGCACCTTATACTGATCCAGAAAATCGACCTTAAGGTTTAGTAAAAGTCGCCTGGTTTTCGAGATTTTCACACTTTTTAAAATTTTAGGTAGTATTAAAATTTTAAAAAGTGTGGACCAGTATAAGGTTCCCTCTTGGTGGTTAAAAGGTTGTCCATTAATAACCATTAAAATTTTAAAAAGTGTGAAAATCTCGAAAACCAGGCGACTTTTACTAAACCTTAAAGTCGATTTTCTGGACCAGTATAAGGTGCCCTCTTGGTGGTTAAAAGGTTGTCCATTAATTACCGGGCACCCTGTATACACACAGCCATAAGTGTTATACCATAATGAATGGCGAATCATACAAATTGCCCTGGCACCCCCCGAATTCTTACGAAACGATCCGAATCTGTTGTCATTCGGTCGCAATCTGCATCTTTTTGAGAAGTATCAAGACTAAGTATATTTAGAGCAGGTATATATAATATATATATATATTTAAATGTATATGTATGTATATAATTATGTTATATTTATGTAAATCTATAATATGTAATTTATATGTATTTATTATAGTTATTAATAGTGTCTTAAATAGGTAAATATATTTATATAAGTCCCTATTTTTTTTTTCTATAACGTAGTCCAATAAAATCAAGTCTTTAGTGTTCTTTACATATCCCGCACCTTTTTTTGGTCTTCTCTGTTTGGCCTAAAAGGTTGACTGGTAGAGAATGCCATGTAGCATTAAGTTCGCCTTTTGTAACTGTATATTTTTACTGTGCAATAAAGTTTAAATAAATAAATAAATAAATCTGTTCCGAACATTTGATTGAGATAGGTGAGTGTAATACGAGAGTTGAATCTAAGTAGAGATCTAGATCTCTACTGAGTTGACGAGTTCAGTCAAATGATATAATAGTTCATATAAATCACTTACAACTTGCGAACGAAACATGTCTAGTCAGTTCGCGAGCTTCCAATAAGACTTTTTATGATTGAGCTCAATCTCGTTGATCTCGCGAGATCTCGTCGATTTTTCGGCCGAGATCAATCTCGCTAAAAATTACCGAGATCTCGTACAAAAGAGATCTCGCGAGAACGAGATTGCATTCCCTACTCACGACTCACCCTGTATTTAACTGAAATTCCCAAATTGAAAGTGGGACTCCTTTCCATTTGGCAGCACCATGCCCAGTAATAACCGACCAAAATTATTTTCGTTTATGGCCGCTGTACACATATGGCCAACGGTTCCACCAACCCCCTTGGCCAAGCGTGTAGAGGGCTACTTGGCCGTAAGTTGGCGCTTGCGCTTGCCGGCCAACCGATTGATGTCGGTTTTTTGTCCACACATCAAAGGATCTTGGCGCCAATGGCCAACTGCGTTTACACGTTGGCGCTTCATTCAGTTGGTCGTCACTCGTCAGCCGTCAGAGAGGACAGTAGTTAAATATTTACGAAAATAATAAGTTTATCTATGCCAATAATAGTGTAGATTTTAGGAAATAAAATAACCTTGCAAATGTTTAATGTATTTCCTAAAAAAGATAAATGTTCTTATCAGAATATTCAAAAAATTGTTAATATTTCAAATAATTTAATTTTACTACGGGGTTATTATTTTTTAATCAAATTTTTCTGACAACATCTATGACCTAGAATTTCCTAGACTTTTCCATTCCACGTCCATCTTTCATGAAGAGCCAATGCCAAGTGATTGGTTCGCCAATGTGTAAACAGCGGCTCTTATCTTGGCCAAGGGGTTTCACAAAGGGCTGGTGGAACCGTTGGCCATATGTGTACAGCGGCCATAATATCTGTTAGTTATTTTCGCAATAACAAAGAAATTTCTACCTACGATACACATAGATTTATATATTATTAAGCTAGATTGAGTTGTTAGGCCAAAAAGTGTGTCCACATGAGAGGGTAAAGTTGGTGCTGGTGTCCCTCTCGCACTTATTGCCACTGTCAAAATCATTTGAATGACGTCATCGCTGTCATTATTTGGGGATACCGGTCAATATCCAAAGTTACTACCAAAATCTACTAATACCGAATTAAAGGTTTTTTTAATTGCGCAAAATTTTGGTTTTATGGCTTCATAATAATGACTTACCAATTCGTTACAAGGTATTAATATCCTTGCCTCGATATAATACAAAAATTATTTAAGAAGTTTATAAACTTAGTTATCATACAGGTAAAAATACTACTACTATAGTAATCTCTTTAACACTGGTCACACGTGCGAGAGGGACACCAGCCCCAACTTTGACCCTCTCATGTGGACACACTTTTACTAGTCTGATAAGAACGCCTTTCTGTACCGGTGATAAAGTTCAATTTAGTATGGCAAAAAAAGTGTGAGCTCAGTCCCTAGTGAAAGTCCATGATGATGCATGACAAAATCGTATGAGGAGGCACACTCAAAGGTTATGACAGGTGGCGCCACCCTATTAGTCCATTGCACAGATAAAGAATTTCATACGTGAGAGCGAGAAGATATGTTTTTTCTCTCTCTCACATATGAATGACAGTGACCACAGTGATATACCTACACTTGCACAGGCGCCGCCTGGTGGAATAAAATGTCAGTGTGCCTCCTCATTCGGAAAGGTCGAATATCGATAGGATAGGGTAACCCAAATCAATGATACATAGGATAAGAGTTCCGTATCATGAATGATTGGACACTTGGTTACAGGTCCATTTGACCTATATTAATTTACTGATGTACATGTTAAAGTCGTTATACCTCAGTCACACACTCGACGAGCGGCGTGGGAAGTAGGCAGAGGCATAGTGTGGCCGCGCTACTCGTCATGCCCACCGCTCCCTATTTTGTCGAGAGTCAAAGGGCCGGCAGCAACCTAGTGCTAATCGCGCGAATAGGGGCAGTGTCTGGCCGGAGAGAGCAACATCGCGAGGAGCATAGTGCGGCAAAGGTATTTTATTTTCTTCTTTTAGAGACACATTCAAGTCTTCTCTAATCGTTCTAATCAATTAATGCCAACAAAATCATTTTCGTCAATTCCCTAACTGGTCAATTTACTGTGTCCGTCAGGATGGCGTGAGAGATGTCTGAATCGTCACAACATTTGCACCAAATAACTGTACCTATAGCGAAGAAAACTGTACCTCAAGCAATTACGCATTAAATAGATAGTGACATAGACACGCCGTTCTGACGTCAGGCTGGCGCGCATAGCCGTGTATCGCCCCAACTTGTGGGAACTATGTTCTGGATCATATATCAATAAACTGTACTTCATAAAACTGCCAAAAATAATATTTAAATCACACGTGATATCGGTCAAATCAACAAAAAATTTTACTGCTCATTTGTATGTTTTGCCTATCAATTTGCAACAGGCGCTTGTTTTCTCGTAATACATGTAATAAATGCACATAAATTATTCATTACTTCTGCCTTAGTGCGTTTTCACATTATCCGATCCGATATCGGATGTCGGAAGGATTTCAATAGAAAAAATCCAAGATGGCGCCTGTAATGTATGGGATAACGGTCCGACATCCGATATCGGATCGATTATTACATGTATTAGGGCCCGCGCACACGGGCAACTGTTGCCGGCGACTTTTTTGTGGCGACCATGGCCTAGTATGAAAGTGCGCACACGAGGCGACGCAACTTTTCATACAAATACGAAAGTCGCCGAGCAACTGTTGCCTCCGTGTGCGCGGGCCCTTACGAGAAAACAAGCACCTGTTCCAAATTGATAGGCAAAACATACAAATGAGCACTAAAATTTTTCGTTGTTGATTTGACCGATATCACGTGTGATTTAAATATTATTATTGGCAGTTTTATGAAGTACAGTTTATTGATATATGATCCAGACCATAGTTCCCACACGTTAGGGCGATACACGGCTATGCGCGCCAACCTGACTTCAGAACGGCGTCTATGTGACTATCTATTTAATGCGTGATTGCTTGAGGTACAGTTTTCTTCGCTATAGGTACAGTTATTTGGTGCAAATGTTGTGACGATTCAGACATCTCTCACGCCATCCTGACGGACACAATTTACTCTACTTAAATAAATCGCTAGTAGTGGATATAAGAATGAAATTCACGAAATTGAAGAATGGTCGACATTCAAGAAACAGCCCCCTGATAATTTCCCCCAATTCGCCATTTTCGATAATTCGTAGTCTGCATAGCAGCATACGGAGATGATGTTTCGTCCGGTTCAACCTCGTCACTCATATCATAGAAAAAGGGATAGTAAAATACATGTTTAAAAAAGTAAAAACGTTGATTTAATTTATAAAACTTAATACTACGATTCAGGTATCTCTTCGGTCCCTCGATGGCACTACGTGTCAGTATCAGTACGTGTCCATGGGCTCGTCGTCACCGTGGTCTCGCGGCGTGAGCTCGAGCGGCGGCGCCACCAGGTCGGCGGCGGGGCCGGCGGGCGCGGGCGCGGCGAGCGGCGCGAGCGCGGCGCGCAGCTGCAGGAAGCGGCGCTTGAAGGCGAGTCCGCAGCCGCGCGAGCGCCGGAACTCCAGCAGCGTGAGCCCCGGGTCCGCGTCCGCGTCCGCGTCGGCGGGGCGCGCGCGCACGGCCCACGCGCGCATGCGCACGTCGCCGCCGCACTCCACGGCGAGCAGGTGCGGGTAGTGCGGCAGACGGCGCCACGCCATGGCTAGCCGGTCGAGCGCGGCGGTGAGCGCGGCGAGCGCGCGCGCGGGGTCGCCGCGCAGCCACACGCGCGTCATGCGGCGCACGAGGCGCGCCACGACGCCGGGCTGCGTCTGCGTCTGCGTGGCCTGCGTGGGCTGCGACAGCAGTAGGTCGCGCGCGGCGGCGGGCTGCGAGTGCACGAGGAGCGCCACGTCGCCGTCCGGCGAGTCGAGCGGCTCCGGAGCCGAGAGCGCGGCCGGTTGGGAGCACCAGGTGCGGGCGTCTAAAAATAAACAAACACTTGTATACAATGCTGGACAAAATGCATCATACACCGACATATAAAATAAACTTTCTATCATAATTTCTTTGCCCTTAAACTTAACATCACAGTTGTGTTGGAAAACTTTTAGCTAATTTCATGGCGTACAACATACAGACAATAACATAAATATGATTGTACAATTATTGTTTTACATGGGTATAAATATAAATATTAGTACTTTTAGCTCTGGACAAATTTGATCATACAGTAACTAAAATACGAATGAAATGCAATGTAGTAGTGTGTATGGCTTTCATCTGCTTTAGATATTGCTGCTTGTCTCGGAGGAACATTTTCAGGTACAAACTGAAGGTATTTATCTAACCCAAGCTTTTTCCTGTGTGCCTACTAAAGTAGGCAAAGTGGGTATAATTCAGAATAACATTTGATATTTTCTTTGTTTTTCCAAAAACTTCCTTAAATTTTGGCTAGGATTGATAACATGAGACTATGTTAGCCATTGAAGCTACTTAATCCTATGAATCACAACGAACGCATGAAATAGACATTGTTATCATTACATCAAGCAACCAACAGAATATAACTGGTGTACGGAGCACTAGCAGCCCATACATCAATTTGATCCTTCGAGCCGGATGCAAATTGATGCATGGGCTGCTAGTGCTCCGTACACCAGTTATATTCTGTTGGTTGCTTGATGTAATGATAACACTCACTATTGCCGAAACACTTTATTGTCACAAAAATACCTTAAGTATAAAAGCGCGAAATAATGAATGAAAATGCTAATGAGAACACGCGTGATGGGCGGTAATTATGCATGTGAACTGACTCGTATTCTAATGCTTTACGCAATTGTAAGTAATTTCGCTGAGATGGCAATGTGCGGTATGTGGACCGAACAGACATACTAGTATTTTCTTTCAGTCATCTTTATTAAACACATCATATATATTCAGACGGGCGATGGCTGAAAGACAATACCAGTATGTATATCTCATGTGTTTGTTATGATTAATAGGAATGAATAGCTTGAATGGCTAGCATAGTCTCATGTAATCAATCCAAGCCAAAATTTAAGGAAGTTTTTGGAAAAATAAAGAAAATATCAAATGTCATTCTGAATTATACCCACTTTGCCTACTTTAGTAGAGACACAGGAAAAAGCTTGGGTTAGATAAATACCTTCAGTTTCTAACAGAAAATGTTTCTCTGAGACAATCGGCGATATCTAAAGGAGATGAAAGCCATACACACTACTACATTGCATTTCATTCGTATTTTAATTACTGTTTGATCAAATTTGTCCAGAGCCTAAAGTACTGATATTTATACTCATGTAAAAAAATAATTATACGCCATGAAATTAGTTAAAAGTTTTCCAATACAACAGTGATACTAAGTTTAAGGGTAAAATAAATTATGATAGAAAGTTTATTTTATATATCGGTGTATGATGCATTTTGTCCAACACTGTACATATAATAAAATTTACTTTCTCATTCCCCTCTGATAAACATTTAGTATTAATTAAATCTAAATCCAATCATAAAAATAAACGTTAAGTAAA
The DNA here is from genome assembly GCF_023078275.1 of Leguminivora glycinivorella. NCBI lineage: Eukaryota > Metazoa > Arthropoda > Insecta > Lepidoptera > Tortricidae > Leguminivora > Leguminivora glycinivorella. The sequence continues at coordinate 38,357,098 of NC_062971.1, forward strand.
AAAATTTACAGAACGATTACCATGTCATCAATATGCTGGTACAGTCGACTATACTCGGCACGGGAATTCGAGTCCAAAAAATCTACTATGATGTTGCCATTGCAAGAAAATGTATGTAGAATAGTATAATCCTTTTTTTTTAAAGCAAACGCAAAGATAATTTATTTATTGATAATTTCAATCCTTTGAATGAAATATTTAATAGTATTTACTTATTTACATAAATACTAGGACGCCCGAATAAAAACAACATTTTCCATGATTTTTAGTTGCAAAGTTGGTTTTGAGCTTGTATCACTTCAGGTATTAATAACATTTGGTGCTTTATTTTACGGGATGGTAGAAACTCCGATATTGTGATAATTTTTTTTAAAAACTCTTAGTTTAGCAACGAAATAGTGTACATCGCGCGTTATGGTTGTCATGACCGCCATTTTTTTTGACACTTTCTGAATGTTCGAATGTTTTATTTTGTTCCATGGTGATTTCTGCCTTGTTGAGTTTTTGTGTTTTGTTAAGTTTTTGTTTCCAGTTGAGTCATCGTGTGCCTAATTTAATACGCATGGGCAGAAATTGCACTGGTCTGAAAAATGCCATCTTAAGTGCAAAAATTTGTGATTTATTAATTCAATGTCTATTGTTAATTTAAAACAAAGAAAAACACAACATGATGGCAACACCAGTAGCGAATTAACTTCAATTGAATAATAAGTATGATTTTGTATTTGGAGTTTTTTACCTGCTAAATAACAAAAATATTTTATTAAAAGGTTGACGAATCCTGAATAGTATTTTGACAGTGACATTGATGTATCTGTCGTAGCTTTTTTGGACTTGAATTCGAGTGGTTAGATCAGTTACCCAAACGCGTTAGTTCCGCGTAGCACCATTTCCAGTCGCATTGTTCCCCAAACGCGTTAGTTCCGCATCGCGCCGTTTCCAGTCGCATTTTTCCCCACTAGAGTTTGTTGTCGTTCATGTATGTTTCTATTGGCATGTATTGACAGGCGATTCTTTATCTAACAGTTTTTTTTTCTTAATCGTTTATTTTACCAAGAGCATTTACCACTTTGTCGACCTTCGTCCCATAGCATTTTTTTCTATTCGATTGATGTTTCAGACGCAAATATTAACAGTCGCTCTTTTAAATAGGTTGATCAACAAAAAATAGTTACGGAAAATTTATATTTGTCATTGTTTACACAGAAATCAAATCCGAGATTAGATATCCATTAAGGAAACTTAAGATTTAATATGTTAAATTTAATGTTATTGTTTCCTCGACGATGTCAAAACTAGGTAATCGAATAAATTTGTCTCGATAAATGTTACGAACAAATACACCGTGTTTTTATTGAACTCCGTTAACTTTAAGGGCGGCTCCGGATGAAAACCTAACTGCGTGTCGAATTTGATGGAAAACAAAACAAACACGGTGTATCAATGACCAATTTGAAACCATGATTGCAGAGCTGCAGAGTTAGCTTTGCCTGAATTTACGCACAAATTGACTACCTGTCAACTTTCAATCGAGAATTAATCGTAAAATCAATCGATTAAGATACGGATTTAATGAATTTCAATCGTATGTTAGGTCGATTAATTTAATCGCGATTAAATCCATCGTTGACTAATTTTGACGATTTTTTTAATCAATTAATTAGTCGAATAAAAAGTTAATCGATTAATGCCCATCTCTGGCTGTACTATTTCTAATTTCAATTATTCTATGTCATATTTTTTCCTGTCAATATTCGTTCGATATTCATTGTAAATATACCATAATACATCGTTTTTATTAAATCTGGAGTTTCTACGACATAAACCCGTTGTTCCCCGGCAACAGCCAGAGATGGGCATTAATCGTTTAACTTTTTATTCGACTAATTAATTGATTAAAAAAAATCGTCAAAATTAGTCAACGATGGATTTAATCGCGATTAAATTAATCGACCTAACATACGATTGAAATTCATTTAATCCGTATCTTAATCGATTGATTTTACGATTAATTCTCGATTGAAAGTTGACAGATAGTCAATTTGTGCGTAAATTCAGGCAAAGCTAACTCTGCAGCTCTGCAATCATGGTTTCAAATTGGTCATTATTTTTAAAATCAGCATTACCTACCTAAAACCTCTAAAAACAAAAAGATCATGTAATGTTTTGATACACCGTGTTTGTTTTGTTTTCCATCAAATTCGACACGCAGTTAGGTTTTCATCAGGAGCCGCCCTTAAAGTTAACGGAGTTCAATAAAAACACGGTGTATTTGTTCGTAACATTTATCGAGACAAATTTATTCGATTACCTAGTTTTGACATCGTCGAGGAAACAATAACATTAAATTTAACATATTAAATCTTAAGTTTCCTTAATGGATATCTAATCTCGGATTTGATTTCTGTGTAAACAATGACAAATATAAATTTTCCGTAACTATTTTTTGTTGATCAACCTATTTAAAAGAGCGACTGTTAATATTTGCGTCTGAAACATCAATCGAATAGAAAAAAATGCTATGGGACGAAGGTCGACAAGTGGTAAATGCTCTTGGTAAAATAAACGATTAGGAAAAAAAAACTGTTAGATAAAGGATCGCCTGTCAATACATGCCAATAGAAACATACATGAACGACAACAAACTCTAGTGGGGAAAAATGCGACTGGAAACGGCGCGATGCGGAACTAACGCGTTTGGGGAACAATGCGACTGGAAATGGTGCTACGCGGAACTAACGCGTTTGGGTAACTGATCTAACCACTCCTCTGCACGCGAATTCAAGAGTATAAGGAGGCACACTCAATCTCAAAAGATATGTATCAATTTTTTCACCTTATTATTTTTGACGACCGGTCTGGCCTAGCGCGTAGTGACCCTGCCTGCTACGCCGCGGTCCCGGGTTCGAATCCCGGTGGGCATTTATTTGTGTGATGAACGAAGATATTTGTTCCTGAGTCATGGATGTTTTCTATGTATTTAAGTATTTGTATATTATATATATCGTTGTCTGAGTACCTGCAACACAAGCCTCCTTGAGCTTACCGTGGGACTCGGACAATCTGTGTAAGAATGTCCTATAATATTTATTTATTTTATTACAATGCAATAAGGTGAATAAGTGGATACATCTCTTTGTACTCGACTGTACATATATGATAGCAAAATAAAATTCTAATTCTGAATATTGTTATACATATAATAATTCAGCCTAGATAATACGCTTTTATACGCATGATATATTAAATATTTTATTTTCTAATTAACAAAATCTAATTAATAAACAAAAAGAAAATCTTGCACATTTTTTCATATTTCGCATTTAAAAAAATATTTTGCATAAAACAGATAGGCCTTACCATTGTTACCAATGAAATCTTCTTGAACCCGTCGTCGGCGTCGCGCAGTCACGCAGTGCTTGTGCGAGCTCAGTGCTTTGGTAATCTAGCTTTATGAGCTCGAGGTACGTCATGGAGCTAAATCGCCAAAGCACCGCGCCGCACTGTCCGCCCGCACTCGCCGCGGCGATCCTCCGCGTCTACACGTTACGCCTTCAGACTCGCCAAATAGGATTTTATGGAGATAAACATGGTTTTAGTTTCATATGTGTCGGGTTACATTTCTAGGGTTAGAATTTATCTTGAAGTACGCACGGTGAGCGATCGGTGAGGTTGGCGCGCCCCGTGTTGAGGCACGAGGCAGCTCTGAGACTGGGCCACTCAGAGTCACCTAGTACCTGACACGGACCACTCCGCGGTCTCCATATTTATTATCTCACCACATTTTCCAGTCTCGTTTTGTTCTTAGATTATAAAGTTTGTGAATGTACTTTAATCCCCTCAACTATCGTGAGCGTCGATCTCCGTCAGCGGCACACGTAGGGGCTGCCATTTTATACTGAAAACCTGCCACGACGCGAAAATTTAAAATATCGGCGTACCGCCCAAGGAGATAAGGGCATTCATCTACTACGGCCGACAGGAGTGACAGGACACATAAATATAATAATTTAGGTATAGAATAAGACGCCACCAATAGACACAAGGAAGCCACCGACCGAACGAAGCGAAGGCACCACATCTCAGTTCGAACAAAAATGATTCGTTTTCTATGGACCACATACTCGAACGAGTTCTCGATAAATTTATCCGGTTCTGTAATACTAGTGATTATTTAGTAGACAGGTGAGGCGGGCTACTCACCGACACCGGCGCTCCTCTCGGGCAGGTCGTGGCGCTCGCTCAGCCAGGGGTGCTGCAGTAGGCGGTCGAGCGAGGCGCGCCGCGCCGGGTCTACATGCAGCGCGGAGGCGAGCAGCGCGCGCGCGCCCGCCGACAGCTTGCGCCACGGCGTCGCCGCCTCCGAGCCCGCGCTCCACGCCGCGAAGCGCGCGTCAGACGCATGTGCGCGCTCCCAAGGCAACTCTGTATACGATGTCAGAGTCAGCGTCGCTAGTTCAAACGATCGCGTTGCGATAAGTGTTAACCGTACGAGAACAAAAGTATAAAGCCCCATTTAGATGGTACGAGTTTCTCGCCTCGAACGTACGATTATCGAAGTACGAGAAAAAATATCGTATCATGTAAACTATGCGTACGATATCGCACGAGAGGGGGCGATAATCGCCTCGCCTTTGATATCTGTATGTCTCCGTGTAAACAAAACACATATGCGAGAATCGTATGTATACGAGTTTATACGCTACTCAGTCGAAATGAATTCAGTAGAAATCATGTAAAACATGGTGTTTTTATATTTATAGCTACTTCTCAGTAACTGCTAAAACCAAAAATAAATTCGGCTTATTAATATTATACAGTTAATGTTTACCTACTGACATTTTACCCCATATATCTATGGGGCAAAATGCCTACTATAATTTAAAAAAAATGTTATTTATATTCTATGTTTAATAATATCCCAAACCTAATCGCAAGTATCGCAACCAAGATTTTATTAGCTAAGTAACGCTACGGTCGAAATCATTATTTTCCCTATTGTATATTATTGAGACCTTCATAAAATCATTTATAGTGTTTTTAATATTATTGGATACTATTCATCTTAAATTCAAATAAATCCAATGTAAATTATACCCAATATTATAAAAAAGCATATAATATATGTGTTTAAAACTCGTATGACATTATCGTATGCGATAATCGCCTGGCGAGTATCGTACCAAAACGTTTACATTAGTGCGAGAAATAAAAACTCGCATACGAGTATCGTATGCGAGACTCGCCAGGCGATTATCGCCAGGCGAAATAGTTTAGACGGAGAGTAGAATTTTCGGGAGATATTTCCATAAAATTTTTCGACTCGTCTAAACCGGTTCTCGTATGACATTTTTTCTCGAACGTGCGATTATCGCACGAATCGGAGCGAACCGATTTTCATACGAGTTTTGCCTGTCAACTTGCGTGCTTAGTTGCTAATTAATTAATTATAAACACATATTATATTATATGCTTTTTTATAATATTGGGTATAATTTACCTTGGATTTATTTGAATTTAAGTTGAATAGTACCCAATAATATTAAAAACACTATAAATGATTTATGAAGGTCTCAATAATATACAATAGGGAAAATCATGAATTCGCCCGTAGCGTTAACTAGCTAATAAAATCTTGGTTGCGATACTTGCGATTAGGTTTAGGATATTATTAAACAGAATATAAATAACATTTTTTTAAATCATAGTAGGCATTTTGCCCCATAGATATATATTATGGGGTAAAATATCAGTAGGTAAACATTAACTGTATAATATTAATAAGCCGAATTTATTTTTGGTTTTAGCAGTTACTGAGAGGCAGCTATAAATATAAAAACACCATGTTTTACATGATTTCTACTGAATTAATTTCGACTGAGTAGCGTATAAACTCGTATACGATTCTCGCATATGTGTTTTGTTTACACGGAGACATACAAATATCAAAGGCGAGGCGATTATCGCCCCCTCTCGTGCGATATCGTACGCATAGTTTACATGATACGATATTTTTTCTCGTACTTCGATAATCGTACGTTCGAGGCGAGAAACTCGTACCATCTAAATGGGGCTTAAAGGAATAAATGAGCCGGCGTCCTTTGATTTAAAAATGTGTGTCGTATTCGTAATGAGAGAAGACATAATTTTAAGGTATAAAATAAGAAATCGAATAGGGATTCGTCAAGTGCGTAAACTACGCGATCTCTCCGGTCCCACTCATTAGGATATAGGAGTAGCCTGCGATTTGTATGGGGTCTCGAAATTGGATAGTGTAGTAAGTATGTATACGTATTTCTAAGTACTTCCTGGTGAACTAATTTATTTCATTTTATAAGGAGTTACACTGGAGTTTTTTTTTTCGTTTTAAATAACTTAACTACGTTAAACTTGAATACGCTGCTAAAATAAATAAATCGACAGGAACATGCAAATACACAAAGCAGTACTGCAAATTCATTGTAACATTTGTAACACAAAATTAAAATAAACTATAACATAAAAACGTTCTTCCCACGTGTTCCAAGCATTCACCAATAATTTTATTCTCATTTTCTTTCATTAAACTATATTTTACAGCTAAATAATGAAATAATTTCAAATTATTTCATTCCCGACAATAACACCAACTTAACGTATTTAACAACGTAACGTATTTTATAATGATTGATGCTGTGACAAAATAGAATAGGTGCTAATTGGGTCTTTGAATTATTTTAGTTGACGGTACGCGTACGTCCCTTTTAGAAATTAGTAATATGAGAAATTCAAGTAAATTCTATGGATCACATGCGAAAAACTTCAAGAAAATAAAAAAGAACACAAAAGGTAAAATGCACATTCATCAGGCGGTGCGGTGCGGGAGCAGGCGGCGGTCGCAGGCGGCGGTCGCAGGCGGCGGTCGCGGCCGGCGCCGGCAGACGCCGCGCGGCCCGTAACTTCGGTACCATAACTTAGGGCCTCGACACGCCTACAGCTAGGATACCAAAGACACCGGCCGCGCGCTCTCGGCGCACACTCACTACGCATTCCAGTTAGCTGCAGCTACATCACGGAAACAACTCTAATTACATTCATTATTAAACAACAATCAAATCGAGTACACAACTGGCTAAAATCCTACTAGGTAATACTACTTTTACAAAAAGTGAGTCCGATGGCTATTTGTGATCAGTCACCGGGGAGGAAGGCCTGCGAGCGGTCAAGGTTTCTTTTACCAGCGAAGCGGTGGTTTACGAAGCAATTCTTGCGATAGCTTTTTACGAGGGTGGTTTAATCAAAGATCTAGCTGTCTCTTTCGAAACTAGCTCTTAAAAAACCGGTCCCAGGATGAAGAGGCTCGTATAGACGTGAGCCGTAGGCGGGTAGTGTGTATATTTTAGCCAGTAGTGTGTGGGTGTGGGGGTAGGGTGGGGTACAGGGTACAGTGTACGCACCGCCGGCGAGCATGGCGAGCAGCACGAGCGCGGCGGCCCACGTGTCGGCGGGCGGCGCGCGGTAGTGTGTGGGTGTGGGGGTAGGGTGGGGTACAGGGTACAGTGTACGCACCGCCGGCGAGCATGGCGAGCAGCACGAGCGCGGCGGCCCACGTGTCGGCGGGCGGCGCGCGGTAGTGTGTGGGTGTGGGGGTAGGGTGGGGTACAGGGTACAGTGTACGCACCGCCGGCGAGCATGGCGAGCAGCACGAGCGCGGCGGCCCACGTGTCGGCGGGCGGCGCGCGGTAGTGTGTGGGTGTGGGGGTAGGGTGGGGTACAGGGTACAGTGTACGCACCGCCGGCGAGCATGGCGAGCAGCACGAGCGCGGCGGCCCACGTGTCGGCGGGCGGCGCGCGGTAGTGTGTGGGTGTGGGGGTAGGGTGGGGTACAGGGTACAGTGTACGCACCGCCGGCGAGCATGGCGAGCAGCACGAGCGCGGCGGCCCACGTGTCGGCGGGCGGCGCGCGGTAGTGTGTGGGTGTGGGGGTAGGGTGGGGTACAGGGTACAGTGTACGCACCGCCGGCGAGCATGGCGAGCAGCACGAGCGCGGCGGCCCACGTGTCGGCGGGCGGCGCGCGGTAGTGTGTGGGTGTGGGGGTAGGGTGGGGTACAGGGTACAGTGTACGCACCGCCGGCGAGCATGGCGAGCAGCACGAGCGCGGCGGCCCACGTGTCGGCGGGCGGCGCGCGGTAGTGTGTGGGTGTGGGGGTAGGGTGGGGTACAGGGTACAGTGTACGCACCGCCGGCGAGCATGGCGAGCAGCACGAGCGCGGCGGCCCACGTGTCGGCGGGCGGCGCGCGGTAGTGTGTGGGTGTGGGGGTAGGGTGGGGTACAGGGTACAGTGTACGCACCGCCGGCGAGCATGGCGAGCAGCACGAGCGCGGCGGCCCACGTGTCGGCGGGCGGCGCGCGGTAGTGTGTGGGTGTGGGGGTAGGGTGGGGTACAGGGTACAGTGTACGCACCGCCGGCGAGCATGGCGAGCAGCACGAGCGCGGCGGCCCACGTGTCGGCGGGCGGCGCGCGGTAGTGTGTGGGTGTGGGGGTAGGGTGGGGTACAGGGTACAGTGTACGCACCGCCGGCGAGCATGGCGAGCAGCACGAGCGCGGCGGCCCACGTGTCGGCGGGCGGCGCGCGGTAGTGTGTGGGTGTGGGGGTAGGGTGGGGTACAGGGTACAGTGTACGCACCGCCGGCGAGCATGGCGAGCAGCACGAGCGCGGCGGCCCACGTGTCGGCGGGCGGCGCGCGGTAGTGTGTGGGTGTGGGGGTAGGGTGGGGTACAGGGTACAGTGTACGCACCGCCGGCGAGCATGGCGAGCAGCACGAGCGCGGCGGCCCACGTGTCGGCGGGCGGCGCGCGGTAGTGTGTGGGTGTGGGGGTAGGGTGGGGTACAGGGTACAGTGTACGCACCGCCGGCGAGCATGGCGAGCAGCACGAGTGCGGCGGCCCACGTGTCGGCGGGCGGCGCGCGGTAGTGTGTGGGTGTGGGGGTAGGGTGGGGTACAGGGTACAGTGTACGCACCGCCGGCGAGCATGGCGAGCAGCACGAGCGCGGCGGCCCACGTGTCGGCGGGCGGCGCGCGGTAGTGTGTGGGTGTGGGGGTAGGGTGGGGTACAGGGTACAGTGTACGCACCGCCGGCGAGCATGGCGAGCAGCACGAGCGCGGCGGCCCACGTGTCGGCGGGCGGCGCGCGGTAGTGTGTGGGTGTGGGGGTAGGGTGGGGTACAGGGTACAGTGTACGCACCGCCGGCGAGCATGGCGAGCAGCACGAGTGCGGCGGCCCACGTGTCGGCGGGCGGCGCGCGGTAGTGTGTGGGTGTGGGGGTAGGGTGGGGTACAGGGTACAGTGTACGCACCGCCGGCGAGCATGGCGAGCAGCACGAGCGCGGCGGCCCACGTGTCGGCGGGCGGCGCGCGGTAGTGTGTGGGTGTGGGGGTAGGGTGGGGTACAGGGTACAGTGTACGCACCGCCGGCGAGCATGGCGAGCAGCACGAGCGCGGCGGCCCACGTGTCGGCGGGCGGCGCGCGGTAGTGTGTGGGTGTGGGGGTAGGGTGGGGTACAGGGTACAGTGTACGCACCGCCGGCGAGCATGGCGAGCAGCACGAGCGCGGCGGCCCACGTGTCGGCGGGCGGCGCGCGGTAGTGTGTGGGTGTGGGGGTAGGGTGGGGTACAGGGTACAGTGTACGCACCGCCGGCGAGCATGGCGAGCAGCACGAGCGCGGCGGCCCACGTGTCGGCGGGCGGCGCGCGGTAGTGTGTGGGTGTGGGGGTAGGGTGGGGTACAGGGTACAGTGTACGCACCGCCGGCGAGCATGGCGAGCAGCACGAGCGCGGCGGCCCACGTGTCGGCGGGCGGCGCGCGGTAGTGTGTGGGTGTGGGGGTAGGGTGGGGTACAGGGTACAGTGTACGCACCGCCGGCGAGCATGGCGAGCAGCACGAGCGCGGCGGCCCACGTGTCGGCGGGCGGCGCGCGGTAGTGTGTGGGTGTGGGGGTAGGGTGGGGTACAGGGTACAGTGTACGCACCGCCGGCGAGCATGGCGAGCAGCACGAGCGCGGCGGCCCACGTGTCGGCGGGCGGCGCGCGGTAGTGTGTGGGTGTGGGGGTAGGGTGGGGTACAGGGTACAGTGTACGCACCGCCGGCGAGCATGGCGAGCAGCACGAGCGCGGCGGCCCACGTGTCGGCGGGCGGCGCGCGGTAGTGTGTGGGTGTGGGGGTAGGGTGGGGTACAGGGTACAGTGTACGCACCGCCGGCGAGCATGGCGAGCAGCACGAGCGCGGCGGCCCACGTGTCGGCGGGCGGCGCGCGGTAGTGTGTGGGTGTGGGGGTAGGGTGGGGTACAGGGTACAGTGTACGCACCGCCGGCGAGCATGGCGAGCAGCACGAGCGCGGCGGCCCACGTGTCGGCGGGCGGCGCGCGGTAGTGTGTGGGTGTGGGGGTAGGGTGGGGTACAGGGTACAGTGTACGCACCGCCGGCGAGCATGGCGAGCAGCACGAGCGCGGCGGCCCACGTGTCGGCGGGCGGCGCGCGGTAGTGTGTGGGTGTGGGGGTAGGGTGGGGTACAGGGTACAGTGTACGCACCGCCGGCGAGCATGGCGAGCAGCACGAGCGCGGCGGCCCACGTGTCGGCGGGCGGCGCGCGGTAGTGTGTGGGTGTGGGGGTAGGGTGGGGTACAGGGTACAGTGTACGCACCGCCGGCGAGCATGGCGAGCAGCACGAGCGCGGCGGCCCACGTGTCGGCGGGCGGCGCGCGGTAGTGTGTGGGTGTGGGGGTAGGGTGGGGTACAGGGTACAGTGTACGCACCGCCGGCGAGCATGGCGAGCAGCACGAGCGCGGCGGCCCACGTGTCGGCGGGCGGCGCGCGGTAGTGTGTGGGTGTGGGGGTAGGGTGGGGTACAGGGTACAGTGTACGCACCGCCGGCGAGCATGGCGAGCAGCACGAGCGCGGCGGCCCACGTGTCGGCGGGCGGCGCGCGGTAGTGTGTGGGTGTGGGGGTAGGGTGGGGTACAGGGTACAGTGTACGCACCGCCGGCGAGCATGGCGAGCAGCACGAGCGCGGCGGCCCACGTGTCGGCGGGCGGCGCGCGGTAGTGTGTGGGTGTGGGGGTAGGGTGGGGTACAGGGTACAGTGTACGCACCGCCGGCGAGCATGGCGAGCAGCACGAGCGCGGCGGCCCACGTGTCGGCGGGCGGCGCGCGGTAGTGTGTGGGTGTGGGGGTAGGGTGGGGTACAGGGTACAGTGTACGCACCGCCGGCGAGCATGGCGAGCAGCACGAGCGCGGCGGCCCACGTGTCGGCGGGCGGCGCGCGGTAGTGTGTGGGTGTGGGGGTAGGGTGGGGTACAGGGTACAGTGTACGCACCGCCGGCGAGCATGGCGAGCAGCACGAGCGCGGCGGCCCACGTGTCGGCGGGCGGCGCGCGGTAGTGTGTGGGTGTGGGGGTAGGGTGGGGTACAGGGTACAGTGTACGCACCGCCGGCGAGCATGGCGAGCAGCACGAGCGCGGCGGCCCACGTGTCGGCGGGCGGCGCGCGGTAGTGTGTGGGTGTGGGGGTAGGGTGGGGTACAGGGTACAGTGTACGCACCGCCGGCGAGCATGGCGAGCAGCACGAGCGCGGCGGCCCACGTGTCGGCGGGCGGCGCGCGGTAGTGTGTGGGTGTGGGGGTAGGGTGGGGTACAGGGTACAGTGTACGCACCGCCGGCGAGCATGGCGAGCAGCACGAGCGCGGCGGCCCACGTGTCGGCGGGCGGCGCGCGGTAGTGTGTGGGTGTGGGGGTAGGGTGGGGTACAGGGTACAGTGTACGCACCGCCGGCGAGCATGGCGAGCAGCACGAGCGCGGCGGCCCACGTGTCGGCGGGCGGCGCGCGGTAGTGTGTGGGTGTGGGGGTAGGGTGGGGTACAGGGTACAGTGTACGCACCGCCGGCGAGCATGGCGAGCAGCACGAGCGCGGCGGCCCACGTGTCGGCGGGCGGCGCGCGGTAGTGTGTGGGTGTGGGGGTAGGGTGGGGTACAGGGTACAGTGTACGCACCGCCGGCGAGCATGGCGAGCAGCACGAGCGCGGCGGCCCACGTGTCGGCGGGCGGCGCGCGGTAGTGTGTGGGTGTGGGGGTAGGGTGGGGTACAGGGTACAGTGTACGCACCGCCGGCGAGCATGGCGAGCAGCACGAGCGCGGCGGCCCACGTGTCGGCGGGCGGCGCGCGGTAGGGGCGCGCGGCGGCCGCCAGCACCTCGGGCGCGGCGTAGGGCAGCGTGCCGCACACGCGCGCCAGCAGCCGCTCGCGCGCCCCGTGCCGGAACAGCGTCGCCAGACCGAAGTCCGAGATCTTCACCTGCCGCCATATGCACACGGTTATCGACACGTCCGGTGCGAGTGATACGACGGGGGAACGACGATCTTTATGCATATTTTACCCGAAAAAAAATACATATAACCAAAAAAGGACTCGATATCATATGACTACCGAATTCCCCGAGTCATAATATTGGATAACCTATCTACCTGACTTAAACGCGTCTATAGTATTCTAGTTGAACTGGATGTTGTTACGATACGACAATTAAATCTGCAAACACATCACAGAAATCTTTTAATTTGTTTGGATCGACACTTGTTTTTCACGCATTTACGAATTTACCAATCGGTTTATAACTCTAAAAGTAATATTTTGATATTTATCTGTACCGTTCTATGTAATTGACGACTGTTTAAGTGATATGATTAAGTGAACAAATACAGCACTTTCGAGGAAAATTACGTGTGTCACAATTATTAGATCATAATATATTTCACAAAAGTATTAATCATCGACAATATACACTGCATTACTGTAAGCGGACTCTCGTGGCGCGTGCATCCTATGCAGTGTCGACTCAGGAGCTAGGAGTAGTAGCACTAGAAACCTGGTCAGTGTCGTCGAGCAGCACGTTTTCCGGCTTGAGGTCCCGGTGCGCCACGCCGCGCGCGTGCAGGTAGCCGAGCCCCGCCAGCAGCTGCCGCCAGTAGCGCCGCGCCAGCGCCGCGCACATGCCGCGGTCCGGCTCGATGCGGTCGAACAGCTCGCCTCCCTGCGCCCGATCACACTTGTCATTAGGTACTACACGTGTAGAGAGTAGGAAGGGAAGGGGCGATGCCGATGGTGACCGACCTGGGCATACTCGAGGAACATGTAGTGGTGCGGGGCGCGGCGCGCGCGCCGAGGCAGCGCAGCACGTGCGGGTGACGCAGCGCGCGGTGCAGCGCCGCCTCGCGCGCCGCCGCCGCCAGCGCCGCGTCCGAGCCCGCGTCCGCGTCCGCGCCCGCGCCCTCCGCCGCGCGCACCGTCTTCAGCGCCACGCACGCGCCGCTACCGCTGTTCACCAGCAGCCGGACCCTGATCGACCGAACATGCTAAAATAACATTTCTAAACTGTACACGGTGTACGCTTAACCTAAAATAGGTGGTACCTTAAATAACCTACTACATTTTTGAATTAGAATTTTAAAGCGGAATGGCGAATTCTTCGGTGTTTCACGTCAGACATCTAAAATGTTGTATTTTCATTTTCGCGACGTGCCTCTACAGTTTATGCACCCTTTTTCATAATCCTGAGGTTTCAGTCGGAAATATAGACTCGGTCAGCGTTAACTAACTATTTTTATTGTTATTTCCCTACCGAGAGTTGTGTGCGTGTGGACTGAGTGAGCACCTTCCGAAAATAAAAATAAATATGCTGATCATTTAGTAAAAGTTCTAAAACAATTGTAAAACGAATCTCTGAATTTGTAAAAAGATAAATCAAAAGATACAGTCATTAACATGTGCTCACTCAGTTCTCACAAACTACCAACGAAAACAGTGAATGTATTCATTTAACATATAATATTTATATACTAACATTTAGTAAAAAATATGCCAACTTACCTCTAATATAAATTTTAGATCACCTAGTGACGTATTTAATTTTTTACAAATAGTTTCTTATGCTCACTCAATCCTCACACTTTTGAAAAGCCGAATTTTGATGAAAAACATAAGATTTAGACCGCTATTATACACCGTGTTTCCGGTAACACTCAAAACCTCAGACACCCCAACTGATTTTTATTTTTTAAACTCATCTAGAGTATTCATCTTTTAATCTGATGGTTACTTTTTTTAATTGAATTTTTAATTTTCTGTACAGAACTACTTGACTTTTAGCTCTACACTCAATAAAATAATTGCTAACTTCCACCATAAACCATAAAACTATTTATTTGTGTACGTTACTGCAACGACATAAGGTTTACCAATAGACAGCTAAGATGTCATTGTAAAACACTTTAAAGCTTTGTCACAGTAAACTTCAAATTGGACAGGTAATCGCACTCGCAGTAAGCAAATTTAAACCCAATATTCAAAATGACAAGGTTGTAATTAGGTACGAGTTCAATTTGTTATGACTTATGATAAACATTAAGATTAAACTGACAAACAACGTCAAACTCGTAGCGGAAAAAAGAATCGTCCAAGTAACCAGCCAGTATTAATACCCCTAAATACTGAAAAAGGTAAACAACCTCTAGCAATTCGATATACACAATGTTGTCTTACGAGTACAATAGAATAGGCACGTAAAAAATAACTAATAATACAAATTTAAATAAAAATATTACCCCCATCAAGATATAGCTCAATCGATTCTACTCTCGATTCTGAACAAACTGTTTTCAGGTTTTTAGTGTTAAGTGAAACACGGTGTATGTGTATAGTTTAGTAAAAGTGAAATGGGAATTTGTAAAATACAAAACGAACCACTAACGTGTCAGGTTTTTTTATAATAATTTTTTGTAAGTGCTCACTCAGTCCACACGTTTTGAGAAAGTTAAAAATGTAAATATCTTAAGATTTGTAGCACCACACACTCGAAAGTACTTCAACATTTAGTAAACATTTTTACTAAATATCCACCATCTAATATTTTATATTCGTTGTCTGGTTTTAAAGATATTCAGACATAACTTTTCTCATACAAATGTATCATGTAGGGTGACCACACTATGTCGGCTCCTGATTTCTGGTTTCTTACTAGTGATTCTAGTGAAGTATTATATTCTTTGTTTCTTACCAATTATCATTCATGTCCTTTTTAATGCATGAATGTCGATATGGTTATTATCCTGACGTCGATAAAAATTACACAATACACATCATCACTAGGCCAAGAACATAACCTAAAAACAGTTTGCAGATGGAGAATTAATTAATGGTATTAGTTTAATATAAACTATTATCAAAATTGAACGAAACTCCCCAATCTCAATATGGCAATGGGAAGGCGGGGAAAATCAGGAGCCGACATAGTGTGGTCACCCTACATGATACATTTGTATGAGAAAAGTTATGTCTGAATATCTTTAAAACCAGACAACGAATATAAAATATTAGATGGTGGATATTTAGTAAAAATTTCAAAAGTCACTAGGTGATCTAAAATTTATAGAGGTAAGTTGGCATATTTTTTACTAAATGTTAGTCTTCTTCTTCCCCCTACCCTTATCCCACGTTATGTGGGGTCGGTACAACACGTCTTCCTCTTCCATTCTCCTCTATCTTTCGTCATCTCAACACTCACATCTTTCTTCCTCATATCCTCTTTCACACAATCCATCCAGCGTTGTTTGGGTTTACCCCTCCCTCTCCATCCATCAACCTTCATCTCCAACATTCTTTTGCCTATATGACATTCATCCCTCCTCATTACATGACCGAACCACGCCAACCTGCCACTCCTCATCTTTTCCGTTATAGGCGCAACTTTCAAACTTCCCCTAATATACTCATTCCTGATCCGATCCATTCTGGTCACTCCACACATCCATCTCAACATTCTCATTTCCGCTACGTGCACTCTCCTTTCATCCTCCACCTTTGTCGCCCAGCATTAAATGAATACATTCACTGTTTTCGTTGGTAGTTTGTGAGAACTGAGTGAGCACATGTTAATGACTGTATATCTTTTGATTTATCTTTTTACAAATTCAGAGATTCGTTTTACAATTGTTTTAGAACTTTTACTAAATGATCAGCATTTTTTTTTTCGGAAGGTGCTCACTCAATCCACACGCACACCCGAGAGTTAGATTGACTTCTTTAATAAAATGAATCTCCGTCCCGTTGTTGTGAGTGCACAAGTCTTATTCCAGTTCATAAATCACGGGACTCCCATTTACATATTCACGAGCGTCAGGCGGAGCACTTTCCGATCCGCTTTATGGCCAGTTAAATCATAATGAGCTTTTTACTGTTTTTGCAGACACGTTCAAATCTTATTGCAGTAAAAAACTCGGATAAATGTCGACATAGGCGTCTCGGTCTCGGCAAGTTCAAGGACATATCCTCGGTCGAGTACACAACTTTTGAAAGTACTAGGCAGAGGCTAAGTCCTGAATCCTTGTTGCGAGTACCTTGATGTTATGTTTAGAGCTCACGATTAACGATTACCTTCGATTACCTTCATTATCAACACCAACGTCGAATAAGTAGAAAGCAGAATTGTCATTTACGAATTCGTACTTATACCATTTTCATGTACATATTTTTTTAGTGTCGTTCATTTGTTTAGTATTTTCGCTACGTTATTTCAGAAAAGATTTGGCAGTCTATCAATGTAACCCGCAGTTAGTGTCGAAAGTTTACAGTCCGTTACATAAAGAGTCATAGCTTTTCAAGCCTATTTTGGTACATCGCCGAATCTATATTTTTTCAAGTTCTTTTGTCAAGAAGACTTCATGAGTGACAGGGTTTTTAGAAACCTCGGCTAACTACTAAAACCCCAAAAATATGTAGTTCCGTGATCAGTGACCCGTGATAAGGGATTTAACGCTAGCTGTTCCATTACGACCATTACATCATCTTTGGTGAGAGATTTAAGAAATTGAAAATGAGATTCAAATAATGAGAATGACAAGTTTTTGATTAAAAACATCAAGTCGCGGAGCTAAAAATATCTGGCACGACTAGGGTTTGAGATCCGGATATCCGAATTATCCGGATATCCGTTGAATTTGAGATCCGGATCCGAGGTCTCATAGGATCCGGATAAAACGGATAATACGGATCCGTTAAATATGGGTATCTATCCACGCCAGAAAGAATTTTCGAATGAAATTTATGAATTATTTCCTGTATTTTGTCGCCTAAAATGTTTATTCACATTTATTTAATTCAAATACCCCAGAATATCAAGCTAGGTTAGGTTTGGTACATTACGCAATGCGATGAATCCATAAAACGATATGTTAACAAACAAAATAAAATGAACAGTAAACCATTGTTTTTAAAACTGCTTTCGTTTCTAACTGGATACATCCCACACCCACAGGAATAACGATAAATTATTAATTTTCTACAGAGTGGGGCCTGTAACAACGGCGAAGAATTGAACTCTAGGCTATTCTCCTTATACTGATCAACATTTGTTCGGCGACTTTTAAAAATAACTTGTATTTTGATTTTTATCACCCTTGAAAGTTTTTTCTAAGAGGTAATGTATTGCGAATTCTGTTAAGTCTAAAGTGTGACAGACAACGTCAATGACAACAATAATGGCGTACATTGAAGCTAATATTTATTTTGTATGAAAAATTAAAAATTTAAAGACTTCATAATTTTTAAAAGTCACTGAACAAATGTTGATCAGTATAAGAAGAATATCCTACAGTTCAATTCTTCGCTTTTGTTACAGGCCCCACTCTGTATAAAGCAGAAACGATTGCCATGGATATTTTTAAGCACGATTGCATGGATTGCATGGATTTTACGATTGCATGGATTTTTTTTTTTTTTTTATTGATGAATTAGAGATCACGGAAGTAATTAATTATATACGTAAATTTGTTTTATAAGCTGAATCCAGATCCATTTTTTTTGTATTTAATAAGATGAGAGGCATACTAGCAGACAGGTCGCCTGATGGTAAGCGATCACTCCCGCTTATGGAGACCCAAAACACCAGAAGGATTGGAGGTGCGCTGCCAGCCTTAGAGCTTCACTGAAAAGCGACTGGCAAATATCAAATGACATTTTGCACATAAGTTCAGAAAAACAATTGAAAATGGTATATTAATAATGGTAATGGTATGATAACTAAATATGTGTAACATATTTTACACACCTAATACGTGTAACGCAATAAAATTATATTATTTTATCTTATTTCCTACATCTGCAATTTCGCATGGATGTATTTATTGGCTGTGGTTACGGATAGACGCCCCAGTAAAACGGAGGTATTAGTGAACAACACCCATTACCCCATACCCATACCCATTTTCCCTGCATTAGCTTATGTATGTTAAACAAAAATATTGGCCTACTGTTTAATGTTATATGCTGTACTGTACAATGGCAGTGACATTAAAATTGTGTCGCTTAACTTCAAGCTCGGGTAAATCCATTCTGCTTTTTTTGTATAATCATCCTTAAAACCGAATCGATTTACGCGAGTTTGAAGTCAAACGACACAATTGTATGTTTAAAGTTCGTCTAAAAAGTTAATGAAGCAATAATAGACTATATTTATGTCGTTTCGCCAGTTTAAATTATTTTATTTCGGTAACAGTAGCTTTGATTTGACGAAACCCCTATAAAAAGTGACCTTTTCAACACGGATCCGTTTTATCCGAAATATCCGGATATCCGGATCCGGCAAATCTTAAGATCCGAAATATCCGGATCCGAAAAATCGGCGGATCTTGCAAACCCTAGGCACGACAATTGTAGAACCAATGTGCATAAGTTTAGGGGCTTCTAAACAACAACATGACAACAACAACAGCAACATGTAATTGCGGGCGAGTGTACAAATCTCGGTGTCAATGCAGACGCGGCGCCGATATTCCTGCAGCCGAAATACAGCGGCAGTGACCGCGCGGGGTGGATAAACTCTCAAGGATGGCGCGTTTTTGCCGCCGCCGCCGTCGCCGCCGCAGCGCGGTTCCGCCTCGCGCGGACACATCTTGTCTTGTCTCGCACTCGCACCACTTTGAATATTGCTCGACAATAAAACTGATTGTTTGACTCCATGTGCTTGCATGAAGCCAATTGCCTGGTTGACAGAACACGGCTGTTCTCCAGTCGAAGGTGCCTCACAACACAACTCACCAACATGCCAATCGTTGACGCTCCGTAGGTACCAAACGAAAAGTGCATGTTTCTCTCGCACTTATATGGGACAGATTAGTTTGTTTCAATACTGCCTAATAGGCTAAAGGAGGAGGGTAATCTAACAAAAAATATTACGGCGTACGTAATACAACAAATATTAGAACTGCAGAAGACCGTGCCGAATGGAGAGCTTTGAGGTGAGGTGTAGGTACACACACTCGTCGAACCGTGTATATTTACCGAAAAAGACTCGTTGTATATTTACCAACACCAGTTTAACTCATCAGCCCCTCTAGCACAACTTGCCTTGTCGCGCCCGAGTCCATACTTGAAGTCGCGCTTCATGTATGAACTCGCGCGCGACAAGGCAAGTTATGCTACAGGGTTAGCTTTTGATTAGGTGGCTGAATCGCCGTCGTCTAATTAAATGACTCAACAAAACACCCTTGTTCCTCGTAGATAAGATAACCAAGTTTGATAACTGGTTTTGTATGAAGAAAAATAATTCTCCTTAGCTAACTGAGTTATGATTGTTATGAAATAGGATATTTTTTTCTTTGTAGAAAACCATTATTGTATGCAGTTTTCTATGAAGAACTTTTCTTCTTCCTGATTATTTTTTCCTCAAAGAAAACCATTATTGTACGCAGTTTACTACGAGGATTTTTTCTTCTTAGCTTACCCGGTCATGAAAACTGCAAAAAATAATGGTTTTCTACAAGGAAAAAAAATCCCATTTCATAACCGGATAAGTAAAGAAATAATATTCTTCGTAGAAAACTGCAAAAAAATAATGGTTTTCTACGAAGAAAAAAAAATCCTATTTCATAACCCAGCTAAGCTAAGAAGAATTATTTTTCCTCATACAAAACCAGTTATCAAACTTGGTTATCTATGAGGAACAAGGGACAAGACACTCTTCTGAGTGTTGTCAAGGGCGGCTCCAGCTTTGTAATCAGGATCATAAATTTGAATGCCTAGCTTAGGCCACAGGAAGGTCACGTGGTAAATTGTATGGTCAGCCTACGCCCCACGAGGAGGGCCCTAGATACACATTTGTCATGTTTACCTAACCAGAAGTCTGAACTAATAAACTGAAATAAATATCCTACACTAAACAAAAACCATAAAGTTGATATAATGAGAGAGATGGTGCTGCCAAATCAACTAGAACAAAAAATCTATTATTTTGTAGTCTTTTGCTGTTCCCAAGGCAGCACAACATGACTGTTTCATATGTGGGTATTTGTATATTTTATTTGTATTATTATCAGAGGGCGGAATTGCTCATGGCAAAAATCAAACGTCAATCGAGTTGGAACGTTAAATTTTATCGACTATCGATTGAACTGAAATTATCAGTATATTGAGTTGTTTTCGTCGTAAGTAAGACGAGGATACTTCTTTATCCATTTGTTGACTGTTTTTCGTTTTAGATTAACCATTTTTTTCAAACGTTTTTGCAAGAGGACTAGTGACAAAAATGGTATTCAAATGTTATACAATTTACTTTTAATCTAGTCAAAGAGGTCAAAATCAAATAGTCGAATAGCTAATCAGAGGTCAAATAAAGGCAGAAATTATATAAACTCTCAGACCCCAAGGTACCTACACGAAAAACTAATTTGGTTAACAAATAGAAGCTGTCACTCGGTAAGGGCTCCGCGTATTATGATGCTACAGCCTCAAAAATACCGTACCGCTGCTTTTAGGGGAAGTTTTAAGTACTCCGCTACAAAATGTTGGAATAACATACCTCCACCACTACGAATACTAAAGAATAAAGTTCATTTTAAAACAAAGTTACGACAACACTTATTAGAAACTCAGAAAAGAAGTTCTTAAAATGTAACCCCATCTCGCTCACCATTTGTCCTTTATATTTCCACATCATGATTATAATTCTGTTACCGAATAACTAATCATTGTACATTGTAATATCATTCCTATTCTGTTCACATACCTACTTTACTCTTATTGCGTTTAATGAACATTATATACTTGTAATAATATTTTGCTTATTTATTATCTACTCGTACCACAGATGTCATATATACCATAGATCAAGCAAACGTATCTAGTTAGCGTGTCAAATGAACTCAGTGAAATCCACTGAGTTGTCCGTCTTTACTCGCAGCTTGCAGCTTTCGGGCGTCAATTTTTGTAAGTTGAAGTCAACCAAAACATAAAAACCGGCCAAGTGCGAGTCGGGCTCGCGCACAAAGGGTTCCGTAGCAGCAAATATAATAAACCAATAACTTAACCAAAATTACAGTTAAATCAACCTATCTCAAAAACTATAAGAGATACTTTGATCAAACCAAAAATCGTTGAAAGAGTTAATTAGCATGCATCACCTCTATTTTTTTTAGAATTTTATACCCCGTAGTTATAAAAATAGAGGGGGGGGGACATACTTTTTACGACTTTGAGAGCTGATATCTCAAAAACCGTTCACTTTAAGAAAAATGTTTTTTAGAAAACTTTATATCATTTTAAAAGACCTTTCCATTGATACCCCACACGGGTATGTACATCGAAAAAAAATTTTCATCCCTCAGTTACATGTATGGGGGGCCCCACCCCCAATTCTTTTTTTTACTATTTAGTGTCATAATTTTGTAGCGGTTCATACAACACATATTCCCATCAAATTTCATCACTGTAGTACTTATAGTTTCCGAGTAAATCGGCTGTGACAGACGGACAGACGGACAGACGGACAGACGGACATGACGAAACTATAAGGGTTCCGTTTTTGCCATTTTGGCTACGGAACCCTAAAAATGCCTCGTTACGTGATATTCAATTGCAACAACACAAAAATTATGAACAATCAAGAGCCTGAGACATATTTAAAATTACAGGCAAGAATCAACTTCAGTACAAAATTTGACACGCTCGGCCCCTATACAAATATATGAATTTGTTTCTTCTATCTAAATTAAGTTCTGTGACTCGTACACTCTATAAATATAATATATATCGACTTGCGCTGCACTAGGTCGTTCCCTTAGTATTAAGTTTATAAGGTTCTGACGGAAGATCAGCGCTGCGGCTTCCGTAGCATGTATGCTGAGTCAGCGCCTATTCTATACCACAACTGACATTCCACGACCAATACTTCAGTTAAATTAATAAGTGTCCTAATTATTGTATAATGTTATGTTAAGTCTTTTTAGTATTTCGTCTTTCTTTATTTTGTTTTGTGTTGCAAAGCATGTAAGTTTGTGGTTGAATAAAGAATTTATCTATCTATCTATCTAAATTTAAAAGGTGACTGTTTTTATCGATAGCTGAAAATGTCGATAAAATTTAACGTTCCAACTCTATTGACGTTTGATTTTTGCCATGAGCAATTCCGCCCTCTGATTATTATGAACAGGCTTAACCATGGTCACAGACTATCCGAAGCAAATACATAATAGCCTATGATAGAGAGAGCTTATACAATAATATATTATCCGCACAGACAGAATCAAGTATCTATCTATATACTTCTATTCTCTATGTAATGACTGTCAAAGTAAAATGTGTAGTGATAGTGCATAGACTGCCTCTTTGACATATGGTTAAAACATTTTTACCTGTTTTGATAATTTGACCTTGAGGCTGTGGTGTGGTACCTTCTGAACGTGAATATTACTTTATGGTTCTGAGGTACATTTTTTTTTCTAGACTATTTTTATTTTACGGAGTTATATTATGTCTTTAATGATCCGCATACCCAGTGCAGTTTGAGAACGAGCTGAGGGAATATGGACTGAGCTGGAACGAGGCCAAGGCGGTGGCTCAAGATTGAAAGGTGTGGAAGGATCTTGTGGAGGCCCTATGCACCTATGGGGTGCCTTAGGACATACAACAACAACAACAACATACCCAGTGTAAGCCTTCTTGAGCTTACTATTGGATTTGATCTATCTGGGTAAAAAATAAAAATCCTTCAATATTTATTAAATAAGACCTGATTAGATCAGACCCTCTAGCACAACTTGTCTTGTTGAGTCCATACTTCAAGCGCGACTTCAGGTATGGACTCGCGCGCGACAAGTTGTGCTAGAGGGGCTGGTGAACTCCATTCAAGTAACACCTTGGAAAAGGGATGAGGAAGATATTTTAGCATAATCAGGGCCATGTCAAGTTGTCATTATGGGCATGTGATAGAACAATAAAATAACCATTCCGATGCAGTCACGGTTACATATCCTTGCATTCTAGTTAGTATTCATAAAATACTATTATTATCATTATTAGAACATGAATTTTCTTGTATTCATTTAATTTGTTTACCAAAAACATCCTATGGAGCTCCATGTGCATTTGAAACAAGAGTAACAAGACTAGTTTCTTCAGTTCAGAACTCTGATGTGAATTTATTTAGCACACTATTACCGCTAATTTATTTAGTAGAAAACATAGAAACAACAAAAGAATGAAATTATGAAGAAAATTAGTAGACTGGTAACTATGAAAGTGATGCTGCAGATGGCCCAGATTTATTAGAGAATTGTTTGGAAAGGTAAAACAATAGGCTAGTTTCCTACTAGTCAAATCAGATTCTTTTCAAGAACTGTCAAAACGATTTGCTAATATGGAGTTACTATGAAATACTGAGGAGTGGTGTCACGGTCAATTCATTTACTAACTACTGTCCATATTTTTCTTCTAATTATGTGGTGCTTTATTTCGTGCACTGCATAAAATATTATATTTGAAATATAAGAAACTAGCCTATTCTAATCACGCACCTATACTCCTTCCTCCAGTATAAAAACTGTGCAGTTAATGCTATATTGAGGAGTACTCTGGTATTTTTTGATGACTGCATGGTTATACTAATGGAGTCTCCTTAGACATAGTAATATGTAGAATATAGTAGTATCTCTTAACCTATACATATATGTATATAACATGATATACCTTTCATATATATCATCTTATTTCGATTTTGAAATTATATACCTGCTAAACATTACAACAATAAACATTCATGTTTATAACAAAACATTTCCATACATAACAAACATATTTCCAAGCTAGGCGTGAGATACAGGTAGGTATTTAACCTAAAGGAAGGCGTGCGGGACACAATGTAGGTGCGGCAAGAAATAAAGTCAGAAATGAAGCGAGTACTCACTCTCCATAGGCGCCCTCGCCCAGCACCTGCGCCACGAGCCAGCCCTCCACGAACTCGCCGCCCGCCGGCTCGGCGGCCATGTCAGCTCGCGTGCGGCGCGCGCCGTGGCCGCGGCTCGGCTCGGCTCCTGCAACACGCGTCAGCTGTCGGTACACCACGCCCCGGCGGCCGGCGACCCGGCGGCCCCATCGGCCGACCACGCCGCCGCCCGCCGGGGTGTGCCAGCGGACCATTTTTTTCTCGAGCGAAAGACCATAATGATTACAGAATTTCCAAAAATAAGACCGAATCGAAATCCGCAGTCGTCGTTAGACCCCGGGGCCGGTATCTACGTGTAAATCGAGCGTTTCGAAGATGGTAAATGGCGGAGGGCACGTGGAGATCGGCGAACAAAGCGAGCGCCGCCGACGGCGATGTTACCTTCCCACCTCGTCCGATAACGGTAATCGCTCGCCCGAAAACGTCGATATCCCGGTATAAACGATGGATTAAAAACGTTAAAAGTGTTCGGAAGATTTTAATGATTATGAATATTCAGCACTAACCGTTTAACGACTACACCATTTTGCCATTTTCCTCCCAGGGATCGTTCGCCAATCGCTGACCGCGCCATCGTTCGAGCTCGATCGGCATTTTTTCGGACAAAAAGATCAATGGCTGACGAGCGTTCTGAACATCTTTTAAAATGTTCCTATAGTTGATCAAATAACACAATAAAACTCCTTTACCTTCAAATTATATATCGTGATATAAATATGCTTCACTAAATATAAACTTAGCATATATACAATTACTAAAAATATTATCTCCATCAATAAAAACAATGGGATTTTGTTTAGTTACTTCTAAAAAAATCTGTGTATTTTGTTGTACTTTCCGAACGTTTACTAAACCATAAAGCTAGGAACATACTACGCGGACGTCCGTCGTGAAGCTAGGAACATACTACGCAGACGTCCGTCGTAAAACGACCGCGACCGCGACCGATCAGTGTGCACGGAACAAAATATCCGGCGAGCTAGATTTCGATCGGACGTCCACGCGCTCAAGGCCACGTCCACGTCCGTCGACCGATAGTTTGCACGGCTACGTGTATTTCCATTGTCCAGATTCCCGTCCGCGGTCGATTCACGACGGACGTCCGCGTAGTGTGTTCCTAGCTTAAAACGACCGCGACCGCGACCTATCAGTGTGCACGGAACAAAACATCCAGAGAGCCAGATTTCGATCGGACGTCCGTGCGCTCAAGGCCACGTCCGCGTCCGTCGACCGATAGTTTGCACGGCTACGTGTATTTCCATTGTCCAGATTCCCGTCCGCGGTCGATTTACGACGGACGTCCGCGTAGTGTGTTCCTAGCTTAAACATGATTAGTTCCTCTTCTTAGGAATGGATGACACGACAGGATTTAGTTTACAAATCGATTGGCACTGATCACTGATAGCATAAACGAATAAAAAAAAAAGAATTAAGTATGTACAAAAACTTAAAAAACCAAATCTAAATCGGTTCATCCGTTTGGGGGCTACAATGCCACAGACAGACGATTTCACATCAAACTCACATTCAAACACACGTTTTTCGTCGGGGGTTCATAAAACAAAGGAAAGGAAAAAAGTGTTGATATAAAAACGGTCTATCAAATCTTGTCAGTACGGGATTCGAACCGCTTTTTTGCATGACTGTTTTAAGAGTAGAATTGTCATTAATCAACTAAGGATATTTGATTATTTAATTTTTATTGCACAAATAAAATACAATTGTACAAAAGGCAGACTTAATGCTATAAGGCATTCTCTACCCGGCAGAAGATTCTACATTATATTATACGTCATTATATAGTAGTTAAAGACTGTCAACCACAAACTACTAAGAAGATACTACGTATCTGTCAACCAAATCTTGGCACTAAATAAAGGTCCGGAATTCAAATAAAATAAAAATATAATAGAGACACCTTACACAGATCAACCTATTAGCCCCAACTGGGGTGCTCATCACACAAATAAATGCCCTTACCGGGATTCGAACCCGGGACCGCGACTTAGCAGGCAAGGTCACTAGTCACTACGCGCTAGGCCAGACCGGTCGTCAAATGGGAATGAAACCGGCTAGGAACAAATTATGGGACGCGTCACACGGACGCGGCTGATGACCTCGACTTGATAAATGTGAACAGTCTTAAAACATCTGATCCAGCACGCCAGATGACGTCCGGACATCCGTGTGCTCAAGGCCACGTCCACGGCTTACGTCCGATAGTTTGCACAATTCAGTGTATATTCATTATCTAAATCACTGCAGTGGACGCGCGTTCGCGGACGCTTCTTACAATTTTTCCCTAGCTTTAGCTTTAGCCCCTACATTTTCAATCAATGTTTAAGCTAGGAACACACTACGCGGACGTCCGTCGTGAATCGACCGCGGACGGGAATCTGGACAATGACATTACACATAACCGTGCAAACTATCGGTCGACGGACGCGGACGTGGCCTTGAGCGCACGGACGTCCGATCGAAATCTGGCTCTCTGGATGTTTTGTTCCGTGCACACTGATAGGTCGCGGTCGCGGTCGTTTTACGACGGACGTCCGCGTAGTATGTTCCTAGAGTGTTAAGCCGGAAACCAGTTATGGGATGCGTCACACGGACGCGGCTGACGACCGCGACACATATGTGTAATGTAATGTAAGTCTTCGGGACGTGAATTCGGTTGACAAAAACATCCAGCGAGCCAGTTTTCTGTCAGACGTCCGAACGCTCAAGGCCACGTCCGTATATTCATTAAGCTAGGAACACACTACGCGGACGTCCGTCGTAAAACGACCGCGACCGCGACCTATCATAATCATAATCATAATCATTTATTTCTGAGAATATGGTACAGTTTTGGTTAGTAAAATAGGTGTTAGAACAGCATATTCTGCCGGCATCAGTGTGCACGGAACAAAACATCCAGAGAGCCAGATTTCGATCGGACGTCCGTGCGCTCAAGGCCACGTCCGCGTCCGTCGACCGATAGTTTGCACGGTTATGTGTATTTCCATTGTCCAGATTCCCGTCCGCGGTCGATTCACGACGGACGTCCGCGTAGTGTGTTCCTAGCTTCAATAATTCAATATTTAGATCGCGGCAGTGGACACGCGTCCGCGGACGCGTCTCATAATTTGTTTCCATATTTATAGCTCGTCGATGATTCCGCCGTCAAGGTTTAAGGCTCCCCACAGACAGTCTTAAAAATTCATAATCTTAAAAAAAACTTGTATGCAATCTGACAGTTCAAACTGACACTGACAAGACACTGACAGATCTGAACTGTCAGATTGCATACAAGTATTTTTTAAGATTATGAATTTTTAAGACTGTCTGTGGGGAGCCTAAGCTAGGAACATACTACGCGGACGTCCGTCGTAAATCGACCGCGACCGCGACCGATCAGTGTGCACGGAACAAAACATCCAGCGAGACAGATTTCGATCGGACGTCCATGCGCTCAAGGCCACGTCCAAGTCCGTCGACCGATAGTTTGCACGGTTATGTGTAATGTCATTGTCCAGATTCCCGTCCGCGGTCGATTCACGACGGACGTCCGCGTAGTGTGTTCCTAGCTTTAAGCTAGGAACATACTACGCGGACGTCCGTCGTAAATCGACTGCGACCGCGACCGATCAGTGTGCACGGTCACAAAACATCCAGCGAGCCAGATTTCGATCGGACGCAAAGACCTTTAGGCTCCCCACAGACAGTCTTAAAAATTCATAATCTTAAAAAAAACTTGTATGCAATCTGACAGTTCAGATCTGTCAGTGTCTTGTCAGTGTCAGTTTGAACTGTCAGATTGCATACAAGTTTTTTTTAAGATTATGAATTTTTAAGACTGTCTGTGGGGAGCCTTACAGGGCCCCTTACCCACACACACACTTACAGGGCCTTTAGACCTTTCAATCACATTTTTTGCCATACGAAATTAAACCTTATTACTGAAACAGAAAGTCGATCGTATCAGACTAGCGAAAACGGTCCACATGAGAGGGCATTGTTTGGGCTGGTGTTCCTCTCGCACGTGTTGCCAGTGTTAATGAGGTTCCCATATTAGTAGTATTTTTATCTGTATATTACCTGACTTCATAACTTCTTATTTTATTTTAATGTTATATTCAAACTAGGGTTTCGATATATTTCAAAAAATTTGAAAATAATTATAATGTAATTATTTTGATGCCAGTAAATCAAAGATTTGTATAATTATAAAATACTTTCAATTGGGTGTTAGTAGATTTAGTAGTAACTTTGAAAATTGACTGGTATCCCCAATTTATGACAGTGATGACGTCACTGAATAATGTTGACATTGTCAGCAAGTGCGAGAGGGACACCAGCCCAAACAATTACCTCACAAAAACTGTGGTCACACAACGTGTGGGCTCTCATGTGGACACACTTTTTGACCTAACTAAACAATCTAGTTTAATAATTCTAAAGCTCGGAACACACTACGCGGACGTCCGTCGTAAATCGACCGCGGACGGGAATCTGGACAATGGAAATACACATAAAGCTAGGAACACACTACGCGGACGTCCGTCGTAAATCGACCGCGGACGGGAATCTGGACAATGGAAATACACATAACCGTGCAAACTATCGGTCGACGGACGCGGACGTGGCCTTGAGCGCACGGACGTCCGATCGAAATCTGGCTCTCTGGATGTTTTGTTCCGTGCACACTGATAGGTCGCGGTCGCGGTCGTTTTACGACGGACGTCCGCGTAGTGTGTTCCGAGCTTAACCGTGCAAACTATCGGTCGACGGACGCGGACGTGGCCTTGAGCGCACGGACGTCCGATCGAAATCTGGCTCGCTGGATGTTTTGTTCCGTGCACACTGTTCGGTCGCGGTCGCGGTCGTTTTACGACGGACGTCCGCGTAGTGTGTTCCGAGCTTAAATCTATGATCGGACGTCCATGCGCTCAAGGCCACGTCCACGTCCGTCGACCGATAGTTTGCACGGTTAAGCTAGGAACATACTACGCGGACGTCCGTCGTAAAACGACCGCGACCGCGACCGAACAGTGTGCACGGAACAAAACATCCAGCGAGCCAGATTTCGATCGGACGTCCGTGCGCTCAAGGCCACGTCCGCGTCCGTCGACCGATAGTTTGCACGGTTATGTGTATTTCCATTGTCCAGATTCCCGTCCGCGGTCGATTTACGACGGACGTCCGCGTAGTGTGTTCCTACCTTTACGTGTATATTCAAGCTAGGAACACACTACGCGGACGTCCGTCGTGAATCGACCGCGGACGGGAATCTGGACAATGACATTACACATAACCGTGCAAACTATCGGTCGACGGACGCGGACGTGGCCTTGAGCGCACGGACGTCCGATCGAAATCTGGCTCTCTGGATGTTTTGTTCCGTGCACACTGATAGGTCGCGGTCGCGGTCGTTTTGCGACGGACGTCCGCGTAGTATGTTCCTAGCTTCATTGTCCAGATTCCCGTCCGCGGTCGATTTACGACGGACGTCCGCGTAGTATGTTCCTAGCTTTAGGCAAGCACTCGTTTTATGAAGACAATTGGCCGCTGAGCCCCACATATATTTCTAATTTGCCACCTCTTTTAGTACCAAATTTAGTTAGTTACCTGTCTGTTATAATGGGGGATGTCTGAAAATTTTAAAATCGCCTGATATTTTTTCTGGTGATAGGAATAAGCATTTCTATTTACAGAAAAAAGTTACAGATTTTTTGGTAGCACCATACATTTTATAAAAATAAAAACGTGTTGCTCGACTGCGCGTACGACACACTTCGGCAGTTATGAGATTTGTCTTAGTCTTTAAAAAAATTCCATTTTGAATCTGTGCTGGCCACAGACACTGACAGTTGATTGTCAGCTTGACATTTTTCTCGGAGAATTCATAACCATATCTGGTGAACTATTTATTACTGTTTTCGACTCATTTTCTCTCCCTGGCCTCTGATTTTGCCTCCTTCTACGACTACCTTCGCTCTCGAACCCCGGACGTTGATTTTACTGGCTTAAAACGACGACCTTTGATATTAACCTCTGGACCTGATTCTGCTTGCATTAACGAAGACGTTTGCTTTTAAACACTGGACCTGAGATCCTGCTGAACTGTTTACGATCCGTTTTGCCTCCCTGACTTCTGATTTTGCTTGATATAAGGACGATCATCGCTTTTAAGTTCCGGACACTATTTGTTATAATGAATACAAGTACATAAACACGATATAAGGATCCCAAAACATGCTTTATACCAACTTGTTCTAAAACCAACCAGAAAAACCCAGATTTAAAATTGTTCATATTAAGAAAGGAGCTGAAGGAAAGTTGGTCTCAATAGGTTGGCAGGAACTGCCCAACCAGAGTGTGATTTTGCTGTGAAGACCACCTGAGTGTAAGATACCGTGTCTTGTTTACCAACCTTAAAATGCAGTTACACGCTGGCAATAATATCATAAAAAAGAAAGCCATAAATATCTGACACGGTGGCATTTTATAAAATGTGTATTTTGTTGGATAGACCAATAGGAAAAATATGGTAAAATACATTTTTTTTTATAATTTGCAATGTCCTATAATAAAATACAATTGATTTATTTTATTGTGTTGTTTTATTTTACTTCTGAGTTGTAGGTGTGTCATGTGTGTCGAGTTACTGTCAAGTTACTATCAAATTCAGTCGGCTATGGCTTTCCATATTCTTCTATGGCCCTCCATACTGTTAAAGCATGATTAACAGCACTATAGTAGATTGTGTTACGAGGGAGCAAAATTGCATATTTATAGCGAGGATATAAATGGAATTGTGAACAAAGTGAAGTATTCTATATGTAATTGAATACTGAGTGTAGTGACTGGGATTCGAAAAGAAAGGGTTATTTTCTTCCCTGCACTGCGAGGAGGGTGCAAAGAGGCACTTTTCCTCTTTGCTATTAGGGACCAAAGTGATACTTTTCCCTTCAAGGACACATTTTTTACATGGTTACATAACATACCATTTTTTATGTTCATATAACATATCATTATATATAAATTTCCTAAAAGTTCATATAACATATCATTATATATAAATTTCCTAAAAGTTGATGTTAATATGTGTAGCAAATTTAATTCCACCTTGTGTCTTAACACTTGAATCCCTCACTACGCTCAGGATTAAATTTAAGAATACCTTGCTACACTCAAGATATATATCTCATTTTTCTCCCTTGTTGCACAATCTACTATTGCTACCATTTGACACTTTTTTTTTCATATCATATAAGCAAAATACTAAAATATGAATCAGGTCTGTTGTAAAAATATTATGCACTTAATCGACACAATTTTTTTATACATAATATTAAAATATGTTGCAACATAAAAATGTTCTCATAGCAATATAGGTATTAAGATTTATAAGATTATAAGTATTAAGATTTTTAGTTATTAAGAACTATATTTGCAGTGCCCTTACAGGGTTCATAGCTGTGCTATACCTACTGAAATGTAACAACTTATGTACCTATGATAGCAATAAAGAATTACTGATTACTGATTATTACTTATGTGCAAACACTTTCCGTGGCGTTAATATTTTATACAGGCCAGACAAAGTTATTGAACAGAAAAGTGTCACTTAATTCCCTCCTAACAGGGCCGAAAAGTACCCTTTCTGAATGGGTGATGTGAAAAGCAGTAGGCGTCACATCGCAAACTCATTTCCTTTTTGAGCACTAACTACTTAAAGCAGACAATAAACCAACAATCTAAAGTTATTTGTTTAGGGCACAGGTCCTTCTCTAGTTCTCATCTGTAGGCAGGTGCGCTTATGAATCACTACTAGGAGTTAGCCTGTTTTCACATTACCTGATCCAATATCGGATGTCGGAAGGATTTCAATGGAAAAAATCCAAGACGACGCCTGTAATGTATGGGATATCGGTCCAACATCCGGTATTGGATCGAATAATGTGAAAACGTACTTATGGGTGCTAAAATGAGTAATAATGTTAATATAGATCAAGACAAATTTATGTTTATTACACTCTAATAACATGTAGTTGCACTTTTAAAAATTAATGGGATACACATTCTCTGTCCAAAATATCTCTGCATCTTTCATCAATTTCTTCTTCACAGGCATTGTGTTTGTCGCTGTTCCACATTTTGGCAAATTAGATGAACTAGCTCTTACAAAATCGCTAGTACCTATCCACGTTTTCCCAACTCAATGGGCTTAAAAATTGTAATCAGGTCCGGGGTTCAACGCAAAGGCCGTCGGCAGCAAGCAGGGCAAGCACACGTCTTCGTTAATGCAAGTAGAATCAGGTCCAGGGTTTAAAATCAAAGGTCGTCGTTTTAAGCCAGTAAAATCACGGTCCGGGGTTCGAGAGCGAAGGTAGTCGTAGAAGGAGGCAAAATCAGAGGCCAGGGAGAGAAAATGAGTCGAAAACAGTAATAAATAGTTCACCAGATATGGTTATGAAACTTATGAATTCTCCGAGAAAAATGTCAAGCTGACAATCAACTGTCAGTGTCTGTGGCCAGCACAGATTCAAAATGGAATTTTTTTAAAGACTAAGACAAATCTCATAACTGCCGAAGTGGGTCGTACGCGTAGTCGAGCAACACGTTTTTATTTTTATAAAATGTATGGTGCTACCAAAAAATCTGTAACTTTTTTCTGTAAATAGAAATGCTTATTCCTATCACCAGAAAAAATATCAGGCGATTTTAAAATTTTCAGACATCCCCCATTGACATCCGATCGTGCATTCGGTGCTTTATGAATGCACTCTTCTGTCATTTACCAGCCATAGACAACTTTTTTTTGTAATTTTTTTGTTCAACTTGTTTTTGAAGCCATACATAGCGGAAGTAGGTAACGATTAGACAGTAATCGAAACAAACGAGAAAAAACAAAGTTTTAACTATATTTCACTATTTATAATGGTAAATATTCTGTGCTATAATATCGGTAATTTTTTTGTATTCACGGAAAATATAATTAGTGTATTTTTTCTTTGTTCTAGGCCGGATACTCGGAAGACCAGTTGGCTGGTGAGTAATCACTTAGTTATTTTATGACACTTTCCTGCAACTCTTGATTTGAACTCGAAAGTAAACAGTGGACGGGGCGCCGGCGCTCGATGCAGAGGCTGGACGCCGTGTGGTGAGTCATGTCAATCAACGTCTCGCCGAGAGGCTGTCGCAAGCGGGCGCCCTAGTTTCCTTATATGGTGCGTATTTTAAAGCGATTCTGGCAGGTCTGGGACGACGAGTCGCCAGTCGCCCGCCGCTCGCACGCCCGCCATGTTCATGTACGAGCCGCCGTCCAAGCTGCAGCTCAGCTCTGTGGAAGGTGTGTGGAATCTCTTCTCCCGTCTGGTATTCCCTGAGTGGTGACTATTCTCGTCGCTCGTCTTGATTGGAAGTGTATAAGAGTAGTTTGTTGGTGGGTTGTGGGTGAATGGTAGAGTAATGCCACCTGTGGTGTTGCAGAGTTCCAGGAGGCGTTCCAGCTGTTCGACTCGCGCGGCGACGGCAAGATCCACGTGGCGCAGATCGGCGACGCGCTGCGCGCGCTCGGCCAGAACCCCACCGAGTCGGATGTCAAGAAGTGCACTCTCCACCTGAAGCCCGACGAGCGCATCTCCTTCGAGGTCTTCCTGCCCATCTACCAGGTACTCTTCAACATACAACTACTACTGTATGCACAATTTCACTAAAAACAAGATTCATCTAAAACAAAGTCAAAGTTAAGAGTGGCCAGATGGTTGATGTTTTGCTTGGCAACTTTGAATGTTTGATGTTTGATTTACTCCTAGGCCTAAAACTCCTACACCAAATAAATTATTGATTGCAATCCCAATAAGTTTGCTAAGTTTGCTGTGAGAAAGTCGAGGGTCTCCAGTCTGCATCCACATAATCTTACTGTAAATCAAATATCAATAATGGACAGCATCTGAGTTTGTCACTCTCTAAAATGTTTAGATCAAACTAGCATTGTTACAAAATTGGACTCTACCAGGTTAGCAGTTCGCAAAGGTGAAATACAGTCAGCTGCAGTCACACTTTCGCATTTATAATAATAGTGTGGATTATGTTGTGTGACAACTAATTCTAATAAAATGTTGTCATTTTTAAACTGCTGTTTTTGTATTGGAAGTGGAGCATTCAGCACTGAAAGTGTTAAATGTTGGTCAGCTTCAGTGTGATTATTGCACTCATAGCTATTCTAATAACAGTAATTGATTACTTTTATATAAATTTGTAGTGTAAATACTTGAGTACTCTTACTTATCATATTTTGAATTAGGTTACAACAGTATGGTCTCAGGTGATTCATATTTCATAACAGCTTATTTTTTGACTCAATCATTTAGTTCACTTTTTCTTGTTATACAAGATGTTTTTTAAACAATGTTAATTGCACGGATGCATTTGTGAGCTTAAATGGCCATAGTCCTGTAGAAAAAACCCTACTTATTATTTTGCTGACTGTAATATGTTATTTTTTATATCTGGCAATGTTCTGGATATAAATTTGACACTGTGTATAAGAGTATTGTATTGTAATAAGAGCAATAACTGGCAGGCGATCAGCAAGGCGCGCAGCGGCGACACGGCGCACGACTTCATCGAGGGGCTGCGGCACTTCGACAAGGACGGCAACGGGTTCATCTCCTCCGCCGAGCTGCGCCACCTGCTCTCCACGCTCGGCGAGAAGCTGGCGGACGACGAGGTACCTACCTCCTCCATCAAGGTTCTAGCCAGAGTCCCACTTGTCGCTTGTCTTGCGATAAGGAAGCTCTGACAGATTATTCATATCCTGCTATCAGGAAGTTTTGCCCTTATGGTAAGCAAATAGGTGGTGGGGCATTTGACTGGACTTCAACAGAATCAGAATCAGAATATTTATTGGTAAAAACAATTTTACATGTTAACATCTTAGAAAAGGTACATATTAATAAATATTTACAAAATTATATCGTTATTATGTATCAGAATCAGAAGGTACAGTGATTACATTATTATTATTTTATTTATTTATATACCTACTTATGTGGATCAATGAATTCCTGGTATGAATTCGTCAATCGAGTAGTAAGCTATCTTTATTAGAAAAAAGTTTTAGTTTATTTTTGAATATTGTGTCACTGGCTGAGTTGACAACATCGACTGGAAGCGCGTTATAAATCCTAGGTCCTAGGACAGTAAGTGACTTTCGAGCCTTTGAGAGTCTCCTCGTCGGAACAAGTAACAGGTGCTGGCCTCCAACACATACTATTTATACCATGAACATTAAGAAAAAGAAATGAGTATAGTGGTTGTTCACTCCTTCAGGTTTGATACCAGTTCTGGTTAATCCGATTAGAATATTTGCTGAAAATTGTTGATAATTAGACTTTTCCTTTGTCATGACATCTATTGTCAAGTAGATGTAAACATATTGCTAATCGAGACTAGATGTTGACTACCTATGGAGTGGAGTGAGTCTTCTATTCTTATTTATTTCTCTATGCCAAGTGGCTCCTAAGATTGTAGCATAATGGAGAAGATTTCTCTCCTATGAAAAGACGGTCTCAGTTGCGATCTAAAATATGATTGCTGACTTGAGGTGACATGTGTTTTGACAGTGCATTTGGTAAGATAAAAATAGTTTTTAAGTAACCAGAAATGTTATTACACTTATAACTAGCTACAACCAACTACAGTTGTAGAAGCGTTATTGTTTAACTATCAGTCCTCACTGATAACAGATAATTACTTTCTCAATAACCTTATCGTTGGCAACTGAAGTCTTTGCTTTCACTTTGGCTGCAACATGCAGTGTGCTTTGCTGGGGCATTATTATATACCTACTGCAGACGTATTTAATTTATGCATTTACCTATTATGCTTGTTGCAGAAGAACGTGATTTGCTTTGCAAACGTTACGCAGAAATAAATCACTAAATGCGAACTGTGCATTGTTGAAAGTGCTGTTTTGATCACCATCAGCAGGATAATATGAATTACCTCTTTCACTCTTTTAATCTAATACACCGCCGCGCACTCGGGGTCCATAATTTATGGCAATTTGGGAAAACGGAGGGGTCAAATTAAGGTAGACTTTTTGTGTTTCGTGTTTTGTGACGATCGGAAACTAGTCAGGGCGAAGATATGGAGTAACAAATGAGTGGTGAATCTGAAGAGTGTTCTGTGTCGCAGGTGGAGCAGCTGCTACAGGGGCAGGAGGACTCGCAGGGCAACGTCAACTACGAGAACTTCGTGCACCTCGTCATGCAGGGCTGAGCGCCTCCACCCTGCACCCTGCACCCTGCCCGAGCGGCGCGGCGGCTCACCCATGCTCACTAACTAGCCGCCATACTTGTTCGTTTACCATTAGAAAAAATAGCATTTACAATGCGGCATCATTTATTGTATTCCTAAAAGGTTCGGTGTTGCAGTTGATGGGCGACGGTGATCGCTTACCATCACGAATTCGTCTGCTCGTTTGCCTCTAGAATCATAAAGAAGCTAGCACGCGTTGATACTTTCTCGCTTTTAAAATACGTGCATTTAAATGTACATTTGTAAAAAGTCGGCAACAAACGACGACCACACTGTCTTGATAGCATTTAAAGAAACATTTGATGCGTTGAATCTGAATCCGCTCCCTCCGCCTCGCCGCGCCGCCGCGCGGAGCCGTAGACTTCGAGTTAACTTGTAATTCCCGTGCGTTTATTCCAAAACAATATTATTATCATTATTGTAGTTACGTTAAGAGATTTTATACGGTTATTGTATGTACAAATGTGATTTTAACAAAGTGTACCTATTATAAGTACTTACTAACTTACTCTGTGTTTACTTTCACTCCTGTAAATCACCTGATATACGCCAAGCAACCATATTGTCGTTTGTCTGTCCCATTTTAGGTTTTCCATTATATTATGTAATTTTTATAACCGGCAATATCTTCTGGAAATGGCGGACTGGCTTCAAAAAAATAATAAAACGTCAAATCATTCGACGACCAGCCTGGCGTAGTGCACCACAGTAAGTATCTGCCTCCTAAACTCCTAAGCCGATGGTCATGGGTTCGAATCCTGGTAAGGACATTCATTTGTGTGATAAGCAATACAAAAGCACAGATATTTTACTTTATTAATTACTGTGGGGCTTAGTCAATCTGTGTAAGAATGTCCAATAACAAAGACATGTAACTCCGTGCTACTCGATCCTCTTTGTCAATAATTATCAATTTCGTATCGAATCTGTATGCCGGGTATCTGAAGCTGCATGAACTAACTACTGCCCTAAATGTAAATAATATACCTTCTACTATTGTTTAAGTACATACGTTGG
This sequence comes from Leguminivora glycinivorella, assembly GCF_023078275.1. Lineage (NCBI taxonomy): Eukaryota > Metazoa > Arthropoda > Insecta > Lepidoptera > Tortricidae > Leguminivora > Leguminivora glycinivorella. Next base: position 38,394,731 of record NC_062971.1, read on the forward strand.
CATAGTCAGGACTGCTACTCGTCAATATATGTCGCGCCGTTCGCGAAAAACGAGAAGTAATGGTCAACAATTTTTATCTTATTTCCAAATACTTTTGCTTGAGTTATAATTTGGTTATAATCTTTTTCGGAGAGAACTTTCTTGACAGTCATTTCATACACTGTTGTATGGAATGGAGTTAAGGCACTCTTTCCTCTTAAAACCATAACCACTATGCACATCAAAACGTGCGGGTACGGTAGATGGTAGCACTTGCTTTGGCGCGAAGTATCAATTTGAGAGTTTATGTTGCCGATTGAGACCACGCGATGGCAGCCTCTCCACCGCGCACGAGCCATAGAGTATATTGAATAGTATGGTCAAAGAGGATCGAGTATTACGGAGGAGTACGGACCGAGTTATATAATTTTTTGGTATGGTATAGAGTTATCATTCAAGATTTTCGAATGCAGCGCCATTTATTATTAAGTTACGACAACTTTTCATGCCGAAAGATTCCTAAATAATAAAACATTTGTACCCTTTAGACATGGAACGCCACATTTTAATGGCGGGATTTTTGAAATAGGTTTCATTACGAATCTGAGCAAATCAACGAACGTATTTTCCAAATTCGAAAATTAACATCAAAATATACAATTGAATTACGTAGAATGTGTCTCGCTAGTTTGCAGGTGGTACAGCGACATCTAGCGAAAACATTGGACATCAAAAAATACTTATACATTTTACGACATCACGTCATTAACCAGTTTGCGGGGGTAACAGTGACATCTAGCGAACAACTTGCACTACGGCATATAATTGTTTTCACGCCCTCTATCGTTGAGTTTCCTAAACATATCCTAAGTACATCGGATTTACAATTTACAATTCCTTTGACTGAAAACACCGTGGCACAAGCTACATCCGCGTATAGAAATACATTAAGTGTGCTCACTCATCCATAATATTAGTAGGAATACTTACCAAAGCCACAGAATAAAATAACGCTAGATTGAATAGCTTCAGCTCAAGCACGTATATATAGAAAGTCTAAGGGAGGGGTCCGGGTCATATAAACTCAACCGGATAAAAAGCGGTCTCGAACATTCAATTAATAATGATGCAAATTAAAAGACACTACTTCCTTATAAAACTATATTTAATCGTTTTCTTCTTAAAATTAGTTGATTGACAATATCATTAGCGTCTATTACGGCAGCTATTTCCCTATGGATAGACATAAAAGGCTATAGCCCTGTGAGGCGCTCTTGTCCCGTCCTATTACGCAAAAATGTTTTTAACCTTTTTAAGGTTGTAAAACTTCTTTCAGCAGTTGTGGCCAGTATCAATAGCAACTTTCTGATCGAAAGAAAAAAAGAAAGAAATTTGGATCACACTGGTCGATGGCCCCAATAGCAGTTCTAGGTTTTTTTTCAGGCTCCAGGGTTGACCTATGATTATGCCAGAGTTCATATTCAGATTTGAATTTGTGGTCTTCTGCTTCTGTTAACCCAAGAAAAAGTTTAGCAGCTTTCAGTAGTTCCGTTTTTGTGGCGTTGTCAACATTATTAGTCTTCGTTGGCAAGACCTTTTGTAATGTGCCAACTGTGTATTCATGAGGTTGGAATCGGGCGTCTAACTCCGCTAACTCGGATATCAAATGTTCCAAGAAAGGATAATATGTTTATAAAGGATAATACGTTTCGCCGGTAGTATATATCTCCGCAGTTTCCCCAAGAACATTGTTGCGATGGGCTTGGCGACCAGTTGTACGAGGTGCCACTAGTTCACCGCCAGGGCATAAATTTTCGGCGCCCTTTTGAAGAAGTTTCACTACGTAGGAAAATAAATCGCGAGCGTAGCGAGCGCGAAATTTTTTTCATAGTAATGCCGTAATTTGAAGATTGACGCAATACAAAATTTATTTCATCAGACAGAGTGCGAAAGGGACAAATGGTTGAACTTTCGTAGCCGCACCCTGTATAGTTACGTGTGGCTGAACGTGAATATCATGTACATAAAATAACAAACAAAATGGAGCACTATAGTGGCCAAGTCAGGAAAGCAAATTCGGAATTTGTCCTAACTAAAAGAGCAGATAATTATAAATATTAAGCGCGATTTTTTTTCCTATTGACTCGATTAATTAAGACAACCCGCCAGCGGGGAATCCGCGAACTTTCAAGCTTTTATCGTCTGCACTCTGCAGAGCTGCGGTATTTGACATTTTTGACTTCACAGGGCGTCTATGTTCCCGACTTTTAGGCCTCATATTTCGCCATCACTATTATTTTTATAATAATGCTTAAGAGTTAATTAAGAGACTTAAGAGATTAACTGCGGACTCGATCGTCACCGTCGGGACGCCCATTTCGGTATTTTGCCACTAAGTGATCTGAGTGCTTTGAAATTCGCTCACCATATGCTGCGACTCACAACATTGCGCCTCTCTGAGACGTTTTGCATCTTTGGCTTTATGAGGAACTCCGCTTTGGACTATCGGGTAGAGTCATATTTTTGCATTTGGATAGCGACGTAACTTTGCCGTTCGCCGCACAATGTGGTTCGTCAAGGGCTAGAATCCTCCTTTTACGGCGCCCTAGCAACAGCGCCCTTATGGTGCAACTTTCCACTTAATCTGAATTACCTACAAATCTAGATTTTCAATAGGTGGATTAATTTCCGAATCCTCTCGCCATTTTTTGATATGTGCGCGCCCACGCATCGTATAATTTTTTGTATGGATTTTTCCACATTCTCGATTTTGGCGCTCCCTTACCATGTGGCGCCTAGAGCGGCCGCTCCACTCGCTCTACCCTTAATCCGGCCCTGCCTAAGGGGGGTTTGAACCCCCTGAACCCCCCCCCCTTATATACGTCCTTGCTTCAGCTGCAAGTGGGATATGGAAAACATGGGAAATTAATAAATAAAACATTAGAAGGATTCGATATCTAGTCTATTATTCTTATCTTTTATTTACATAAATAAAAAAATAAAATTATATTCGAGAAGCCAAATAATTTAGGTACCTACTAATTTCTACAAGGCGTAGATTAGATACTTATGCAATAGGTAACATGTGACTGTATTTAGATCTCAATCGAGAGAACTAATAAGGGAGCTGACTAGGGAATATTTCGGATATATTAGTACTTATTAGGTACCTACTCACAAGGCTCGGAAGCGGGTTTTAAAAGTAGCGGTAAATACTGGTTTTATAAGAACGCGAAATATTTGAGAACTTTATTACGCCGTGGCTTGCGTGGGCGACGGTCGCGCGATGGTCTCGCGACGGCGATGCGACGCATACGAAATCAAACCTTATCGATATGGAAGTATGAGACGCGACGGCGACGGTCGCACGACCGTCGCCCACGCAAGACACGGCGTTATAATCCTCATTTATTGCGGTTCCTTTATTCAAAGACCGACGGACGGGCTAGCGGGAGCACATTGAAAATTTAACCATTTCCGAGCCTCCCCTACTTAAATATATAACATATAACACATAGGGCCGGTTGCATCTGTCACCGTTAAAGCGTCCGTTAAATTGTATTGTATCCCATCAAAAACATAAATGTGAAATGAGAGCCAAGTTCAATAATATGACATATGACTTGGTTGTTCACTTCAACGAAAAAATAGGACCAATGCCGAAATCGCGAATAAAAATTTGGCTGTTCCATAGAAATGACCGGTATCATGATACCGGTATCATGACAGTCGAATGGTATGAAACAGACAATTTTTTTTGCGATTGCGGCATTGGTCCTATAATAAAAGTATTTTATGTTGTTATAAATAAACTTCAGGACTGACCATTGAACTTGGCACCCATTTAGATATCACTTATTTTTTCGTTGAAGTGAACAACCAAGTGCAAACAAGCCCATCCTCGTCGCCACTTGTAATGTCACACTATTACACTATATACATTGGGTTGGCTCGCCAATACACACCGCACGTCCGTCCTCTATCTCTCTCGGACACCGACTACCATATGTACTCGAGACACCTACCTATACACTACACAAGTCATATGTCATATTATTGAACTTAGCTCTCATTTCACATTTATGTTTTTGATGGGATATCATTACTTTTTGTAGGTATTTTAAGGCAACGGGAACGCTTATTAATATTCAATAAGTTTAATAGAAGATCTAGGACTACTAGCGCCATCTAGTAAGCCCCGGTTGAACTAAACATGTTTTTACTGAACATATCACTTTTAGAAAATGATAAAAATTTACCCATTTCTAATTTTTTCGGTGTATTCACATAATTATCTATTATCAAATCATCATGCCAAATTTGAACTTTCTAGGTCATCTGGAACTGGGTTAGAGTTTATGTCTATAGGTATATATATGATAGAAATGACGATTTTTGGACGTTATCTAAACAACCGTTTGAGATGTGTTTATGAAATTTGGGGCACATATGTATCTCGCAAGTGTCAATATATGAGAAATAGTTTTGGAGTTATGAGGGGGTCAAAGGTGGCTCCAAATGGTTCGTGTAATATTACACACGGTGCATGCTGCTCGCCAGTTCTTTTACCTGAACTTGGCGTGACACGCTACCGCGTGTCTAGATGGTATGGGAAGTTCCATAGACGTCTGCTGCGTGGCGATGATGTGTATGTCAGATGTGGTCGATGCAACCGGCCTTTACACTCGGTCGTACTAACTTACAAGTAAGGTTACACTGATTTTGAAACCGTTTTTATGCACTTCGATCTCCCGCCTCCCGATGATATTAAATTTAGGTAATGTAGGTAAATACTTGTCAACTTTTATCGTGGCAATTTTGCAAGCTCAAAACATAAGCTTACCAAAACTAAAAGACTAGGCTGGAATCCTATCGATTTTGTACTCGCTGATGTTTAGGTTTAAGAGTTCATCAGTATCGTCGCTTGGGCGGCGGCGGCGGCAGCTGCGGCGCGGGGGTGGGGCTGGAGCGGCGTGCGCGGGCGCAGGGCAGGCGGCGACGCAGGAGCACGAGCGCGGCGGCGGCGGCGGCCAGCAGCAGCGCCGCGCCCGCGCACACTCCCGCCACGAGGCGCAGGCGCGCGTAGGCCGGCACCGCCACGCCCGCGCCGCCCGCCGCCGCGCCGCACCGCACGCCCGCCCAGTACCGCGCGCCCTCCTCCACCGAGCTCACTGCGGACACGACACTCAATAAATCATACTGATCATACACCGTTTGTACTGTACGACATCTCTAAACTCTACGAGCCTGTCGCCGGACGGTCACATATAATAGAAAATAGATCGCCGCATGCGTCAGTTTCGTGATCGTTATTATTTCGTTTTCGACATCTTGCGTCGAGTGGCCACATCTATTGTCGAGTAGCGAGCGATAGTTATGATTTCGCTACTTGACGCTAGATGGCAACTGTGAAATAATATTTAGTGCTTTTAGGACGGAGACTTTTGTAGGTAGTGAATGATTTTATAGATGGATACAGTCGTCGGGGGACGGCCCTACCTAGCAGATGGTCGTGGTGCGTGTGCGCGGTGGCGAGCAGGCGGCGGCCGGCGGGCTCGTCGCGGTACCAGCGCACGTCGCAGCGGCCCGCGCCCGCGCCCGCCCAGCGCACCAGCGCCGCCGCGTCCAGCAGCCGCACCGTCACCTCCAGCCTCGCCGCACCCGCGTCTGCAATCATACTCCACATGCTTCACTAAATCTTGCGCAGCCTGTGCTATATAGGTAGGTAAAAGATATAATGATGTGTCGACGATGTCCTCGCTCGCTAGTATTAGATACAGCCAGTGACGTACCCGCTATCGGCTCGTGCGCCGCGTCGGCGCCGTCGTCCTCCAGCTCGTCGTCGCCGGCGGTGGCCGCGCCGTCACCCGTCTCCGTCACGGCCGCCACGAACGCCGCTTCGCTTTCGTCAACGTCGGGATCTGGAAACAAGATCTCATACCTAATCATGTAGGTACTTACTTAATAAGAATATCAAAAGAAGCTCGGTACTTAATGTAAATTATTTCCCTCAGCATTATGTTTTTAACCGATATCTCTGTTTTATCTCGAAAAAATTAGACTAAGCACAAATCCCGCTTTGCATTTTTTCGCCACTTTGATTTGAGTCATGAGTCATCTTCGTGATACTAGCTTCTATTGCATTGATGACGATGAACACCCGGTGGAGTCGCTCTTGTGAATCCCGTCCCCGTAGGTGTTGTGTTGTTCTCTATTGCGAGGACCGTCACATCTTGTGCTGTGCTGAAATACATGAGCCACTGACCTAGGGTGGTGACGAAGAGGGGCTTGCTGAAGAGGCCGTCGCCCAGGCTGTCGGTGGCCAGCACGCGCAGCTCGTGCGGCGTGGCGGAACGCAGCCCCGTCAGCGACGCCTCGGTGACGCCGCGCGACAGCAGCCTCAGCGTGCGCCACTCGTGCGCCGCGCGCTCGCGGTACCACACCGTGTACTCCGCGTCCACGCCGCGTCTGGAATCCCGCGTTTATTACATTCAGCCAAAGGTGCCTAGGCCACACTCAATTATTCCAAATTTTTCTATGGACTCTATAGGAGCCTTTAAAGCGCCCGTCGCCCGAGCCCGAGCCCGAGGGCGCTCCTCTCCATTCCTTCACGCCTGTCGGTACATTGCCATCTGCATCTAGTTCTCGCCAGCTGATGTTGGCAGGCGCATGTCATCTCTGCATCTAACTATAATGGACTCTAATATAACTATGTGAAACTATAAAGGTATATAACAGTTGGTAATTAGATCTACCAAAAGCAACTGCTAGTTAAGTTTGTTAAGTTTTGTACCTGCCAGGCACCCAGGCGAGGTGTATGGCGTGCGCGGCGGGGCGCGCGGTGAGGTTGTAGGGCGCGCGCGGCGGCAGGTTCTCGATGAGCAGCTCGGTCTCGGCGCTGACGTCGGCCGCCTCGTTGCTCACGGTGCACACCAGCACGCCGCGGTCCTCCTCCGCCACGGCGCTGATGCTCAGCTTGCCCTCCTCCAGCGTGAATCGCTCAGCAGGCAAGGGCGACCCGTCTTTCTGCCGAAACCAAGCAAAATGCCGTCATAATATGACCTTCGAATTTATCAACGCGACGTCAAGGTATTAAACGGTAGTAACTCACTCGGGTCCAGATGATTAGCGGCGGATCGTGGTGCGGCTGGTGCGCGGCGGCGCAGGGCAGCGCCAGCGGCTGGCCGAGGCGCGCCAGGTAGAGCGGCTGCGGGCGCGCCAGCAGCGCGGGCGGCCGCTGCACGCGCACGCGCACGCGCGGCGACGGGCCCGACGACCCCAGCGCGTTGTACGCCGTGCACGAGTACTGGCCCTCGTGCGACTCGTCCACCTACACACATATTGTATTCTTGTATTGTATTGTATATTGTTGTTTTCGATTAATTCTAATCTTTGTTATTTTTAATTCTCTTTGCATATTTTTACTTGTCTCTGTTTGGCCCCATAGTTGACTGGTAGAGAATGCCATTAGGCATTAAGTCCGCCATTTGTACATTTTTTATTTTTTAATAAATAAATAAATATTACCTGCTGATAAAAACTTAGAATCTTGCTCCCTTGAACAAATGGGCGAATCATTTTGGAGTTTTCAGAGCATGGAAACTATGAACTTATACGCACGAAGTACGAACAAACGAACTTGAAGGGGTGCTTTCTGGCGCCAGTCTTTGTTGAGCAGGATCTCATCATTCAACGAAGTGGATAAGACTAGTGGATAGTAATTGCGTACAGTAAATTAATACTCAATTGCTGATTAAATATATCAGTGGAATCGAAGGGAATATTCTAAGATTTTTGAGAGCGTCTTTCTGCCAGCACAGATCGATGCGTTGGGTGCCGCTGCCACCGGCGGGCGGTGACTGGTGAGGCGGTGAGGCGGTGATGCCACTCACTCTATTGAACAGCAGACTGCCGTTGCGGCTGTAGAAGACGCCGGGCACGTTGTAGGGGTCGAACAGGAAGCCGTCCTTCTCCCAGCGCAGGTTGGTGAGCGGCGGGTTGGCGCTGAAGTGGCAGTCCAGGCTCGCTGGCTTGCCCAGCGGCAGGTACCGCTCCTCCGGGGCGTATATCACTTTCGCTTTATCTGAAATGTGTTACCTTCAGGTAAGAGATATATATATTTTCTAAGTACGAGTATTGAGATATTGTAGCTTTGGCTATTCAGATATAAACTAAACAGAAAATACGATGACGAGTTCCCGAGCCAGTTAGATTATTTATGGCTACGTACTGGAGCGGGAGCACGTTTGAGAGAATCTTTGATGAAAGCGTGTAGTTCCACGAGCGAAGCAGTGGGTGGCTAGGACTTACTAGATGTATAAGTGTACTAAAAGTAGGACTATGTATACAAAACAAAAGTTAACGGACGGACTGGGACGGCAGACCTAATTAAATAAAAAATCTAAAACATAAATGTGAAATGAGAGCCAAGTTCAATAACATGATATACCTGGTTGTGCCTTGTTTGTTGACTTCAACGACAAAAGAAGTGAGATCTAAATGGGTGCCAATGCCAATGTGCAATGCCAAGTTCAATGGTCGGTCCTAAAATTCATTTATAAAAATATTAATGATATTTTTTTTGAAGTTATAACTTAGGATAATATTTATGTATCCCGCAAGTCTCTATATCGGCTGTGGTCGGCTGTGGGCTAATTTTGACATGTTTATGTGAAATAGTTTTTGAATTACGAGGGAGTCATGACATGACATGACCCCCCCCCCCCCCTCCCCCTGGCCCTGGATCCGCGCATGCGCTAAACCGGTTGTCAATTTTAGTTCCATTAATGTCCGTTGGACTTTGATTGAGACCGCTACTAGTATAAACGCATGAAGGTGTGTAAGTGTGTGTGTGATTGGAAGGGGGCATTTTTAGGGTTCCGTAGTCAACTAGGAACCCTTATAGTTTCGCCATGTCTGTCTGTCCGTCCGTCCGTCCGTCCGCGGATAATCTCAGTAACCGTTAGCACTAGAAAGCTGAAAATTGGTACCAATATGTATATCAATCACGCCAACAAAGTGCAAAACTAAAAAATGGAAAAAAATGTTTTATTAGGGTACCCCCCCTACACCTAAAGTGGGGGCTGATATTTTTTTTCATTCTAACCCCAACGTGTGATATATCGTTGGATAGGTATTTAAAAATGAATAAGGGTTTTCTAAGATAGTTTTTTGATAATATTAATATTTTCGGAAATAATCGCTCCTAAAGGAAAAAAAGTGCGTCCCCCCCCCCTCTAACTTTTGAACCATGTGTTTAAAAAATGTGAAAAAAATCACAAATGTAGAACTTTATAAAGACTTTCTAGGAAAATTATTTTGAACTTGATAGGTTCAGTAGTTTTTGAGAAAAATACGGAAAACTACGGAACCCTACACTGAGCGTGGCCCGACACGCTCTTGGCCGGTTTTTTGTATGGAGTTGGCGTTCTTCTCCTAGTGAGTATTATATTCTTTGCTTCTCGCACTAATAACGAAATGTACTATAGTATGAGTTAACTTGAGACTCCAGTGCCTGTTAAGATTCGAGTCCTGCCGGAGGTGTGAATTTTTCCATTTTTCCTATAATTTAAAAATATTCATTACATTCAAAATTCTATACAGATGTCTACACCTTTTACAAGGTTTTAGTATTTTAAGGCTTGTGATTTTAAGGCTATGGGGTGGCTTATTAATATTCACTAAGTTTACGCGGAATATCAGGACTAGTGCCATCTAGTAAGTCCCGGTTGAAGTAAAATTTAAATCACAACATTGAGGTTACTAGCGCCACCCTGTGACGTATGAATAAACTAACAGTATATCCAATTTTTACCTGCGAGTTGCATATTGACTTCATTACATTAAAATTCTAGACACCTGTTGCACAAGGTTTTAGTAGTCCTGATATGTCGAGTAAACTTAGTGAATATTTTCTAAGGTTTTAGAAAATATTCACTAAGTTTACTCGACATATCAGGACTACTAGAGCCATCTAGTAAGCCCCGGTTGAAATAAATTTTATATCACAACATTGAGGTTACTAGTGCCATCCTGTGACGGACGGATAAACCAACAGTTTATCAAATTTTTACCTTCGAGTTGGATATTGACTTCATTACATTAAAATTCTAGACTTTTGTTGCTCAAGATTTTAGAAAATATTCACTAGGTTTACTCGGAATATCAGGACTACTATAGCGCCATTTAGTAAACCCGAACTAAACTTTATATCACAACATTGAGGTTACTAGCGCCATCTTGTGACGGGTGGATAAACCAACAGTTTATACAATTTTGGCTTCGAGTTGCATATTGACTTCATTAAATCATTACATTAAAATTCTAGACTTCTGTGGCACAAAGTTTTCGAAAACATTCACTAGGTTTACTTGGAATATCAGGACTACTAGCGCCATTTAGTAAACCCGAACTAAACTTTATATCACAACATTGAGGTCACTGGCGCGATCCTGTGACGGGTGGATAAACTAACAGTTAATACAATTTTGGCTTCGAGTTGCATATTGACTTCATTAGGTATATCATAATACTCGATTCTCTTTGATTACATTAAAATTCTAGACATCTGTCAACACCTGTTGCACAAGGTTTTAGTTACAGTGATCTAACGAAGAGACGTTCTTCCCTCTGAGGACACTTTTCCGCAAAATGGAGTATTAGAGATCATGAATGTTGAGGTGAAAGTGTCGTGCGTGTTACATTGTACATCCAGGTAGGCCTCTGCGGTCTGGTGGCGGTCCTCGTGGCGCACGGAGCACTGGTAGAGGCCGGCGTCGGCGGCGAGCGCGGCGGGCAGCACCAGCGAGCCGTTGGGCGGCAGCTCGGCCAGCGCGGGCAGCGGCCCCCCGCCGCGGCTCCACGCCACCGCCGCCGCCGGCTCCTTGGCGCCGCACTCCAGCTCCGCGCGCTCGCCCTCCACCACCGTCACGTTCACCGGCGGCGCCGCTATCACTGTGCCACCTGCAAACCCAACAACGGCCTATTCACGACCACACGACTCTGCAGGCCAAGGTAAGTTGGCAACGATTAAGATAGCCCCGCCTTTGCAAGGGTTAAATAAACATCATAATTTCATCAAAGTCACGTTTTAGATAACATGTGCACCAACACACAGTTTGATCGCCTTCTGTCAGCAGCGCAACACAAACACACTTGGTAAAACACTCCATTCAGAAATGACTGAAATAACTGTAAGTAGAGGAATAACTTCAAGAAAACCTATCTTTCTTTTCAAGTACAGAAGTCTAAAAAAGGCAATAGAAAAGAAATACGTTTGTGATATTTGGTTGTATCGGTTTATTTAGTGTTGTCTGCTTCAGCCGAAATAGCCATTAATTCGGCCAGTCAATAGCGGTCATGCATTGGCGGCTAGCTTTTAGTTCGGGACTGAAACTCGCCGGATAATAGCGGTGTGTGTGTGTGTCCACAGTGGAGTGGACCTCCACCTGCGATGGCACAACAATCAACAAACAGCGAATACAAAGCACTGAAAGTAGTCAATTGTTAATATCTTCGTCGAAGACACATACAGTTATTTTAGGGGGGATCATGGAAGTGCAAGATCATTGCCATTTGCCATTATTGTATCGAAGTCTAGTTAAAGGGCCCAACATTGTCGTTTAACATAAGTCCGAGATTTATTTGTATCATTGTATGATAATGATACCTGTTTATGTGACATAAATGACATAATGTAATTTTTTGCTAGGAAAGACCCCAATTTGTTTACTTTTCTTAGCAGTACCGTAACGCCACTTGCTGCCCGAAATTGGTTCCGGGTGCCTTAAAGACCAACAAATTAAAATCAGAAGAGGCTACGGTAATCTGAAGGTACGGTAATGCGAGGTATACAATGTTCTACTATTCCGTGACGGTAGAGCACGGTTGTGGAAGGAGCCGGTGTCGGTGAGGGTGGCGTGCTGGTGCTGCCTGCTGGGGTGACTGACCGTCGACGTCGAGGTAGTAGAAGGTGCCGTTGTTGCGCGCGGGCGGGCTGCGGTTGGGGAAGGAGACGCGGCAGCGGAAGAGGCCGGCGTCCGACTCGCGCACCGACGACACGTTGAGGCTGCCACCGCCGAGCGCTCCGCCCGCCGCCGCCGCCGCCGAGACGCGCCGCGCGCGCCCCCCCCAGCGCTCGCCCACCGCCGGCGCCTCCCACCCGCTCAGCCAGGATAGCACCATCTCACCCTGCAGACGAAAGACACGTTCAGATACACTGACAGCTTTAGCGGCGAAGGTGTGTGCCTCTAAATCGGAGCAGATAGCTACTACTATAAAGTCGAGGCTGGTGACAGTTAAGAGGCCGCGCTGAGTTCTCAAGAGAAACTTTAAACACTTGGCTGTCGACATTCGCGTGGTGAGCCGATGCCTCCTGAAGGTTGAGAAATGATTTGGCTCCAAGACGGAGTTTTTTCCGTGAGGGTAGGTGAAGGGATTCCAGTGCAAGATACGTGTTGTTTACGCCCATTTTACCATGAACTGTGTCACCACCGAAGGCAGCAGTGTCATTGAAACTGAACGTGACGAACCTGCGAAAGGCGCAAAGATGTTTACGAAATGAAATCAATTATCAGTGCAGAGTCTTTTCAAAAGGGCTTAGATTTGTATGGAGTTCATAGAGAAATATCTAAACTCTTTTGAAAAGACACTCCTTAATTTGACGATCGGTCTGGCGTAGTTAGTGCCCTGCCTGCTAATAAGGCCATGAGCCATGAATCTGGGTTCGAATCCCAGTAGGGTAATTTATTTGTGTGATGAGCACAGATATTTTGTTCCTGAGTTATGGGTGTTTTTAGGGTTCCGAACCTCAAAGAGGAAAAACGGAACCCTTATAGGATCACTCGTGCGTCTGTCGGTCCGTCTGTCACAGCCAATTTTTTATTAATATACTGAGTACTGAGTTGCATTGCATATTGTATGAAAGTTTATTGCCAGGCGGAAATTGAAGAGGCAAGAGGGCAGTGGAAACGGCACCTCTTTACAGTTTGCAACAGGAGCAACTACCAGGATTGGAAAACAAATGGATACTTTTAGCAGCGATCTCCGTAACCGCGAACATATACTCGTAACTCGTAAGTATATTTTATAGACGGTTGCGCTGAGAGCGGCCGGCGCTGGCGGCTCCCAGTCCCCGCGGCGGCCGATACTCGGCACTCGGCCGGCACTCGGCAGCGGCACTCGGCACTCGAGACAATAGTCTCGTTAGGTGTTAATGGGCTAATGAGGGCGCGGCGGCGGCGGCAGCGCGGGAGTGCGTAAAGTGGACGATTGCCGCGCATCCCACGCGCGCCCGCAGTCCGCACCCGCACCCGCACCCGCCCCGCTGCACTGCATTCCCAACAGCAACAACCAAACAACATAGTTACTATGAAAGCGGGTCATGTTGGTAAGAAATACACGGACGTTCCTTTTAATCATTGCTCTGGTCTGGAGGTATGACGTGTATGTCAACTTTGTTAAATGTATTTTCATACCTATTTAGATAGAATGTAGGGCGGTATTGTGAGAGCAATTTGCTACGACGTTCTAGAAATCGGCCATGGGCATGATGACCATGATACCATACGGTCTAAGGTATAAGGCATAGTCAAAGCAACAAGGCGTCATGCGCAAGGGTCCCAAGCGATTTAGTACCGTGTTCGCAAAAGGATGCATGTTGTAAACTCAACAGATTGCAAGCTTGATGACGTGTGACCTTTAACGGCTTTATACAATTTGGATGACATATGTTAGACCTTGTCCTTTTGCATTAAAGTATGTGAACAGTGAGAGTGCGGACGGCGCGGCGCGGCGCTGACGGTGGATGCGTGCGCATTGTCTTGTGATTGGTGCTGGTTGCTATTTATAGCGAACAGGGAAGTGGCTCGCCGCGGCCGCCCTCGCTAAGTGGCCCCGTGCCCGCTGCGCTGCCCGCGCTCGCGCTCGCGGGAGGCCTGCCTAGTCTAGTGCCGGGGTATTGTCTGCGCCGAGCCTAGGTCACGCGTCTCACGGGTTTTGGATTTCAGTCGTCCGCCAAACTCTGCAAATTGCTTTCGATTGGATGACGAGCTGCGAACGGCTGTTAGCTGCGGGCCCATTATTCACTTACGGGCATCTTCGGCAGATAATTCCTTCACTAGCGGTCTATCGCACTTGAGAAGACTTGTTCTTGTGCATTTCATGATTTTAGATACTGTGCGGAAATGTTGATGAAGTAAAGCCGAGCAGTTTGGTGACCACTGCTGGCACTGCTGAACCACGAGTTTAAACCAACATGTAATCTCAAACCTCAAGTCTTTCAAAGTAATAGATACAAGTCTAGAATGTTTAGATGAAACGAAGAAAGTCTGCGTTTTTTAATCATTTAATACAAGTTTTTAGGTAAGTAACCAAATTCGACGATTCTGGATAAAGGAAGAAGATAACTTAAATGAAATAGGAAACCAAATTTTAATCAATTAATGCATTTTTATGTGTGATATGATAAACAAGTGATAAACCAGTGTCAATACTGCGGGTCAACGTCTCGTACCGTACATATGTCGTTGTTGTCTTTCTTGAATCCCGAGCCTTGTTTCTTCATTACCTAATAGCTAGTTTCTTTACCAGCATTCGTATGTTGTGCATGCCCCTGACCTGGCGGCGTCACCCGCGGCGGTGGCGGCGGCGGTGGCGGCGGCAGGTGCTGCGGTCGACACCGACACCCGACACTCGCGCGCTTGCGGTTCGGCTGACTTGTGCACATCTCTGACCTCTCTCTGACTAACGCTTCCTCTGCGTTAGTCTCATCAAATTAATAATTACAACTGGATTTATAACCTACATTACATTATGTCGCTGGAGTCATGCGCGAAAACAATAATCACGTCGAGGTTATACCTATTCTTAGTTGGGTTAGGTTTTCATTGGTTCACTTTATATTTTTAACCGACTGCGAGATCTTTTCCCAGAGTTTGTACATTTTAATATCCTTTTTAGGGTTCCGTAGTCAACTTTAGCCCTTTTATCCTTTTTTAGCCCGAACCCTTTTATAGTTTCGTCCGTATATACGCGGATAATCTCAGTGACCGTTAGCACTATTTGAAAGCTAAAATGTGGTACCAATCTAGACACGCGGTAGCGTGTCAAGCCAAGTTCAAGTAACAGAACTGGCGAGCAACACCGTGTATAATATTACACGAACCATTTTGAGCCACTTTTGACCCCCTCATAACTCAAAAACTATTTCACATAAACGTGTCAGATTTGGCCAATGGATTTGGCTCATATATTAAGACTTGCGAGATACCTATGTACTCCAACGGTAATTTAGAATTTTAGATAATAACGCCCAAAAATCTTCATTTTTATCATTTTATATACCTATAGATCAAAATTCTAACACAGTTCCAGATGAACTAGAAGGTTGAAATTTGGCATGCAGAAGGTAACACAGGAATAAATCAGAAACTGGTATATTTTGATTTTAATTTAATCCAAATATACCTGCGTGTGATACAGTACAGCGCGTAAACGTAATAAGGACGATAAATGAAACCAGGCATACATAATTCAATAGTTTTATCATTAATTAAGAGGTGTTTTTGAGTTACTCTTAATTTTCACCGCATAATAAATTTTTGAAAAATTTCCCAGCAGCAATGTATAAGTACTGTTACTGTTAAAGTGGTTGCGATGACAATTAATGACAACTGTCAACGAGCGTTTAACCTTTAAATGCATGATGATGTTATGCATCATACACAGACCACCCAACTGACCCAACTACGAGTATTAGCCGGCCCTTACAGGGCGACTCGCGGTCACCAAGCGTATGAAAAATCAGGCATATAAAAGTTTGAACGCGCGCGACACCGATCAGTAGCGCCCAAGTACTTATACGCCCCGCTAACACTGTTCATGTCCGTTCGGAAAAAAAGTTTAATAATTAAATTTGGCTGCAAACAATGGTCTCTTGCAGCATAAAGCGGTGTAGCAAGTCTTCTAACACTTCCACATATAAAATAAGATGGAATAACATTCCACAGTTACGTAATAGTATTTTATACAATTGTGATATACTTAATACAAAGCTTTTCAGTCGAGTACCATGTTTAGGCCACGAAGCTTGCTGAGTGGCCTAATATTACGGTACGAGAGTAAAAAGCTTAATTATATCACTATTGTATACAATACTCTTTCTACGAGTCATCATCTTCATCATCAATGGACGGAAATATCATCATTCATACAAGTTAAAATTAATGTTAATAGAGTCGTTCACCGTTGTATCAAGTGTTTGTAATAACCGTCTCTGATTGGCCGATAACGCGACAGATAAAAAAAATGTGTTTCAGATGCAGGAAAATTTGCCAGGTATCGCAAATTAGTATAGAAATTGTATGAAGTTCCATTTTTGAAATTATTACAGTTAACTAAAGTCAACTATAATGAGCTTATTATAATTGAGTCGGAACTGCCATAGAGTATCCAACACTGAAAAGTTAGCACTTATAGTTTAGTCTGTGGTGTCCTAATTGACAGATTACAGTCGACAAGTAGAAAAAATATTTTGTTGAATATTGTTTATTATCCGCGGAGTTCATTTTATACTGGTCAAATGTTTGTACTGAGCGGCGCCGAGGAGTGTCCATCCCTTTTTGTCTAGTTATCTAGGAATGCGATATGCTATCCCTTTCACGTAAACGACTAGGGATGGGGCCAATGGGGCCATGTTTGTTTATGTCTGTTGCGGGAACTTCATCGTACTACCGTTCGTACCATATGCTACCATTTTATGAAATATAAAAGAAAGCAGATTTCTAATTGAGAATAATTAACTACTTAGAATCTGTAGTTTTATTTAGTTGATTGATTAGTTTAGTTAGAATATTTAGTTGGTAATGTAACTTAGTAAGTAGAAATGCATAGTTTAGTTATGAGTTAGTAGAACGAGTAAATACTCAGTAAATACTGAGGTACTCTCACAATTATTATCCTCCTTGCGTTATCCCGGCATCGGCATTCGCCTCGGCTCATGGGAGCCTGGGGTCCGCTTTGACAACTAATCCCAAGATTTTGCCTAGGCACTAGTTTTATGAAAACGACTGCCATCTGACCTTCCAACTACTAGTTACCCTTCCTCAATTCCAATAAAGACTAGTTACTAACTAGGCCTTCTTGGAATTGAGGTCATCATCATCATCGTAATGATTAAATTTCATATCTGTATATGAAATTAAATCTAATTTTATCAGGTATCTCCGCCTCTTGTTTTACCTCTTAAGTTGTTGTTTATACTTGCTATGTTGTTTCGTGTATTGAGGTGTGCAATAAAGAGTATTTGTATTGTATTGTATTGTATCCAAAGTTGGAAAAGGCCATGAATGTGATGTGACATTCTCCGTAACAAATGTCCATGGGCTACGATTGCCCCCAACGTATGATGACCTGATGATGAACTTGGAAGAAGTGCGAGGGAACTCAGTGTTGGTTTGTGATCGGCATGTGTTGTGTTACTTGTGTTGGTTTTTTAGAATCCTCTAAGGGCAGTTAGGTCTCCGGTCATGAGATGGCGCTGATGATGAACTTGGAAGAAATGCGAGGGAACTCAGTGTTGGTTTGTGATATAGGCATATGCTGTGTGGGTTTTTTAGAATCCTCTAGGTGGTGGGGTTTTAAAATGAATAGGGGTTTACGTAAATGATTTTTTGATATTGTTAATATTTTCTGAAATAATCGCTCCAAAAGTTTAAAAAAATGTGTCATCTGAGTCCTCTCCCCAAATTTTGAACCATAAGTTTACAAAATATGAAAAAATCACAAAAGTAGAACTTTATAAGACTTTCTAGGAACATTATTTAATTAGAACTTTGGTGGAATAGTTTAAAAAATACGGGAAACTAAATACGGAACTGAACCCTACACTGAGCGTGGCCCGACACCCTCTTGGCCGGTTTTATTTCAACGCTGTATTCTTTTTAGGGTTCCGTAGTCAACTAGGAACCCTTATAGTTTCGCCATGTCTGTCTGTCTGTCTGTCCGTCCGTCCGTCCGTCCGTCCGTCCGTCCGTCCGTCCGTCCGTCCGTCCGTCCGTTGCACATTAGCACTAGAAAGCTGAAATTTGGTACCAATATGTATATCAATCACGCCGACAAAGTAGTAAAATAAAAAGTGGAAAAATAGTTATTTGTTATACAAGGGGGCAAAGCTGTTTTTTAACACACGAGAAGTAAAATACATTTGCACCCAAGTGTAACACAAAACTTTTCCCCTCACTATAGCGAGGAAACTACAACGATATTTTCGGAAATAATCGCTGCTGAAGGAAAAAAAAGTGTGTCGCCCCCCTCTAACTTTTGAACCATATGTTTAAAAAATATGAAAAAAATCACAAAAGTAGAAAGACTTTCTAAAGACTTTAAAGACTTTTAAAGACTTTCTAGGAAAATTATTTTGAACTTGATAGGTTCAGTAGTTTTTGAGAAAAATACGGAAAACTACGAAACCCTACACTGAGCGTGGCCCGACACGCTCTTGGCCGGTTTTTTTTTGTAAATAGGGAGGTGTAGGGAGGGGTTGCCTGTGTGGTGACGGGTTAAGAATTTCACCACCCCTTCTTCCCGTGGGTGTCGTAGAAGGCGACTATGGGATATGGGTTAAATTGTGGCGTAGGCGAGAGGCTGGCAACCTGTCACTGCAATGCCACACTTTCGTTTTCTTTCAACCCCTTATTTGCCAAGAGTGGCACTGAAGCTTTAGTAGTTTCATGTGCTCTGCCTACCCCTTTAAGTGATACAGGCGTGATTGTATGTATATATGTATAGGGAGGTGTATATTCTGCCAAGCACTACTACAATCATATGGATAAATTAATTAATATTAAATTAATTAAAAGTACCTAGTAAATAGTTACTGTTACCAGTAGGTAAATGAAACGAATCACTCAAGATGATTTAGGTACATTCCAACATATGTACTGTGTATATTAATTCATAATTCAAAAGATTCCTTCACACAAGTTAACTTTATAATTACATAATAGTGATTGTAAAGATACAATAAATGAAGGACGGTGGAAGCTAAGTAGGACAGAATGAGCCCTAAAACGGAAGAGGTCAGCTGCGCCCGCGCGGCGGCCTTGGGCACAATGGCGGCGCTGGGCGGGTCCGCGTGGCATTGTGCACAAAACGCGAGGGCGCCCGCGCCGTGCTCGGCACTCGGCAGTGGCGGCACCTCTCATCTCTCCGCTGCGCTTTGATTGCTTAACAAGCCCCGTGGCTACCCACTACCCATCCATCTTCGATTGACGTTTGTCACACGTTTTGTCTTAAGTGCACCTTCTTTTTTAGGGTTCCGTAGTCAACTAGGAACCCTTATAGTTTCGCCATGTCTGTCTGTCTGTCCGTCCGTCCGTCCGTCCGCGGATAATCTCAGTAACCGTTAGCACTAGAAAGCTGAAATTTGGTACCAATTATGTATATCAATCACGCCAACAAAGTGCAAAAATAAAAAATGGAAAAAAATGTTTTATTAGGGTAAAATGGGGCATGTAAAGTGGGGGCTGATTTTTTTTTCATTCCGACCCCAACATGTGATATATTGTTGGATAGGTATTTAAAAATGAATAAGGGTTTACTGATCGTTTTTTGATAATATTAATATTTTCGGAAATAATCGCTCCTAAAGGAAAAAAAAGTGCGTCCCCCCCCTCTAACTTTTGAACTATATATTAAAAAAATATGGAAAAAATCACAAAAGTAGAACTTTATAAAGACTTTCTAGGAAAATTATTTTGAACTTGATAGGTTCAGTAGTTTTTGAGAAAAATACGGAAAACTACGGAACCCTACACTGAGCGTGGCCCGATACGCTCTTGGCCGGTTTTTTTGTTTGACAGTCTTAGCGACTTCCATGCCGTATCGAGGGCTCGGCTTTGGCTTTCACTGAAGGTCATGTAACTTTAGTAGAGCGGTTTTAGTCTAGCGTTTCATACGAGCGTAAGTAATTAAAGTACCTTGCTTTGGTATATTCAACAATTATAAACGTAAAGAAAGTAGAAATTAACGCATGTGGCAAGATTGTCAAAACAAAAAACAGGGAAATAAGGCGCTACGGAAACACAAAATTAACGAAATATTCTGACTGCAGATACCGTTCTTGGCTGTCCTCACAAAAACAATACAGCATCAGCATCCCAACAGTCCCAACTAACAATTTTATTGTAGTGCAATGTGAATGACCTCTAATATGTTTAATTAACAAGAGGCGTAGAGCAAGTTGTCCGAGCTACTTGAATAATTAAGCCGTGAAATGTGGTAATGTGCCAGTAATTGGTCAAGCAGATATGAGGATGTGTCGAGTCGCGATGTCCTGCACGTGCGGCCGCGGGCGCGGGGTCGTCGTTAACAGGGCTATATGATCATATTTTTTATTTACTTATGTTCACAACTATATGATTGTAATCGCGAATTTCCAAAAAATTTCATTGAATAAATTTTGCAATTTTTCATTTTTCTCCGTTAGAAAACTACGAATGGGCAAAAATGTTGTTCCAGAAATGAATAGCCTATCCTCAAATTATATGAAAACAACACCAAACTCGGTCTGATAACTTTCTGCGGGAAGATATTTAGCCCAGAAATCCCAGAATGCAGTGTGGGGGATGTACAATTGTACATTTCGTGAGCGCGGTGCGGCCGCGTCTTGGTTTATATTTTTTTTATATGTTAACACATTACACACTACTCAAGAATCTTCAAGAAAGTGTGTTTAACTGCCAAGAAAAACTTTATTAGTTCTAAATTGAAAGTGTCGGACGCGATTGTCAAGTCAACATTGTTCAGATAATCAATAAATAGTGTCGAACAGCGATGTTGCCTCGGCATTCGAAGATTATTTCTCAAACATAGCCGTTAACACCACAAAATGTTTACATTCTTCTGCGGCTCAAGCCCATTCATTACTTTGTGCTAATGTTATACATTTTAATTTAGTCAAGTAGACTCTGTAAATATTGTTAAAACATTCAAGTCACTCAATTTAAAGAAAACGGAAGACTTATGGGGAACATCAGTTAAAGTAATTAGTCATGTCATAGATATAATAGCACCTTACTTGGCTGTAATATATAATATTTCAATTTCACAAGGCTCCTTTCCAGATCTTATGAAATGTAGCAAAGTCATACCGCTTTTTAAATCGGGCGATTCGAGTGATATAACCAATTTCCTTCAAGCTAATGTTAAATGATCTACTGGGACACTTCAACAGACATAGATTACCTACAAGCAAATAGTTCGGTTTCACAAGGGGCCGTTCCACGACCGATGCTGCTTCGGTACTCATTAAACATATATATAATGTTTGGGAAAATTCTTGTGATGCAATTGGCATATTTTGTGATCTTTCAAAAGCCTTTGATTGTGTGGATCATGGAACGCTCATTTTGAAATTAGAACACTATGGTTTGTCTATAAATGCCCTAAACTTTATGTCTTCTTACCTTAGCAATAGAACACAAACAGTTGTTGTTAACAAAACTCGCTCTAGTGGGACTGTAGTCCAATTAGGAGTGCCACAAGGCTCTATTTTAGGTCCATTCCTGTTTTTGGTTTATATAAATGATTTGCCATGTATAGTAGAAAACTTTTGTGAAATAGTACTTTTTGCTGATGATACATCACTGCTTTTTAATGTTGACCGAAAATCTACGGATTACAAATATTACAATGTAATTAATAGCACGTTAGCTGCAGTGGTTTACTGTCAACAATTTACTTCTTAATTCTAAGAAAACCAAATGTATTCGATTTTCTCTGCCGAATGTTAAACCAATCGATACAAAAATACTTTTGAATGATGAATGCTTAGAGATGGTAGATACAACACTGTTCCTTGGTTTAACATTGGACAAAAATCTACAATGGAGTCCTCATATAAGGAAACTAGCAAACAAATTAAGTTCAGCCGCATACGCCGTTAGGAGAATCAGGCAACTGACTAATGTTGAGACAGCTCGCCTAGTGTATCATAGTTATTTTCACAGTGTAATGTCATATGGTATTCTGGTTTGGGGCAAAGCAGCTGACATACAGACTATTTTTGTATTACAAAAGAGAGCCATTCGTTCTATTTACAACTTAGGAACACGTGAATCAGTAAGAGAACTCTTCAAAGAAATTAATATCTTAACTGTAGCTTCCCAATACATCTATGATAGTATCATTTATGTTGTTAAGAATTTAGACTGTTTCACTAAGAATTCTGATATCCATAATTATAACACTAGAAACAAAAATAAGCTTGCCATAAAGAAGTTTCGTGTCCGTAAAGTACAGAAGTCATTTGTTGGGCAATGCATTCATTTTTATAATAAGTTACCTGACACTGCTTTGAGATTACCCCTCCCAGCTCTTAAGAACTACTTATAGACGGAGAGCTGGCAGGATTTTGGAGTAGGTCCTTGAGGCAACCTGGAAAGGTGCTCAGATGCTTCTCTGATCATAGCCAACATCAGGTCTGCAAGTCTGGCAGCTGGGGAGCGGGGCTTTATCGAGCTATGAATTTTTAAAGATTTAATTTTTTGAGGCCCAAAAAAGGTGTTTGAGGCAACCTGGAATTATTAAAAAGTGAAAATAGAGTTCCTCAGAAGTCGCATAGTATTTATGCCAGATCATTTGGCCGGGTCCTTCACCGTGCCAGAACGGTACAAAGTGGTAAAAAAAAAAATTCCAAAAAAGGTTCTTGAGGCAGTCTGTCATTTTTACCAGTGAAAGATAAGGGTCTAAATAGCCACGGAAAAATAATGCCATGACATGAGGTGGGGTCCGTACCCTGCCATTCGATCTTGAAAGTCATTTTTTTAGTTTTTCGTAAATAACTCGTAAACGGTGGCCCACAGCAAAAAAATATGTTAAACAGAAAATATCTACATAAAATTTCCTACAAGAAAGGTTATATACGTTTTTTCGATAGGATCAATATATAAACGGATAATTTAGTAAGAAAGTTTTTTTTAATCGATTACATGCTCCGTTTTTCGTCAATACCTCGTAAACGGTGGCCCACAGCAAAAAATTATGTTAAACAGAAAATATCTACATAAAATTTCCTATAAGAAAGGTTATATAACTTTTTTCGCTAGGATCAATTTTTTAGTTGGAAAGTATTTTTAAATAAATATTTGAGCCGTTTTTTGTTGATAACTCAAAAACGGTGGCTCACAGCCAAAAATAATGTTAGACAGAATTAATCTACATAATATTTTCTACAAGAAAGGTTCTATAAGATTTTTCACTAGGATCAATATTTTAGTTGGAAAGTATTTTTGAATAGATTTCATGGGCCGTTTTTTGTTAATAACTCGAAATCGGTGGCTTACAGCCAAAAGTAATGATTCACAGAATTAATCTTCATAATATTTCCTACAAGAAAGATTCTATAATATTTTTCGCTAGGATCAATATTTTAGTTGGAAAGTATTTTTCCAACTTCCCGGACCGCCGGCGAGTCGATCAGGGACGCTCCGGGCCTTAGGCCCTACGCGGAGCTCGGCCTTCGGCCTTCGCTCGGCTCCGAAGCTCCACCGTCGGGCCTTCGGCCCGCCGGTTACGCTTGTTTAAGACACTTTTGTAAGGAAATTGTATGGGAGCACTTTATGCCCGCAGTGAAATTACTTGGATTTGGCCCGGGTGGGAGCCTAAAGGTGAGCTCCGTTCCTGCGGCCCTCCGCGGGGTCGGCCTTCGGCCTCCCACCCTGAAGCTCGCCCTTCGGGCTCGCGAAAATACTAGAAAAAATTATTTTGCCATAACGGCGGCCATCTTGGATTTTCGATAAAATTTTTTTGACATTTTGTATTCTAGGGGCCCATACATCTCCGCATGCAAAATTTCAGCGCGCTCGGACCAACTTGAAAAAAAAAGTCGGCCATTTTGAATTTTTTTGATGCAACTTTTTTCTACTCGGGCTCCTGTATGACATTTGATCGAGCACCCCCCGGCTATCTCTTACGGTTTAAAAGTTGCCATACAAAAAAAGTGGAAATTTTTTTCACATTTGTAGCATTTTTCAAAAAAAATTTATATCATTTTATTCTAGACCCTAGAGAGATTCTATGACCAAAATCTGAGCACTCTAGGATAAACTTGAAAAATCGACAAAAAAAAAAGTCGGCCATTTTGAAAAAAAAAAATGGCGGCTTCAAAAACTATCCAGGGTCTTCTATGACATTTGGTCGAGCACCCCCCCAATATCTCCCCCCGTTTAGCCAGGCCGTCCAACATTTTTTGACCCAAGAGTCGCAGACCAAATTCCATATTTTTCCCACACGTCTCCCCGCTCCCTCTATACAAAGACACTTCGACCGTCGAAATCGGTTTAGCCGTTCTCCAGATATAGGGAGAGGTTAGAAATCAGTGGGGTTGCAGCTATATATAAGACCGTATGCCTGTTTGCCACCCACGGGATCAAGATTTGTTAAGTCGCAGTATACAGCATTTCTCGGAACTATCTAGCTACTTACGAAAGCAAGGAGCGCCGGACGATCGAACGCAAGTCCGTTGGGCGCAGACTGAGCGGGCCCGTATCAACAGTGTATTTTATTCGAATTTTAGGTGCTTTAAAAAAATGTCTGTCGACAGACAGGTATGTCCTATATGTATAATTTTTTTCTTATATGTCAACAAGAAGTTCTAGTTTAGGATAATATTATTTAAGAGTTACAATAAATGCAGGAATCGCAGGAAAAATACATAATGTAAACCTCTTTTTATCGAAAAAATGGGGAAGATACGGAAGGTTATTTATCCACCATTTCAAATAAATCTTAAAATGTCAAACTATGATTACCTCGTACAGCACGGGGAGCATATCGCACTATTTGTAAGTGCGATATCCGGACGGCCTGATATTTTTTCGTCTATCGCGCGACCATGCTTCCCGTGCTGGATATAACAAATAGGATTGTGATTTGTGATCATTTATTACCCCAAATAACATATTTAACAGCACAATCACGATTCTAAACGAGTGATCCCACTACGAAATTTGAAAACGTCTACCGAAAAAACTGATTTGTTTTAAGTATAAAAAAACATATTTTAAAATATTATATTATGATTAACTAGCTTAAGATATGTTCTTTTAGAAACATTATCAGTTTTTTAATAATCACTTAAGTATAGTTTCATTATAGTTTTGAATGAAAAATGTTACATTTTGCAAAAAACGCTCTTCTTTAGGAATAAGGCCTCTTAACCTTGGTTGATTCCGTTTCGCGCTACTTAGATAGAGGGATGCAGGTGGACGTGCTGTACTTTTGTTTAAAAAAAGCCTTTGATCGCGTAGATAACGACGTACTCTTAAGCAAATTATGCAGCATTGGTTTCTCGCCTAAACTGCTTTGCCTTTTTGCTAGTTATCTACGTGATAGACGGCAATATGTGCAGCACAGATGCTTTGTGTCGAGTGCCTACCCCACCCGTTCCGGGGTCAGTCAGGGCTCTATTCTGGGTCCTCTGCTCTTTGGTGTTATGGTCAATGATCTTGCCTTGGTGCCTAAGCATGCGCAATGCCTACTCTATGCTGACGACCTGAAACTAATTTACAGGGTCCAGGAAGATTCTGACTTACAATCTTTACAAAGTGATATTGATCGGGTTTATGAATTGAGTCTTGTAAACAAACTTCTGAAACTTCAGTTCAATGTTGACAACTGTGCGGTTATGTTTTAGATTCCCACCTTAACTTTCATGAGCACATGACAATGCTTGCTGCAGACTGTTACCGCAGGCTTGGGTTTGTTGTCCGCAACGCCAAAGAATTGACAATCCCAGGGACATAAAGCTTCTTTATACTACCCTGGTGAGAAGTAAGCTTGAGACAGCCTCAGCCGTTTGGAATCCCCTGCTCGAAAAGGTCCAAAAAACATTTTTGCGTTTCTTTTATAAAAAAATGTACGGGTATTACCGATTCTTGTACGCAACAAAATTCCTTTTGGGGACGTTGGGTTTCTTCTCGTTAGAAGTTAGGCGTAATGTCGTGCTGATGTCTGTTGCATGTGGTATTTTGAAGGGGGAGTCAGATTGCCCGGTTTTAGTATCCCAGCTGGTCCGTTTATTTGTTCTCTCTGTGACGAACATCGATTTAAACTTCCCTAGATACACTATCGCCTACAAATTCGACACTCAAAAGTGTCCGATCGCTTAGTTGCAAATGTGTGCGTCTAGTTGACAAACGAAAACTTCGCAATGTAGTAAAAACTACTTTAATTTTTTTACAAAAACAACGTTATTTCTTAGTACTTAGAGTTCAATTTCAAATGCAAGCAATTGGCGGTTATGACATTAATGAATGTGATCATCGCGAAAGCCATAAAATTTTATGACTGCAGATCGCAGGTGTGCATATTTTTAAACAAATCTACGTCTTATTGCAACCAACATAAGTTTAATTTCGTTCGCGCTGCAACAATCTAAACGCCATTTTTAAATTGGGAACGAGGATGGACAGAGGCATCATGGGAGTCGCGCTATGAGATGAAAGGCGAGAATGAGGAAATTTGCGGTATTTTTGCGAAAAACTGTTTAAATATATATATAAATATATATAAATATATATATATATATATATATATATATATATATATATATATATGTGTGTGTGTGTGTGTGTGTGTGTGTGTATGTATTTTTATAAATAAATAAATAGATATTGGGGACACCTTACACAGATCAACTTAGCCCCAAACTAAGCAAAGCTTGTACTATGGGTACTAAACGACGATATACATACTTAAATAGATAAATACATACTTATATACATAGGATACATCCATGACTCAGGAACAAATATCTGTGTGTGCGTGTAGTGAGTGTATGTGTAGCGATTATGTGAAGGTAAACAGTTGAGGGATTGTATGTGGTGTGTGTGAGGGATGGTGCACTTGGAGAATATGAATTAAGTAGCTATTAAAACAAAGAAGAATTGAATGATGACATTAATTTATTATTCTACGTAATTTCTTTCAAAGCTTTGTGTGGGTAAATCTTCTCTCCGCTCCTCAGCTATAATCTTGCTCCATTTTTCCCTTTCAACGTCTTGTTTTGGGAATCTGGAATAAAAACCTTTTTTATTACTTAAAAACGAATTTGCTATTCCCGGGTTGTTTCTTTTTATAATTAAAGTAATTTATGAGATATGTATTAATATTATTGAATTGAAATCATTTATTTCAGACTTATTGGTCCATAATAATAAATAAATACATACACTAATAATATGAAATAGGCTTCTTTTACAAAAAATATAAATTAGCGACTCCATCATTCCATTTTTAACTATGTTCCACTTCATCCATCTTTTGTCGCCGTCCGCTCATTACTAGTATAGCGCGAGAGAAAGAGACAAACTGCGTAAGACCAAATCAAGGAATTTACTTTAATTATTCTAGAAAATAAATGTTTTTAGTAAGTTAGGAAGCCATTTTGGCCACAAATGCATAACATTATAAAATTATTAACAATTACTTACCGGAAATACGATACGTCATCCTTTTTTAACGTATATAAGGTGTTATTTTTGCACTTTTTTACGGAGCACTTAGGCGAGAGGAGAGGGCGCTAGTAGTAGCCGAGTAAACATTGACTCCGTGAAGAATATTTAATTAAAAAAAGAAAGTGTTACTAATAATCGAACTAAGTGCTATTAAAGATAGTTACAATTATGTTTGTCGTGCACAAGTGGTATCCGCTCAAGATTCGGACTACGTAAGCGAATATCAATAAATAAAAATCTACCCATAATCTACTCATAATCATTCGCGTACGAGGCAAAAACTTAGTGAAAAGTGATCTTGTGGTACGGAATCATAGTGAAATCAACCATTTAGTGATAAAAACAATATCTCCAGTTATCAAACTCTGTGTAACATCAAACTATAAATAATATATTTTAAGATCAAAATTGCAACTCATCGATATACTGAGTATTGAGAACAGCGCCATCTGTTATCATAGTGACGAACCAACAACTAAGTAAGCGCATTAACCTCAAGTAGTCTCATCCTAGTTCTGAACAAAACCGCAAGATGGCGCTAATATGTGAAGGTTGTCGTGTGGAAATAGGAGAGAAGAGATACCTAACGTGCTCATCTTGTCGCTTGTGCTATGATCTGGACTGTGTCAGGGTCCCAGTTAAATTATTCGATAACGTCATGTCTCCTGAACGGAAACGAAATTGGAAATGTCCACAATGCCGATCGAAGGAGCCTAAGGGAAATAACGCAAATACTCCAGTGCGAATGAACTTACAGCAGAACGAGTTCTCTTCAACATACGCCGACGAACCTGCTATAGCAGATAACTCTAACGTTACTATAAGGAAAAGACCGGTCCCCCAAAATAAACCAGAATCTCTAAGCGACAGTGACTCTACTCTGTCCCCCAGGGGCATACATTCCGGCAGGAATCTCTACAAGGTTCCAAATACTCATATACATTGACACCCTCCAGCGAAGATAAGCAACCTGATGACCAAATATCACTAACAAAATTTAGACTTATGATGGAGGAAAACAATAAACACCTCGTATCAATATTACAGACGTCTATACAAACACAAATGCAAATTGCCATATCTGATATAAAATCAAACTTTGAGTTGAACTTTAAAAAGATATCTACGGAACAGACAGAACTTAAACAAAATATAATCGACATAAATTGTAAAATTGAAACACTGAACCAAAAATGTTATGCGCTACAAACTGAAAATGAAACCCTACGAACCCAGATTCAGGAATTAAACAAAATTACAAGTAATGAGAAAACTATGAACTCATCTGAAAAGGTGTTAGTCTTACACGGCCTAGCAGAAAACTACTGGGAAAGCGAAAATGACATCATAGAAAAAATTTCCAACATTTGCTACGACCTCTTATACTTTAACGTAGCGGGATATATAGATACAATATCATTTATCGGCAAAAAAGGAAGAACTAGACCAGTCAAAATTGAATTTATATGTAAAAGGGTAAAAAAATATATATTGGAAAACAGGGAAACCTTCAAAGAAGCGGGCCTTAGCGTAACTGAATTCCTCAGCCCTGCGGACCTGAAGAAAAAGCAGGAACTACGACGAATCCTACAAAAAGCAAGAAGAGAAGGCTGTCACGCAACAATTAGAAATGACCGTTTATTTATAAATGGAAAACCGTACATTGAAGAAACCGGAAGCACCCACGTCATGAAGCAACCCGCCGAGGACACCGTAACCTGCTCACAAGTGCACAAAATGAACGACCGACAAAAAGTACCCGAGCTACAGTCGCTACAGACAATACCTACTCACTCATCGGCTCCGCTGGCATCGACGTCAAGTACGACAACTCAACCTCCAAATGAAGACGCTACAAGAAAAACATTTTTTCGAGCCTAACTTCGGCATTTTGTACCAAAATATGCAAAGCGTATGGAATAAAATTCATATATTAGAGGCATTTACAGAAGATTATCCACAAACCCACGTCATATGTGTTTCTGAGTCATGGTTAAATAAAATAAAAAAAGACTTAGTAAACATTACTAACTATAACATATGCTCGTTCTTTTGCCGCGAACATCATGAAGGCGGCGGTGTATTCATAATGTTAAAGCGTGGTATTGAATATTTTGAGAGGCCTGATATTACATCATTATCTTTAGAAATGATTTTCGAGGTGTGTGCAGTTGAATTGCCAAAACACAATCTGCTAATAATTAATATTTACTGGCCAAATTGTAAACGGGAAACAGAAACTTTCTTTACTCGCCTAAATCAATTATTAAGTATAATTGCATGTAAAGACAAGAAAAAACGTGTAATAATTGGAGGTGACCTAAATATAAATTTTCTTTCAGATAGTAGTGAAAAACATAGAATATGTAACTTGATGCTATCGCATAATTTCCACCAAAGAGTTCAGGATCCCACAAGGGTAACGCATTCAAGCTCTACTTGTATAGATTTATTGTTTACAAATTTTAAAACTACGGGCTGGAAAGTGAATGTAAACGAATTAGGCTTCTCAGACCACAAGGGTGTCTTGATAAGTACACCAACAGTTTCATTAAGTACACAACCTTGGGTTATACGGAAAAGATTATTTAATGATAAAAATATAAGTAATTTTAAAAACGAACTTCAACAAATTAAATGGGATACAATTATTAATATAAATAAAACCGTAAATGATAATTATAATTCATTCGAAAACACTTTGAAAGATCTCCTTGATAAATGCATTCCAAAAATTGACATAACATTAAAACCAAAAAAATCTTATCTAACACCGGGATTAAAAATATCTTGCCGTAACAAAAGGCTATTAAAAAAACTAGTACAACAGTCAGAAAATACTATATTAAGAAATTACTATAAATTATATTGCAAAATACTGAAAAAAGCAATACATAAATCAAAAAAACTGCACAACAAGAGCCAGTTCTATAACTCCCAAAATAAAACTAAAACTATGTGGCACATAATAAATAATGAGACAAATAAAAACACATCACAAAATAAAATAAACTTTAAAATCAAAACACCTGACCAAAACTCAATTAACGATCCCCAAAAAATAGCCAACATATTTAATGGTTTTTTCTCCTCCATTGGAAACGATTGCTCTACCCCAGTAAACAGGCAACCTCTAATAAACTCAATAAATAACTCATTCTTCCTCCGGCCTGCTCAACCTGAAGAAGTATTCAAAATTCTAAAAAATCTTAAAAATAAATCGACCTTCGGCATAGATGAGATCCCCCCAGTTCTATTAAAATCATGCGCAGAATCTTTATGCAGCCCCTACACTTTTCTATTAAATCAATCCTTTTCTCAAGGTATTTTTCCCGATGCGTTAAAAATCTCATTAATAAAACCCATCCACAAAAAGGGAGATACCTCAGAGATAAACAACTACCGACCAATCTCTCTATTACCCACGTCGTCGAAAATTTTTGAAACCGCTATGGTAAAGCGCCTTTACGCCTTTTGTGAAAAATTCAAAATCTTTAGTGAAAACCAAAATGGCTTTAGGAAAAATCATTCGACGACCTTAGCAATCTATAAATATGCCTTAGAGATATTTAATATTATAAATGATAAACAATACGCTGTGGGTCTCTTACTCGACATGAGTAAGGCTTACGATAGAGTCCGTTATGAAATCCTTTTAGATAAATTATATAACATAGGTGTTAGAGGTATTGCGCTGGACTGGTTTAAGTCTTATTTGAGTAATCGTTCCCAGTATGTAGAAATAGAGTATAGGGACTTCGATAGAGCAACAATACAACACATCAGATCTGATAAAGTCCCCGTTAGAGGGTCTATCCCTCAAGGCAGCGTCTTAGGTTGTATTCTATTTATCATCTACATAAATGATCTTCCTAAGATACTGGACCAACATAGCACGCTTTTCGCAGATGATATGTCTATAATGTTCTCATGTGCTACTACTATAGAAGTTGAGAATAAATTACAGTCAACCTTAGATAAAATTACAAATTGGCTACATTCCCATAACCTAGAGCTCAATATAAATAAAACAAAAATCATCGAATTTAAACCTCATCAAAAATCATCACTGGCAATAGACTTTCAATATAAAAATTCTAAATTAGATACAGTGAGCTCTGCCACCCTATTAGGAATAGAATTAGACTCTAATATGAGCTGGAAAGAACATATTATAAAATTGTCAAAAAAATTATCATCCTTTATATTCGCTCTTCAGCATCTAAAGCGAGTCTCGGATCTACAGACATCCCTTGCAGCATATTACGCATATGCATATTCACGTATATCGTATGGCCTGGTTCTTTGGGGAAATAGCTGCGATATTGAAAAAGTATTCATTCTGCAAAAAAAATGCATCAGAACTCTAGTAAACATAGATCAGATGGAATCATGTAAACCTTATTTTATTAAACTTGAAATATTGACCGTTGCGTGTATGTATATATTCGAATCATGTAAATTCGTTAGGAAACACCTAGATTTGTACTCATACCAAGATACAACCCAAATTAAAAGAAATAACCGTAATGTTAACCAACTAAAATTGCCTTTTTCTAAACTAAAACTTGTCACAAGTAGCCCACATTTTATGACTATAAAAATCTACAATCACCTTCCGAACTCTATTAAAGAACTGCAAAACATTAATCAATTTAAAAAACATCTGAAACAGTTTTTAGTTAACGAGTGTTTCTATAATATGAACGAATATTTTAGTCAGTAAGTGAAAATACAATAGTGCTTTATTTTTTGTAAGGAAATAATGTAATAGTATTAGTAAGACCAAATGATAATTATTGAATGTATGTTAATGTAACGAAATGTGTAAAATAATGTATATAATCATATTTTAATCTAAGTAATTACCTACTTGTAGCCCTCTATATTGCTGTGCCCTTACAGGGTGTCACATGTATACCTATATGTTCCACTCCACCCAATGCCTGTAATGTGATATGCAATAAATAATTCTAATTCTAATTCTAATTCTAGGCATGTTGCCGACACGGCGGATGAAGCGCTACTGACCGCCCAATTGTGCTTAGAACATTTTCAAGCACAATTTGCTGCGGACACATTCTAAGCCATGATGGTGCATCTAGGTAGTTTAGATCGATGGTGACGAAATATGCTTTTCGTGAATGTAGGCACCCCCTACTGGCGGTGCCGGCCGCTCGAACCGTGTTTTGCCGCAAGTAACCGCTAGTTCGTGCACTGCAAATAGTGAATGAGTTTTTAGACGTGGCACCTAATGTTGATATTCTTGCGAGCAGATGGGCGTTTATACGCGTTTATATCGCATTATACTCTAATTTGCTTCTGACATACGCATTATACAATAGTAGGGCAATTTTCACGTCACTGAATTGTGCGGCTGTTCTCATGATAAAATCTAACGTCTTGTTAGCCTTCTTGCAAATGCTTATGATGTGATCGTGCATGTTGAGCTTAGTATCCAACCCAATACCAAGATCTTGGATGGCGGAAACGTGCTCCAGCGGAACGCCAGAAAGATGGTAGCTCGCTGTGATCGGGTTTTTTGACCTAGTAAATGTGATGGCTTTACATTTCTTAGCGTTAAGCTCCAGCTTGTTCTTAGCGCTCCATCGTGACACTGTATCCACCATCTGCTGGAGAAAGTCGCAGTCCAAGGAACTATCTATTGGCAACATTAACTTGAGATCGTCAGCAAAGAGGAGAAAATGCGCCCCAACAATACTACTGCAAAGGTCGTTTACCATAATAAGAAACTGTGTCGGACCCAAGTTGCTCCCCTGGCTAACTCCCGAACGCGTATAATATTTTCTAGACCGGAAGTTCGACATTTGCACGTATTGGCTACGATCTTTCAAGTAATTAGCAAAAAACGACAAGAGCTTTGGGGTGAAACCGAGTGCTGCAAATTTCTGCAGTAGTACGTCATTGTCGACCAAGTCGAATGCCTTTTTGAAATCGAAGTATAACGCATCTACTTGGTGGTGCGAGTCCATCTTTTCCAACATGTAATCAAAAAAACAGATATGGTTCGTGGCAGTAGACCGGGCTATACGAGCGTCATGTTTTGATTTTGCTGTTTATTTAATATTTAATTTTGTGTTACTTGTAATGTTTATTTAAAATTCACGGTGCTTTAGTTTTGTAGGTATACTGTCATACTGTGTAATTTTCTTTGTGTAAATAAATAAATAAATCTACTTAAATATTATTGATCCTAGCGAAAAAACGTACAAAACTTTTATTGTAGCATATTTTATGTTTGTTATTCCCGTTGAAGATTGATTTAGCTGTGGACCACCGTTTTCGAGTTATTTGCAAAAAACGGCTCGTGTAATCTATTTAAAATACTGTCCTACTAAAATATTGATCCTAACGAAAAATCTTACATAACGTTTCTTGTAGCAAATATTATATAGATTATTTCTGTTTAATATTATTTCTGGTAATGGGGCACCGTTTTTGATGTTATTAACAAAAAGCGGCCCATGTAATCTATTTCAAAATATGTACTTTCCAACTAAAATATTTATCCTAGCGAAAAAACGTATAGAACCTTTCTTAAAGGAAATTTTATGTAGATTTTATTCTCGTGAACATTTTATTTAGCTGTGGGCCACCGTTTACGAGGTATTTACAAAAAACGGCTAACGAAATCTATTTAAAAATATTTTCCAACTAAAATATTGATCCTAGCGAAAAATCTTACAGAACCTTTCTTGTAGGAAATATTATGACGATTAATTCTGTATATCGTTATTTTTTGCTGTGAGCCACCGTTTTTGAGTTATCAACAAAAAGCGGCCCATTTTAAAATACTTTCCAACTAAAATATTGATTCTAGCGAAAAAACGTATACTTAGAACCTTTCTTGTAGGAAATCTTATGTAGATTTTTTCTCGTGAACATTTTATTTAGCTGTAGGCCACCTTTTACGAGGTATTTACAAAAAACGGCCCATGAAATCTATTTAAAAATACTTCCCAACTAAAATATTGATCCTAGCGAAAAATATTATAGAACCTTTCTTGTAGGAAATATTATGAAGATTAATTCTGTGTAACATTAGTTTTGGCTGTGAGCCACCGATTTCGAGTTATTAACAAAAAACGGCCCATGAAATTTATTTAAAAATAATTTCCAACTAAAATATTGATTCTAGCGAAAAATGTTATAGAACCCTTCTTGTATGAAATATTATGTAGATTAATTTTGTGTAACATTAGTTTTGGCTGTGAGCCACCGATTTCGA
This sequence comes from Leguminivora glycinivorella, assembly GCF_023078275.1. Taxonomy (NCBI): domain Eukaryota; kingdom Metazoa; phylum Arthropoda; class Insecta; order Lepidoptera; family Tortricidae; genus Leguminivora; species Leguminivora glycinivorella. The sequence continues at coordinate 38,429,474 of NC_062971.1, forward strand.
GTTATTAACAAAAAACGGCCCATGTAATCTATTTAAAAATACTTTCCAACTAAAATATTGATTCTAGCGAAAAATGTTATAGAACGTTTCTTGTGGGAAATATTATGTAGATTAATTCTGTATAACATTATTTTTGGCTGTGGGCCACCGATTTCGAGTTATTAACAAAAAACTGCCCATGAAATGTATTTAAAAATACTTTTCAACTAAAATATTGATTCTAGCGAAAAAACGTATAGAATCTTTCTTGTAGGAAATATTATGTAGATTAATTCTGTCTAACATTATTTTTGGCTGTGAGCCACCGTTTTTGAGTTATCAACAAAAAACGGCCCAAATATCTATTTAAAAATACTTTCCAACTAAAAAATTGATCCTAGCGAAAAAAGTTATATAACCTTTCTTATAGGAAATTTTATGTAGATATTTTCTGTTTAACATAATTTTTTGCTGTGGGCCACCGTTTACGAGGTATTGACGAAAAACGGAGCATGTAATCGATTAAAAAAAACTTTCTTACTAAATTATCCATTTATATATTGATCCTATCGAAAAAACGTACAAAACCTTTCTTGTAGGAAATTTTATGTAGATATTTTCTGTTTAACATATTTTTTTGCTGTGGGCCACCGTTTACGAGTTATTTACGAAAAACTAAAAAATTGACTTTCAAGATCGAATGGCAGGGTACGGACCCCACCTCATGTCATGGCATTATTTTTCCATGGCTATTTAGACCCTCATCTTTCACTGGTAAAAATGACAGACTGCCTCAAGAACCTTTTTTGGAATTTTTTTTTTACCACTTTGTACCGTTCTGGCACGGTGAAGGACCCGGCCAAATGATCTGGCATAAATACTATGCGACTTCTGAGGAACTCTATTTTCACTTTTTAATAATTCCAGGTTGCCTCAAACACCTTTTTTGGGCCTCAAAAAATTAAATCTTTAAAAATTCATAGCTCGATAAAGCCCCGCTCCCCAGCTGCCAGACTTGCAGACCTGATGTTGGCTATGATCAGAGAAGCATCTGAGCACCTTTCCAGGTTGCCTCAAGGACCTACTCCAAAATCCTGCCAGCTCTTGGACCATTAAAAAAATCATTGATGTTAAAGGCTTATTACAGAGTCGAGGACTATTTGACAGACAAACATGCATGGCCCGAACCAGAAACTACAAAAAACGAATAGCAATTAAAATATGTAATTGTATTACTTATGTGTAGAGGACACAGTTCAGATAAGAAAGCACATCAAATATTTTATATTTTATGTTGTGTAAATTACATATTTAATGACATTGAGATTCATATTATCTTTTTCTTCTGTGACAATTTGATATGTTTTCTCTGAAGAAGAACGACGTATTATTAAGCAATAATATAATTTATTGAAATTAATTTCCATAGAGTACCTAGTCTGTTCATATTCTTTGATGAATACTTTTGCATGTTAAATTGTATCTTATTATTTAATGCATGTTAATTATTAGATGTAATGTTTTGAAAAGAAGTTGCCCGCCGAGTTTCTTGCCGGTCCCATAGTGGATACCCCCCTCCCAACTGAGGGGGGACTGAAATCTTCTCGAGGCTGAGGCGTAGGGTTAGAGCCGGCGTAGCTTTATTTGACGTTCATATGCGCATTGTAATATGCCTACTTGAAAAATTAATATTTAATTTTCATTGAATATGGCTTTTGAGCTATATTTTTTATTAACTGAGCTATGTGACCATATTTTTTGTTTAAAGTTAATTTCGCAACTATTTGATTGTAATGTAATGGACGAATTTCTGAAAATTTTCGTCGAATAATTTTGCGATTTTTCATTTTTCTCCGTTTTTTTCTATGAACGGGCAAAAAGTTTGTTCCATAAATAAATAACCTATCCTCGAATTATATGAAAACGATACCAAACTCGATCTGGTAACATTCTGGGCGAAGATATGGAGCCCAGAATGTAGTGCGGGAGATGTACCTTTACCCCCCTTCCCCTCCTACCTGTCGGGGGGTACCGCGTGTCAACCGAGCTTAAATAGCTCAGAATGACCCAAGGAACAACTGTGCCAAGTGGCTTCCTTTGCGAACATTTTGCAATGTCGTCCATACAAATCTGCCAGTAATGACCCCACTATGAGACGACACTCGCGACTCTCGCGAGCGAGGGCATGGTATATTGTTTTCACCGCACGTCGCAGCAACTGGTAAAGGCTCTTTGCTATTCGAAAACATAGCAAAATTGCATTTTATCCAAAAGAGTGCAAAGTAATTTCATACAAATTTAAACTTGATGTCTTAAGCTGGCTGGTAGATTTTACCTGTACCTAAATGATGATTTTGAATCATAAATAATGTATAAATTGATGGGTTTGATATAGTTTGATGTTTTATAGTCAGTATTTTGTTCGAGTTGGTGGGTGAAAAATTTTGTTTCACTCGGTAGCAAATTTTGTTTAACCTTCGTGCCTTGAAACCCTCGCAACGCCGAAAATTCCACTTTTTGAACCACTCGCTGCGCTCGCGGTTCAATGCTGGAATTTTTTGCTCGGGTATCAATATTAGCACGTGCGGTTTAACAACAACGTTGCTCCCTTGTAAAACAAATATCTATTAATCTGTAATGCTGCTCCCACGCTGGCTGATATAAATGTTATAATGTATAACAGCCCATGAGCCCAGTGTGGTCGGAGCGGAGCAGGAGGGCTTATTAAGGGCTTGGCTTTTGTGAGAATTTAATAATTTGTGTACAGTAATCCTGTATGAACCGCATTATCATTATCACTATACCTAGTACCTACTCGTGGATACACGAGTATGAGTGAGCAACACCGCAGACTCCGTAACGTGTCCTCGGACACCGGTTGCCTAAATATTAGGGTCATCGCGGAGACTCGCATTTGCCTTTCCTGTTCTTAATAAGGATTCGTTTCAGAGTAGGCGTTGTTTACTAACCTTCACAGATACAGGCCAAATTATCATCTAAGTAAGAACATGAATCTACTACGCACAGACTTCAGGTTTTTGCATTTTTTTTGTTGCATTTAACACGTTGTTAGGCTCATCAACAGATGCTGCCTGATGAACTAGCTAACTAGGTATTTTGGCTCATTGATGCAAAGCGAATTTAACTTTGGCCTTTGAACCGAGAGCACGCCACCTGTCCCGATCCTGTGCAGCCTCCTGCCAGTCACTGACGTGAAGCTATGCAGGTCCGCCGCCACACAGCCCTCCCAGCGATACTGGGTCGACGCGCCACCAGGCCACCAGCCACCAGACCCAAGAACCCTCTTTGACAGCCCGATCGTCTCCCATTATAGGTAGGCAAGTGTCTGAACAAGTGAGGACTGTGGGCTTTCGTTTCGCCGATGATATTGGGTTCAATCACTAACTTACCTAAAGAAGCGTAAGACATTTTATTACCGACAGTCCCACATACCGTATACATACATATTGGATCGTTTTCGACCAGCTGACAAAACTCGCTCATACTTATTAAAATTAGTGGCAGAATGAGTCGATCTGGCACCTCAAGGAGTACCAATAAGGTTTGGGTCGAGTTTGAGATCAGTGATCATTTGATAAATAAGAAAACGTTTCATAATAGTTATTTGTTATACAAGGGGGCAAAGTTGTATTTTAACGCCGAGTGTGGAATTGAAAAACGAGCAAGCGAAAGGATTCTATAGTTGAACCACGAGCGAAGCGAGTGGTTTGAGAATAGAATCCTGAACTTGCGAGTTTAGAACGTGGATTAGGATGATAAATCTTTGAAGCGGGTCCATATTGGCTCATATAAAATTATTTGTTATAAAATTATTGTTTATACCGATTTGTGCTCCGAATGATCATTTCTCATAATTTTGTTTTCCCCTCACTAGCTTGGAAACACGTGTTTTGTCCTTTAATACCAGCGGGTAAAAACGCATTTTATCCATTAGTGGATAAAGTAATTTGACCTTGAATAGAGCCAAATTTTCTGCTTTAAAATTGATAAAAATGGGTTAATCTAGTGATGAAGATGTTTTACCACCTGTGGAACTACTGGAAGCAGTAATAAACGCGTTTTTTGCGTTGTATTTTTCTCGCTATAGTGAGGGGAAAAGTTTTGTGTTACACACGAGTGCAAATGTATTTTACTTCTCGTGTAGGTATTGAAAAACTCGCAAGCTCAGGATTCTATTCTCAAACCACTCGCTTCGCTCGTGGTTCAACTATATAATCCTTTCGCTTGCTCGTTTTTCAATTCCACACTCGGCGTTAAAATACAACTTTGCACTCTTGTATAACAAATAACTATTTATTATTATCAATAGTACTACTACCACTGTTCATAATAATCATTTAGTCGAAAATTTTTAATCATAAATTCTATACAAATATTTAATAACATTCATAATTTTGTGTTTAAGAAAATCATTCATCATAAAATTATTTAAAAAGTTTTGGGGAAGTTCTATGAAAAACTTGTGCCATTTATAGAAGCGCGCTTGAAGCTTTTACAGTGACATATACAATCTACATTAAAAATTCGTTTCTGGTTCGCTCACGGTCAACCTAACACGCTCCTTCTCGCTACGCTCGTCGTCGCACCTAACTGGACTGTCACGTCTGTTCTGTTAACAATAATATAACGATAAATTATATTACTCGCAATCGTTATGATCAATAAGTATATAAACATAAACATTAGTATAAAACGTATTTATGATGAATGACATTATGAACATAAGTCATTCGAAGTTACGATAGTTATTAACATAAAATTGTTATAAATAATGATCGTTATAATGTAAAATTGTATGAGAAACATTTTCGGACTACCAATAATCTACATTTCTACAATATATAACAATTTTATATGAACTTTGGCGCACCCCTTTCAAGCATTACCTACTTTTACCATTTACCACCTACCTACCATTTCGTGGTAAACAATATTTATACTGTATTTTTTATAACCATTTGTTTGTATTTTTTATGTCTGTTTACCATGAATAAATGCTTTGTATTGTATTGTATTGTACTTTACCTAGCTTAAATCTCATTTTGGGAGAGAGTGCCGCCCGTAGCCAATATTACATTATTTTACTTGAGGTAAGGTACAGCGGGACAAATCTCGACTGGGAGGCAAATGTAAATGGTCCATTTTTTTCATGTTTTACAATGTTTGCGTTATTAAATAGAGTGTCCACCGGTTATATATGGTAGGCGTGTTCAGTGGTGATATATATGTAGAACTACATTATAGTGTAATAAAGGAAAAAATGGATTAGTTACAATTGCCCAACCCCGAGAGATTTGCCCCGCTGTACCTTACCTAATACTCTATTATGATCCTAAATGTGGCAAACGAGCTAGGCAAGGTAACGAATCACAAGGATACCCAATGGGTACTTGCATGGACGTTGCCGACCTTTAATACAGTACACATTATTGTAAACTAAATTAGAACCCCCGCTGTAACCATATAAGATCAGCTGTGCAAAAAAAAAAACACAAGTTTCAGGAACAGTTACGCTCTTGCTCTTATACGTTCATAATGTAGAGTAGTTAAAATGTGTGGAAGTCTGTCTAGTCGAAAGGCCCCACTTTACCGCATCCCATAAGGACGAGATTGGCAGATGCATGGGATATTCATAAGAACAACTTGCCAAAGCGCCCTTATGGTAAGCGACAAAGTGAGATGTTTTGGTTGGAAAAAATAAGCGCGTTACAAAACACGGAGAAACTAAAAAGCAAAAAATAATAAATCTTTGAATTCAGATTTCTTATCGTATTGCAATAATCTAAACATCCAAATTATAAACAAATCAATTATTTTTGTAGTCGGTACCAGACCTGTTCGTCGCCTTGCTATTGCCTGTTTGCCCCACCCAACCATACACAGGCTGGTACCGACTCCAAAAATAATTGATTTGTTTATAATTTGGATGTTTAGATTATTGCAATACGATAAGAAATCTGAATTCAAAGGTTTATTATTTTTTGCTTTTTAGTTTCTCCGTGTTTTGTAACGCGCTTATTTTTGAAGGCGGTTTTATTTTTTGTTAAAAAGTTAATTTATTTGTTGATTTTTAGTGGTTCCTAGTGATATTATATGTATCAGTCCGAATATATGTACAGTAGTGAAAGAATTATCCTTTAACTCCTAACCATTGAGGAGTTGACCTTCCATCATCAGCTCAGCCACATAAAATTACTACCGTCAGGCGTAAATACTGGTGTACCTTTGAAAAATACACTAAAAACATTACATGTGCCTATAACATTTGAAGAGTTCCCTCGATTTCTCCAAGATCCCATCATCAGACCCTGACTTGGTGCCAATGGGACCATCTCGGGGTTATACCCGTTCGATCAAAAAAAAAATTTTGAAAATCGGTCCACGATTCTCGGAGATATCGAGTAACATACATACAAAAAAAAAAAAAAAAAAAATTCAGTCGAATTGAGAACCTCCTCCTTTTTTGAAGTCGGTTAATAAAGATGAAAGTCTTACATCTTTGTCCCACTGCAGGTGGTAGGGGATCTCGTTGCCGAAGGGGAAGTCGAGATGGCAGTTCATGACGGCGAAGCCCCCGACCGAGGCGCGCAGGCGCTCCGGCGTGTGCGGCAGCAGCGCCCCCGCCGCCGCCGCCGCCGCCGCCGCCGCCGACAACAACAACCACAACACCATCACTGCACTACCTACAGCGGTCACACACTACACTCTTTCGCTTTATTTTTATTACAACTCGACTCATTTCTTTTTTTTTTTAATTAAATCATCGGATATTTTTATTGAAAGTAGATCGCGATCTGGCTTAAGTAAGAGATGTGAGTGAGCCTGCCTGTGCCTGATAAGCCGGTTGACAAGTTCAAATCCCGGCAAGAGCATTAACGCAGCAACGCAGGTATTTGTTCGTTTGCGCTTATTCATATTCTTACATTTAATTGTCGTCTCCACAAATGACATAGGGAAGTTCACAGAGAACAAGTTTGAATTTTGAAATTTATTGTAAATCTTGAAAAATAAATGTAAATAAAGAGGTACTTATTTAATATCTTCAATCTAAAAAGTTCTTTACACATATTGAGTACTTACTAAAAATGATCAGCTAGAGAAAGTGTAACTAAGAACTGAGTCGAGTTCCTCAAAATGTATGGCGACAGAGTTCTTACCAGCACTGGCCGCTGGCGACTAGGCCTGCGAGCTCGCTCCGACTGACCGCCGCGAGAGCAGCCCGCGCGCGCGGCCCGAGCCGTGAGTAATGTCGCTACTTTACCATGCAGGAGCCCACCCGCGCCGCGCTGGGCCTTATTGCGGCGGGGCAAGGCGCAGGAGCAGGCAGCGAGTGTGCCGGAGTCGGCGGAAGCCCGCGCCCACGGCGGCGGTGGGCAAGCATTGTCTACGCGCTCGCGCCGCGCACCGGCCGCCGGGTGACGGGACGGGACCGGTGCCGGGGCGGATGACGTGCGAGTGACGGATGACGGTGCGAGCTGCGGTGCGTTCCGGGGGCATCGGTTGCCGCATGCCTGGAACCATGCGGGCGCGTACGAGTCATTTATCATTAAGTAATTAGAAATAATAGAAATGTGTTAACTCTTCATCCGTCACCACATACGTCGCATTACTATACTTAAATATGTATATGTCCAAAAATAGTCAGTACTTATTTCAATATTTTTTACAGATTTTTTCATGTACTTACTTACTTACTGGTTTTGACACGACTTTGACGCTAGTTTTATGTGTAACTAATTGGCATGCAACTCTAGCGAATTTCAATTCACCTGCATCCCAACAGCAATGAGCAGCATTGAGCTAGAATCAAGCAGTAGCCACAGAATATACCTATGTTAGGGTGTTTCATTTTTCCAAAATTTTGATTTATCTTTGACTTCGCTTTTCTTCTTGTTTCTACACCTATACAGAGCCCATATACCAAAAATCAGGGAAATCGGACAATATTTAGAGGTCGCACACTGTGGCAACTTTTGTCTGAAGAAGTTAGTATGGGCGCAGGAAAGGCTAGAAACAAAACTTATGTAACTTTTTGTAGTAGGTGGTTTAAAAGTGATTTTAATGAAAAGTTTTTATATTTTAAGCAAGTTCTTTTAAAAAAATTACTAGTTGACGTGGCATTTAGTTTCTAGGCAAGGTTCCTTATGGTATTTTTTTGGACGCTCGACTTCCTTCTAAGGAACAAGTTTTTTTGGTTTTTTGTCCAGTTTTTGGCATGAAGCAGTGGTCTCTCGGCCCTCTCGGGCCACTGATAACAGGATAGGTGGATGATATCAATCGGCACATTGGCTATCACCAGGTCCGCCATGGACCGGCTCGGCAAAATATGGAGAATCTTCATCACAAATGCCACTAAAATGCGACTTGTCAGGGCATTAGTATCTCCCAATTTTCCCATATTTCTTTACGGTGCTAAGACGTGGACTTCAAGGGAAAAGAAGATAGATTTCCTAGAAATGTGGTGCTGCAGAAGAAAGCTAAGAGTATCCTGGACAAGGTTCAGATGCGATGGACCAGCCAAGTCAAGGCTGCACTTGCACTTAGTGGCCCACTCTACGAATGCGTAAGGAATGTCGATGCATTGTTAAGCTTGATGAATAAACCACCCCTGGGTGGCTAGCCGAATGGCACAATCGCTCACGAAATGCTCACGAAACGAAGCGCTAGTAGATATCTATCTCTATCGCGCTTGCGTATTGGCGCGACAGAGCCAGCGGCGTATCGCTTTCGTTTGGCGTCGGAGAAATGCCATTCGGCTACGGGGCCTGATGTGACGACCACGACCACTCTGCCAAGAGTGTGACGACAAAGAAGAAAACAAGATCGTTCTTTGACTTAAGTATATTGACCGGGATATAGACCCTACTTACCTTTTTGATTTTTGTCTTCAAACTATTTAATGTCCAGGATGTTAGCGATTATTGTAGCCCTAACACCAGACTTGGGCGATAGTCTAACAATAGTCTATCATACCGCAAAAAAGAGTAAGTATACCTATATATTTAATAATAAAAATTAACGCTCCAATCAAAGATGAAGAGCAAAACGGTTCTCGCTGAAAGTCGTCGAACATCAGAGAAAATGCGTTACTACTTGCGAACAAAAGATAAGGTTGCGGCTTACACAAAATACAAAATACAAAATCATTTATTCAGCAAATAGGCCACGGGGGCACTTTTACATGTCAACATTACAGAGTATTCATTAAAGTTAAACAAATGAAATTAATAGAAATATTAACTAAAAATATTAATCATAAGCAAAGTAGCTATACACTGATATAGAATTAGAGATGTATAAAGTCTCTAAATGTCATATTATTACTAACTATAATCAATACATAAAGAAAGTGCAAACAGATACAAAGATAAAAGAAATCTATAACATGTAAGCTAAATGATGATGATGACTTATTTCATCAAGAATGGATGTTACAACTGTTGTATTTTAAGATTAATACGTTTACTTAGACTTTCAAATAAGTTACAACTACTCTATTGTTTTATTTGAGAATAAAATTGAGTAACATTACTTTTTAGCGACTTTTTTTCAAACTGTTCATCCAGTGCGACCTCTAAACAACGTCCAAATCACTTGAAATTTGGTATATAGGCGTTTAAGATAAGCTAGAACCGAAAGCCGAGCGAAGTCAGAAAAAATATCACAATTTTATTTTTCCCATACAAATATGAAACACCCTAACCTATGTACTTGTATAATAGTGGTGTAAGTAGCGCCCGGCATGTCGATATAGCGCCGGAGGCCTCGTGTTAGTCGTGATCGTACGGAGAGCCGCGCCCGTGTTTTTAGGGTTCCGTTGTCAACTAGGAACCCTTATAGTTTCGCCATGTCTGTCTGTCCGTTAGCACTAGAAAGCTGAAATTTGGTACCAATATGTATATCAATCACGCCGACAAAGTGCAAAAATAAAAAATGGAAAAAAATGTTTTATTAGGGTACCTCCCCTACATGTAAAGTGGGGGCTGATATTTTTTTTCATTCCAACCCCAACTTGTGATATATTGTTGGATAGGTATTTAAAAATGAATATGGGTTTTCTGAGATCGTTTTTTGATAATATTAATATTTTCGGAAATAATCGCTCCTAAAGGAAAAAAAAGTGCGTCCCCCCCCCTCTAACTTTTGAACCATATGTTTAAAAAATATGAAAAAAATCACAAAAGTAGAACTTTATAAATACTTTCTAGGAAAATTGTTTTGAACTTGATAGGTTCAGTAGTTTTTGAGAAAAATACTGAAAACTACGGAACCCTACACTGAGCGTGGCCCGACACGCTCTTGGCCGGTTTTTTTATACCACGTCGGTGGCAAACAGGTATACGGCCCGCCTGATGGAAAGCGGTCACCGTAACCTATGGACGCCCGAATACCGCTCCCGTTACCGCTCCCTCTACCGCTCCCGCGGCCGCCCCGCGCCCGGTCGGCGCACTTCCATCTCGGCAGGACGCGCCTCAAATCCTGTCTTATAGCAATTGAATGCCGTCTGACACTAGTTACATCATTCTAATCTAACATTTACGAATATTTATAAGTACGCTTTCAGTGACTTTCCGATTTTTGACTCTGTCAGTGACTCTTTCATACTCTTTTAGAGAGTCTTTGAGTGACTTTGTCAGTGACTCTTCCAGACTCTTTCAGAGGCTCTTGCAGTGAGTCCTTCTGGGACTCTTTCAGTTGCCTAAACACATTGAACCATTAATATTTTTAGGGTTCCGTAGTCAACTAGGAACCCTTATAGTTTCGCCATGTCTGTCTGTCCGTCTGTCCGTCCGTCCGTCCGTCCGTCCGTCCGTCCGTCCGTCCGTCCGCGGATAATCTCAGTAACCGTAAGCACTAGAAAGCTGAAATTTGGTACCAATATGTATATCAATCACGCCAACAAAGTGCAAAAATAAAAAATGGAAAAATAGTTATTTGTTATACAAGGGGGCAAAGTTGTATTTTAACGTCGAGTGTGGAATTGAAAAACGAGCAAGTGAAAGGATTCTATAGTTGAACCACGAGCGACGCGAGTGGTTCGAGAATAGAATCCTGAACTTGCGAGTTTTTTAACACACGAGAAGTAAAATACATTTGCACCCGAGTGTAACACAAAACTTTTCCCCTCACTATGGCGAGGAAATTACAACGCAAAAAAATGCGTTTATCACTGCTTCCAGTTTCCACAGGTGGTAAATCATCTTAATTACTAGATTCACCTACTTTTACCAATTTTAAAGCAGTTCATTTGACTTTATTCAAGGTCAAATTACTTTACCCACTAGTGGATAAAATGCGTTTTTACCCGCTGGTATTAAAGTACAAAACACGTTTTTCCGAGCTAGTGAGGGGAAAAATGTTTTATTAGGGTACTACCCCCTACCCCTACATGTAAAGTGGGGGCTGATATTTTTTTTCATTCCAACCCCAACGTGTGATATATTGTTGGATAGGTATTTAAAAATGAATAAGGGTTTACTAAGGTCGTTTTTTGATAATATTAATATTTTCGGAAATAATCGCTCCTAAAGGAAAAAAAGTGCGTCCCCCCCCCCTCTAACTTTTGAACCATATGTTTAAAAAATATGAAAAAAATCACAAAAGTAGAACTTTATAAAAACTTTCTAGGAAAATTATTTTGAACTTGATAGGTTCAGTAGTTTTTGAGAAAAATACGGAAAACTACGGAACCCTACACTGAGCGTGGCCCGACACGCTCTTGGCCGGTTTTTTTGTATAATTCGACAACAGTAGCGAGTTTCTTAGAGAAATTCATTGTAATTTTATTTTATTGACCTATAAAGAACCTGTCTTAAAGTTAATAGAAATCCAATAAAACTGGTTGTATTGCAGACCTTTACGAGTATTTAAACAACTACGAGAAAGCAAACACAATAAGGTGGAGCGGGACAATGTCGACTGGGGGCCAATGGCAACATTGGTCGGACGCTGATCCATTATTTGCATTTACATTTAAATAACTATTATTTGCTGATATAAGTACGCAAACGATTGCTAATACTTAATGCTAAGGATCATATTATTACCAGTATCAAGGACGATATAAAATTATAATTTATAAAGGACTAGCTTTTACCCGCGGCTTCGCCCGCGTAATAAAATTTTCATTTGGATCCGTAGGGACCGTAGGTTTCTCTGTAGGTATATTTATCTGCGATTATTTCGATTGCACATAATACTTTTGCTTGCAATGATTGTAGAAATATTACACATCGACCACAGCGTAGGTAATTCTATATACGCTGGGGAAACCTTTATAAACATCCCACATAGCCCGTATTTCGACACTATGATCGGTGGGTAAAAAGTACTTTTTTCTATTATCCCTTACAATTTTTTACATTTTGCTTATACTTATCGCAAACGTAATCTTCAAGCAAGCAAACAACGATCGTCTTAGAGCACATTGATTGTAAGAGACCGCCGACCGATTATCCGTATCCCGCTAACGATACCCATATTATCCGTATCCGTATCCGTATCGCTATCGCTGTCGCTATCGCTATCGCTATCGCTATCGCTATCGCTATCGCTATCGCTATCGCTATCCCTATCGCTATCCCTATCGCTATCCCTATCGCTATCCCTATCGCTTTCCCTATCGCTATCCCTATCGCTATCCCTATCCCTATCCCTATCCCTATCCCTATCCCTATCCCTATCCCTTATCAAGATGTTTAATGATATAACACTTTAAGTTCTCGCGCTTTGTACACATATTTAAAGTCACATACAGGTCGAACGCGATTAATTAACATTATTTTTACCTTTTTTCCCAACGTTTCGGCCAGGTTGCATTGGCCGTGGTCGCGGAAGACTGACGTCCCAGCAAAATGTCACCGGAGATGTAAACAACACAAAACTACCCGATATTAATTTATATAAATGTTCGGGGTAGACAAATAAATATAATCTACCCGCTTTTAGTTAATGTTTATTTCCCACCATGTTTATTTTAAAGGGAAAAATAATGTTAATTAATCGTGTTCGACCTGTATGTGACTTTAAATATATGTTTAATGATTTCTTATCAAGTGCTAAAATATAAAGTTTCATGGTTTTATCATTTAAAATTAAGAAATCCCATACAAACTTTCAACCTCTTTTTCAACCCCTTCATCCCTTTTTTTCGAAATAAAAAGTAGCCTATGTTCTGTCTCAGGGTCTAAAGATTGTCTGTTCCAAATTTCATCAAAATCGGTTGCGTGGTTTAAGCGGGAAAGCGTAACAGACAGACAGACAGACAGACAGACAGACAGACAGACAGACAGACAGACAGACAGACAGACAGAGTTACTTTCGCATTTATAATATTAGTAAGTAAGTAAGTATAAGTATAGTATTAGTATAGTATAGTATATAGTATGGAGTATGGATTGATAACCTTCGTACCATAGATTAAATATAAGAAGATTATACCATCCCATACTACTTGTACTATTATATATTCTGTGCCCATACATTAAAATGCGACCGCCTAAAGGTGCGTTTAAACGGCGCGTGTTAGCACGATCTTACGCGAGCCGAGCCGTCCGTGTAGATGCGGCTCGGCTCAATACGAACGCGAGCCTGTGCGTTTACACGGCGCGAGGTAGCACGATCCTACGCGAGCCGAGCCGTCCGTGTAGATACGAACGCGAGCCTGCTAGCGCGGCGTGGTGGCACATCGCGCTGTTGAAGCGCCGTCCGCTTGTCTGTTCTGCAATATGAATAAACAAAAACGCCTTGCTGCAGCAGCAGCTACTGTTATTTTGCTCGGTAGTGAACATTTACTACAAAAAGAAAGACGAAGAAGACGATGGTGGATTCGTGTCCAGCATCGTGCACGCATCGTGGACATTGTTGCGATTTTTGTGCCCTAGATGTTTTGGGTTTCATATTGATGGTTCCTCTTCATACGTACTTACTGGACAAAATTCTTCATACACCGACATATAAAATAAACTTTCTATCATAATAATTTCTTTACCCTTAAACTTAACATCACAGTTGTATTGGAAAACTTTTAACTAATTTCATGGCGTACAACATACAGACAATAACATATCAATGATCGTACAATTATTTTTTTACATGAGTATAAATATAAATATCAGTACTTTTGGCTCTGGACGAATTTGATCATACAGTAATTAAAATACGAATGAAATGCGATGTAGTAGTGTGTATGGCTGTCATCTGCTTTAGATATCGCTGATTGTCTCGGAGGAACATTTTATGTTAGAAACTGAAAGTATATATCTAACCCAAGCTTTTTCCTGTGTGTCTACTGAAGTAGGCAAAGTGGGTATAATTCAGAATGACATTTGATATTTTCTTTATTTTTCCAAAAACTTCCTTAAATTTTGGCTTGGATTGATTACATGAGACTATGTTAGCCATTCAAGCTTTTCATTCCTATTAATCATAACAAACGCATGAGATATACATACTGGTATTATCTTTCAGCCATCGCCCGTCTGAATATATGTATATGAAAAGATGACTGAAAGAAAATACTAGTATGTCTATTTCATGCGTTCGTTGTGATTCATAGGATTAAGTAGCTTCAATGGCTGACATAGTCTCATGTTATCAATCCTAGCCAAAATTTAAGGAAGTTTTTGGAAAAACAAAGAAAATATCAAATGTTATTCTGAATTATACCCACTTTGCCTACTTTAGTAGGCACACAGGAAAAAGCTTGGGTTAGATAAATACCTTCAGTTTGTACCTGAAAATGTTCCTCCGAGACAAGCAGCCATATCTAAAGCAGATGAAAGCCATACACACTAATACATTGCATTTCATTCGTATTTTAATTACTGTATGATCAAATTTGTCCAGAGCCAAAAGTACTAATATTTATATTTATACCCATGTAAAACAATAATTGTACAATCATTGATATATTGTTGTCTGTATGTTGTACGCCATGAAATTAGCCAAAAGTTTTCAACACAACTGTAGTGGGTATACTTATAAACATAATGTGGGTACTTGGGTAAATGCACGATAGTTAATAAACCAGTCATACGCTACGCCATCAGCTGTTTGATTTACATCTCGCTCCATACTACATGGTGTCAGGTGTGGTTTTAAAGTGTGTTTTGGTGCATAAAAGTGATTATATTGTGTATTTATTGTTTGCGAGACTAACGTCGAGTAAAGTATATAAGAAAGGGTGACAAAAAGGTCGGCGTGTACGCGGCAATTCAGCAGCCAGCGCCGTTGCAACAGGAAGGCAATATGGCTACCAATTGGCGTGAATGGAAAATGTCGTTTGACTATTTCTTGATTGCCTCAGACAAGGCATCGGTTACCGACGCAGAGAAATGCGCATTATTTATGCATGTCATAGGAAAATATGGCCGGGAAATCTATGAGGAGTTAGATGTTGCCGAATCGGAAAAATCTAGTTATGACGTTTTGTGCAAAAAATTTAGTGATTATTGTGATCCTCTAAAAAACGTCAATTATGAAAGACATATGTTTTTTGAGACGTATCGAAATGACATGACTTTTGATAAGTTTTTAGGGGTGTTAAAAGTGAAAAGCAAAAATTGTAGTTTTGACAGTTTGAAAAATAGCCTAATATTAACGCAACTTATACGTGGTTTAAAAGACGTACAAATGAGGGAAAAGCTGCTGGCGAAAACGTCGTTAGGTTTAGAAGAGGCGGTGACTTGGTGTCGAGCGGCAGAACGAGCGGGTCAGCAAGCGGTAGGCTGCAGCATGCAGTAGAGATGGGTAGGGGTGAGTAAATACTGAGTATTTACCCGTAATTTACTCAAAGCACCGAGTAAATACTCGTATTTACTCATTTGGGTGAGTAGAAACTGTTACCTAAAAATAATTTAAAAAATGAGATTTATTTACTCAGTTGTATTTATTTTAAGTGTGTGGACATGTTTAAATACTATTTATATTATCAGAAGCTTATGGGACTCTTAGTTTGTTGAAAAAGAGGTAATCATTGTGAGAAAAAAATAGTGATAATGTTTAGTTAGCAGTTCTGTTTTAAAAAAGCAGGTATTTACAGTAAAAGTATGAGACTTAAATTAAATCGATGTTCTAGATAACGACATGACGTTCGGAAGTTATTGTTAATGTGGCACTTACGACCTTTTATTAAGGGTTTTCTAAAGAAAACTCAAAAATGGCTCAGCTGATGACGTTCAAATACTAGTTTTGTGTTTTGTATTCTATGGGCAATAATTTGACGTTTCCTGGATATTTTTCCAATAACGAATTCGAAAGTTATAAAGGTTTATACATTATTTCGACCTTAATTATCGTTTTATTCCAAAACTATTCATATTATTAAAAAACTTTTTTAGAAACATTCAATTAATTTTTAAAGACCTATCAGATGATGTATAACATACTGGTAATTTTTGAATTTTATTTTTGAGAAAAATAGTTAAATGTATGGAGAGCACGTCTTTAAAATAAAATTCATATAAATTTGATTACTTAACTTAGAAGTCGATAACAAAATACACCAATATTTCTAATTTGTATTTCCATTTCAGCACGCTAAATAGTTTATACCCACCAATTTGAGTAAAAACGAGTAAATACGGGTATTTTGAGTAAATACTGAGTATTTACTCGATATTTACTCATGAGTATTTACTCACTACCCATCTCTATGCAGCTGTGATGTTAAGTTTAAGGGTAGAGAAATTATGATAGAAAGTTTATTTTTTATGTCGGTGTATGAAGAATTTTGTCCAACTCAGTACTATAATTCAATAAAGCTTTGAATCATATCATTGCTCCACTCCATAATTCGAACACATAAAAACGCCGATAAAAAACTTAAAACTCGACTTCCGTTGTCGCGCGCTTTGTACCATCTGTTTAGACGGCGCGTATTAACACGAGCCGAGCCGAAGATGGCGCGCGCGCCTTTGATCCGTGTCGAAAAAACCGACAAGTGATGGATCGCGCGAACTTTGACGAGCCGAGCCGAGCCGCGCCGAGCGTAGCTGTTTAAACGGCGCGTGGCGTGCCGGATCACGAGTCGAGCCAGGCTCGGCTCGCGTTATCGCGCGCCGTTTAAACGCACCTTAAGAACGTGTAAAAAGTAGATGGCGCCACTAAAAATGCCTCGTTGAGATCGCAAATTATTGAATGTACGGGACGGTATAATCTTCTTATATTTTAACGGCCTTATTCATAAAAAGTTACAACCTATTTAAAACGTTGTTGATGTGCGGATGTCAAAAAACGCTATTCATAAACGCACTTTAGCGCTAAACAGTACATCATCTGTTGTGTAAATCCTCGAAATTTTAAAATGAGCCCGACCCTACTTTAACGGGGTTTTAGCGCTTAAAATACAAGATGGCCGCCTCACATCAGCTGGCTTTTGACAGCAACTCATGAACCGATGAACCTCTGAGACGAGTGTTTGTTGCCTGTTCTTACATTTTCTCAGAAAAATGTATTATGTGTAATTAAATTGACAAGCTAAAATTATTATGAAGTGGCGCAAAACCAAAATAATATGTGTTGTGTGAAATGCAGGCTACTTATATACTTAAATTGAAGGAGGTAACAGACTTTTGATCGTGTCGAAGAAAAAGTGCATTATATACGGAACGAGTTCAGAGGCGAGGTGGCAGAAGTAGGTATGTAAACCCTTTAGAATCTCCATATATAGAATAAAGCCTTTGACATTTCATGTGAAAAATACAGCTGTCAAAGTCATGGCCATGTATGTATACCATGTCATGTCATGTCATGGCCACAGTATAAGGAATATTCAGTAGATAATCTCCGGCAGGTCGATGCGGGCGGTCTCTACTGCGCAAGGTCACGCAGGGTTGAACATCAACTTCGTACAAAGTAAGTTGTTGTTATCTAATAGGTACTATTAGGTAACTGTAAGTATTAGTATAACAATACCACACCAGTCAATATTGAATACACAAAAAAATATTATTCATATATTAGTCTCATACGCGCAATACTAGATTGTGTAACAACTGTAACAAGGGAGCAAAATGAGATATTTACGGGGAGGGCTTTTCACATCACGTATGTGGTAATTTATATGTTATACTTATAGATATTATTTAAAACAAAAACGCACTTTCTACCACTTACCACTCAAGTAGGTACGTATTTTTTCTTAAATATTGACGAAATAGTATTTACATAAAATGTCTGAATAGATGGTTCCACAATATTTAAGTAGGTACCAAACTTTCGAAATAGATAGATCGCAGCATCTAAATAAAAAACAAGTATTTGGTTGCAATGTAATTAATGTCGTTACAGGTAAATCCTTATTGATTTTAATGCCTCATTGTAGCTTTAAATCTCACTTTTACCTAACACTGCAAAAATATAAGTACCTATATAACAACCACTTACTTTTCTGGAAGTCTAGGAATTGTGAAGACTGTTATATCCGGATTTTTAGAACTGTTCTCCAGATATCCATAAACACTACAGTAACGAAATATCCTCGGCACTGACCACTTACCACTCAAGTAGGTACGTATTTTTTCTTAAATATTGACGAAATAGTATTTACATAAAATGTCTGAATAGATGGTTCCACAATATTTAAGTAGGTACCAAACTTTCGAAATAGATAGATCGCAGCATCTAAATAAAAAACAAGTATTTGGTTGCAATGTAATTAATGTCGTTACAGGTAAATCCTTATTGATTTTAATGCCTCATTGTAGCTTTAAATCTCACTTTTACCTAACACTGCAAAAATATAAGTACCTATATAACAACCACTTACTTTTCTGGAAGTCTAGGAATTGTGAAGACTGTTATATCCGGATTTTTAGAACTGTTCTCCAGATATCCATAAACACTACAGTAACGAAATATCCTCGGCACTGACGTCATTTTCACACACGCGTCAACACAGCGCGCAAACACGGCCCCGACTGTCCAGCCCAATATTTACCAGTTTCGCATGTTTTCGCTGCACGCGAGGGTAGTTTTTCGACACACCGCGCGGCGTGAAGTTTGTAAGAAGAGTTATTACTGTTTATACTGTTGCCATGTCATAGACACTCACAAGAGTTGTAGGCTGAATAGGTAGCAAAAAGGCTTTATTTACATACATAATTATTTAAATAGATAAATACATACTTTATATACTTACCTAGAAAACATCCATGACTCAGTAATGATATACTTCTCGCACTAATAACGAAATGTACTATTATCATTTACTTAATATGTATTGTAAAACATTTTATAGCACGAGTGCGAAGAGGCTATTCGCAACTCGTGCTAATTTAAAATACTCGGATCCCTTCCTATTTTCCGCGCTTGTGTAGTAAACACCCGGGCTGCAGACAGCGGAGGAAGCACTCGCGGTGAGTGGAGCAGGCAGCCGGGCGGCATGCAGGCAGGTGCGGGCTGCGGGCGCTAGTGCTGCCGCTGGTGCCACTGCCACTGCCACAGCCAGTGCATGCAGAGCCCCTTGTGCAGCACGGAGACGCCGCGGTCGGGCTGCAGACAGCGGAGGAAGCACTCGCGGTGAGTGGAGCAGGCAGCCGGGCGGCAGGCAGGTGCGGGCTGCGGGCGCTAGTGCTGCCGCTGGTGCCACTGCCACTGCCACAGCCAGTGTATGCAGAGCCCCTTGTGCAGCACGGAGACGCCGCGGTCGGGCTGCAGACAGCGGAGGAAGCACTCGCGGTGAGTGGAGCAGGCAGCCGGGCGGCAGGCAGGTGCGGGCTGCGGGCGCTAGTGCTGCCGCTGGTGCCACTGCCACTGCCACAGCCAGTGCATGCAGAGCCCCTTGTGCAGCACGGAGACGCCGCGGTCGGGCTGCAGACAGCGGAGGAAGCACTCGCGGTGAGTGGAGCAGGCAGCCGGGCGGCAGGCAGGTGCGGGCTGCGGGCGCTAGTGCTGCCGCTGGTGCCACTGCCACAGCCACAGCCAGTGTATGCAGAGCCCCTTGTGCAGCACGGAGACGCCGCGGTCGGGCTGCAGACAGCGGAGGAAGCACTCGCGGTGAGTGGAGCAGGCAGCCGGGCGGCAGGCAGGTGCGGGCTGCGGGCGCTAGTGCTGCCGCTGGTGCCACTGCCACTGCCACAGCCAGTGTATGCAGAGCCCCTTGTGCAGCACGGAGACGCCGCGGTCGGGCTGCAGACAGCGGAGGAAGCACTCGCGGTGAGTGGAGCAGGCAGCCGGGCGGCAGGCAGGTGCGGGCTGCGGGCGCTAGTGCTGCCGCTGGTGCCACTGCCACTGCCACAGCCAGTGCATGCAGAGCCCCTTGTGCAGCACGGAGACGCCGCGGTCGGGCTGCAGACAGCGGAGGAAGCACTCGCGGTGAGTGGAGCAGGCAGCCGGGCGGCAGGCAGGTGCGGGCTGCGGGCGCTAGTGCTGCCGCTGGTGCCACTGCCACTGCCACAGCCAGTGCATGCAGAGCCCCTTGTGCAGCACGGAGACGGCGCGGTCGGGCTGCAGACAGCGGAAGAAGCATTCGTTGCGGTAGGTGTGATACTGCGTGGAGCAGACGGGCAGGTACACGCGCGGGCACTTCGCGCACGGCTCCTCGGGGCACGTCGGCAGATCCACTTGACTCAGTTTCATTGCAGCGCTTTTTGAAACTGTCGACATAATCATATTTTGTAAAATGGTTTTACAGCAATTACGTATTTTATTACCTAGTGTGATTCTGATTGCTTCAAGAATTTATTGACCCACATTTAGTAGACAACTAGATATATATATACGTAGTACGTTACGAACTACGTAGTTATTTATTTATAACATTTACCTCTAATTTTGAAATAGTACATGTCAAGTAATTTGACTCCTCAAGTCGGCGTGTTATGTTATGTTGTTCAAGTTAGCAGCTTACGGTCTTTTATGTTTCCCAGGCGGAATGGCGGGCAGTCGAAGAAGACCTTGGACTCGCCGCCGGCGAGCGTGGCGAAGGCCACGTACTTGATCTTGAGCGGCACCTCGCCCTGGTGGCTGATCAGCACGCGCCGGTTGCCGGCCGCCTCGAACGTCAGGCTTTGCGATTTTTCTCCTGATAGTACAAATAATTCTACTATTTATAACTATAATTTTCAGAACAGATGGTGTTACTTTATCGCTATAGTGCGAGAAGAGGTACGCGCATAGTAGAACGACTTTACATGTACTTAGAGTCTTACAGGCAGTGAACAGGCATCTTCTGGGCGAGCTCACTCCATCGTAGGCCACGTCTTTGCCTTTGGCTAGTCTGTGGTCAAGAGTAAGCCCATTTATAATTAAAAAAAAAACATGAATTAAGCCGCGTTTATATTTGTCTGTTGTGTTGTGTCGTGACGCATCGGTTTCAGAAGGGGGCGGGGCAGCGATTTTTTTATTTGTATTTTTTTTAATTATTTTAGTGAAATGCTTCAACTTAAAAGTATGTAGTTGTAGATACTTAATACCTACTTAAAAGAAGTAATGAATTGAAATTAAATGAAACAATGTACCATTACCTATTTAGGTTGTTGTTGTTGTTACCTCTAGTGAGCCTAGCTAGTCGGCGCGGCCGGCGGCGGCGGCGGCGGCGGCGGCGGCGGCGGCGGCGGGGGCGGCGGGGGCGGCGCGCCCGGGCGACGCGGACACACGGCGGACAAGTGCGGCGTTAGTGGTTACCCGTCACGAGCCGGATGATGAAGGGGCGGAACTCCTTCCAGGTGAGCAGCCAGGGCTGCTCGCGCGGGAAGGTGTAGTTGCGCACGAGCAGGTTCTTGCGGCCGGGCCCGGTGCGCACGTGCAGCGCCGCGCCCCCCACCGGGAACAGCCGCGGGTGCCACGCTCCCACTTCTGAATACCAATGTAAGTACAACACGCACAATATTTCTATATAAATTAGCTAGGTACTGGAAATTATTATTAATTATATTCTATTATGGCAACCGATCACATTCCTATCCGGGATCAAAAGCGTGTAAGGTCCAAAATACAAATTACGGCTAGAAATTCAATAAATACTGAAAATTTTTCCCATACAGTCTGTTTGAAAATAAAAACTTTTTTAAATACCTACCTAGATACTGTTTTTTTAATGCCAATCGATTAAATTCCTAGCCAGTAGGCATCAGTTTCCTACGAGTAAACTCGAGTAATACGGTAATTTACCAAAAAGCCACAAATTAATACAAACATTTTTCATAGGTACGGAAAAAGTTAGGAGTATCTTCTCTACGAGGCTACGCTGATGTTGCCAGGCCTCGGACCGTCATGGTCTTGATTTTTGCAAATATATATTTATGTGAGTAAGTGAGAAGCTCTGTAGTGTAGGAAACTTACGAAACTCATAATACTGCGGCGAGAACTGCGGCCCGGCGTCCATCGTCGACAGAAGGATGTACACCCTGCACAGGAACGCCACATGGTGCTCATCCCGGTCTAATCTTTAGCACTTCTATACATAACACCCAAATATTATTATATACTTCACAGCACATTTAATTGGTATTTTTATCTACCTACATATTATATTTCATCAAAATATGGGCATACCTATCTAAGTTGAATTCGATTGATAATTTTTTTCATTTTTGTCAAAACGTCCTCTTTTATCAAATTATTACTTAAAATGCAAAAATGAGCTCGTCGTGGCTTGGCAAAAAAGAGTTAAGAAATTAAAAACTATTGATTCATAACACAGCTTTCAAATAAAAAAAACTAAATCGAAATCGGTTCATCCGTTCGGGAGCTACGATGCCACAGACAGACACACACACAGACAGACAAACAGACAGACAGACAGACAGACAGACACGTCAAACTTATAACACCCCGTCGTTTTTGCGTCGGGGGTTAAAAAGGGATGACACTACAATGTTGGCACTTTTTTTATTATAAAAAAAAAATGGAAGAAAAAAGTGCAAGTATCACAACATTCATTACGCATTTTACATGATATTTAAAGTGAATATTGGAAGGGGTGTGGGGTGTGGGGTGTGGGGTGTGGTGGTAGGGTGTGGCGTACTTGTAGGAGGTCCACAGGCCCAGCGTGAGGTCGAAGCGCGTGGCGGAGTCGTTGACGAACTCGAACTGGTCGATGCTGTAGAAGCGCATGTACTTGCGCTTGTCGGCGCACTCCGCCCTCCTGCACCACTCGAACACTCCCGAGTCTGCAACAACAACACAACAGGAAACAACATCCGTGCAGAAAAGCCACTAATTGAGAAAATCATTTCCCAAGTCTAAATTAATATCAAAACATTGAGACTGCTATCGCCATCCTGTGGCGAGAGGATGAACTACAATTTACCCAATTTTACTTTGCCTCGGTTCAAAGTATCACAATGTTATGTTACGATAAAATTCTAGGCACCAGGTAACACATACTGCACAAGGTTTTAGAATTTTAAGGCTACAGGTAAGATAAAAATAATCGGTTTTACCTAGACATAGAGGACAACTAGCGCCATCTAGTAGGCCCTGCCCGTATAACCATTATCGGTCGTCGTTCCTACGCAAATTGTTCTATTTTGCGTACACACAGATCTTCGGGTCACAATCACAATGCTTACGCCGTGGCTTGCGTGGGCGACGGTCGCGCGATGGTCGCGCGACGGCGATGCGACGCATACGAAATCAAACCTTATCGATATGGAAGTATGAGACGCGACGGCGACGGTCGCGCGACCGTCGCCCACGCAAGCCACGGCGTTAGTCGCAGTACGGTTGACGTTTAGTCGAGGCTACCCAAATGGGGACGATTGGTCACAGAACTGTGCACTACCCGTGCGCACATTGTTACTATTTGGCGACTGTTTTCCCAATATAATATCATTCGTTCATTTCATTCTTTTCAAATGGCGAACTGTCAGAGACGACAAAATGAAAAAAAAAACTATATGGCATTAAAACGTAATGGCGTATGAATTTGCATAAAGCAAAGAACTAAACACATTTCTAAATTACTTTTTGAGGAAAATACGCATATATAATAAAAATACCAATACTAATTAATCTCATTATTATTTAAAAGAAGTTATCATCCTCCTTGCGTTATCCCGGCAGCCGCCGCGACCCGCGAGTCCCGCGACTCACGGGAGCCTGGCCTCCTGCCTGACTCCTGGATGCGTAGCCGAATGGCACAAACGCTCACGAAACGAAACGCTAGTAGATATCTATCTCTATCGCTCTTGCGTAGTGGCGCGACAGAGCCAGACTACCTTTCGCGGCGTTTCGTTTTCGTTTCGCGTCGGAGAAATGCCGCGCGGCTACGGGGCCGGGGCCTGACTCCGGTAAATAAGATGCGGATCTTATTTTCACGGATTCGGATCGGACTATCGGACGGAGTGAGAAACTGTTCTTAACTTTTATAACCTTAAATAATATATGCTTACCAATGACAGGCGGGAAACCTAGGAACAGGGAAACGTACAATAAGCATCAAGAAGTTTTATGTTTTTACTTGCTTGACATAGGTGACCCCAAGTTTGTATAATTAGTCTTAATACAGTAATCTGTAGAGTGTAGGTGCCGATAATTTATAGGGATATTAGGGACCCCCTATCCTATTCAATGTTAAAAAAAAACGGAAATGTTTTCACATTTTCCTTCAAAAAACAATTTTTTCCACAACAAAAGAAATATAAAAAAATTGTTTTGATATGTACAACAGTTAGAGCTCTTTCTAACGATACCCCACTTGACTTAGTAACTAGTGCAGACTCCAAGGAGGATGTTCGTTTGCAAAAAATAGCGCACCTCATTCTGACTTCTGATAGATATTGAATAGATCCCAGGCATCGTATAAACAGATGTTGCCTACCAGTTTTGTGGTCCCCCTCCCCCCAACCCTTCAATTAAGGATGGCATACAAAGAAAAAAAAACCGGCCAAGAGTGTGTCGGGCCACGCTCAGTGTAGGGTTCCGTAGTTTTCCGTATTTTTCTCAAAAACTACTCAACCTATCAAGTTCAAAATAATTTTCCTAGAAAGTATTTATAAAGTTCTACTTTTGTGGTTTTTTTCATATTTTTTAAACATATGGTTCAAAAGTAAGAGGGGGGGGAGGGGCACACTTTTTTTCCTTTAGGAGCGATTATTTCCGAAAATATGAATATTATTAAAAAACGATTTTAGTAAACACTTATTCATTTTTAAATACCTATCCAACAATATATCACACGTTAGGATTGCAATGAAAAAAAAAAAACACTCCCTACTTTACGTGTAGACACCTACACGTAAAGTAGGGACCCTAATAAAACATTTTTTTCTACTTTTCATTTTTGCACTTTGTCGGCGTGATTGATATACTCGTACATATTGGTACCAAATTTCAGCTTTCTAGTGCTAACGGTCACTGAGATTATCCGCGGACGGACGGACAGACAGACATGGCGAAACTATAAGGGTTCCTAGTTGACTACGGAACCCTAAAAAATGTCATCAAATCCAAGCATGGGATTATTCGACGTTCTTGCCAATATCATTTCTTCCTATTCGCAATTCTGGACAATCTGAATTCTACGCAATCAGTATTTCGCCTCATCCGCTATTGTGCACAGTCATTACTTGTGAACAGGAGCGATTCTTCCTGTTCGCAATTCTGTACATTCTGAATTGCAGATAATAGTTTTTGACCTCATTCGGTATTGTGCACAGTTATTATTTGCGTACAGTATCGTTTCTTCCTATTTGTAAATTGGCACAATTTGAATTTTCGAAATCGAAACTCGCCAACTTTGATTGCTCCCCCGCTATTGATTCGTAAACAACTATTGATTCGTAAACAATGGACTATTGTTAGGTATTTAAAATAATAATCTCAATTTATGCCTGTGTGGTGACGGGTTAAGAATTTCGCCACCCCCTTTCTTTCCGTGGGTGTCGTAGAAGGCGACTATGGAATATGGGTTAAATTGTGGCGTAGGCGAGAGGCTGGCAACCTGTCACTGCAATGTCACAGTTTCGTTTTCTTTCAACCCCTTATTTGCCAAGAGTGGCACTGAAGCTTTAGTAGTTTCATGTGTTCTGCCTACCCCTTCATGGGATACAGGCGTGATTGTATGTATGTATGTAATCTCAATTTATAGTGGTTTGAAGTTAACTCGACAATGGAGCATTTTCGTAAACTCTCTAAAAAAATCTTAGAGAAAGTTTAAGAAATTTTACAGTATGCTATATGTTTGTGAACTACTCAAGAGCGCTTTAATTTGATACCCCCCCCCCCCCTCCCCCACACGGCATGATTTGATTTTTTTTTTGTCAATCTTTTTATGCTAAGTACCTTTAATAGTCGGGCTGGGGGGAGGGAGACTACGAAGCTGGTTGGCAACATTTGTTTATTGGATTGGATGTCTGGGAGTGGGATCTATACAATATATATCAGAAGTCAGAATGAGGTGCGCTATTTTTGCAAACGAACATCCCCTTGGAGCCTCGTCTAAACCTGAAATTTACAGTTTTCCCCCCTTTCATTTAAGCCATTTTCTATAATTCAAATTAATGAATTTAAAAATGATACTTTCAATTTGTAGATGTTTATCATGTTTATAATGTTCACAACTATTCCAAATTTCACATCGGCGGACGGACGTACATGTAGACGTACGTCCTCCTTTGTACATGAATATTGTTGTTTCTGTCTTAGTGAGTTTACACATTATCCGATCCGATATCGGATGTTGGATGGATGTCAAAGGCAAAAATCAAAGATGGCGCCTGTAATGTCTATAGAGTCTAGGATATCATATCATCGGTCCTACATTCGATATCAGATCGGATAATGTGAGACGCACTTATTGTACAAGAAAATGGTCAAATGACATTAATTTAATAGATATGTCTCGTATGTGTAATTGTGTATAGAGTAGAAGTAAATATGGTATGTAGGTAATAGTGGAAGAGTTACTTGGCGTCTGCAGCCAGGGGTTGACCGGCTGCTGCGGCGTCTGCGGCGCCGTGCGCAGGACGAGCCATACTGCAATCAAACTCATTACATCCATATCATAACTTCTCTATAATATGCTTAGGACTTAGGAGCGATGATGAGCAAAACGGCCTATATTATTCAGATTCAGATTCAATAATTTATTCAATGGTAAACACAATTATAAACCTCTACATAAGTATTATATAAATTAGAATAAGTGATGAGATTTAAAAAAAATGTAACTCGGGTTTACCATGAAATCTGTATAATTATACTCGTAATTAGACAAGTTTGAAGTTAGTTATTATTATTAGTCGTTTACTTACACATTGTTTAGTTGTGCTTCGTGCGTGTGCGCAGTAGAAGACGACGAACAACGATATTGTTGGAGTGAGGGGGAGGGGAGTATGCGGGTGTGCGGGGGAACTAATACTTAAGTACTTAACAGCCAAAATAGACTGAGCGTATATTCACTTTACTACCTCGCATTTCGCACTTGCCAGTAGTTTTTGAGAAAAATACGGAAAACTACGGAACACTACACTGAGCGTGGCCCGACACGTTCTTGGCCGGTTTTTCTTTATTATATGACATCTTATTTCGATTTTTAACGTATAAACGGTCAGGCTGTTAAGTAGCAGCCTGACCGTTTATACGTTAAAAATCGAAATAAGATGTCATATAATAAAGAAAAACCGGCCAAGAACGTGTCGGGCCACGCTCAGTGTAGGGTTCCGTAGTTTTCCGTATTTTTCTCAAAAACTACTAAACCTATCAAGTTAAATACACTTTTCCTAGAAAGTCTTTAGTTCTACTCTGTGGTTCTACTTTTGTAATTTTTTTCATACCGTCGTCGTCGCGTCTCATACTTCCATATCGATAAGGTTTGATTTCGTACCTATGCGTCGCGTCATTGTCGCGTCGCATCGATCGCCGTCGCGCGACCATCACGCGACCGTCGCCCACGCAAGTCACGGCGTAAGAGTTTGTCAAAGACGCCTAGTCTTATAAATATGGCATATAGAAGATAAATTTCGACGGCTTGCGCTGTGACGGGGTGGCCTAGGGGTTCACAGTGTTAGCCCGGATTGCTAAATACGCCGGTTCGAATCCAGCCTTCGCCACTGCTGGTGTCCGTAATTTTTTCTTTAATATATGACATCTCATTCCGATTTTTAATTTATATATACTATATAGTAGTGTGACTACTTAAAAACACATTGTTCCACATTGTACACATTGTGTTGTTGTTGCGTTTATACGTTGATTTAATTCACTTAACATCTGCGCTTATCACGAGCGCTAATGACTAATCAATGTGTAAACAGACCTTATAAGTGGGTGAAAGATGTATGATGACTATGAGCGGTGGTTTAAAAGTACCTACGCGTACTTACGGTCACACACTATCGTGAAAGGTCGTCGAGCTATAAGTAAGTACGCGCGTACTTGCTCGTACGTGTCTGTCACCCACTTGAGCCTTTGAGACAGTTGAGACACACAACACACGTCCGACATCGCGCACCGGGGGCTCGGACACTTTCACCTACATCAAAAGTTTTACTACCTTTTCGCAATAAATCGTTTTCTTTTGGGAAGTGTAGTAGTATTGAATGATCTTACGTGATATACATAAAGTAGTCTCAAAAATTCGTGATGGAAACATCGGTTTGATTGTTTGTTAATAAATCAGAGGAATTTAATACCGTCAGGTTGATTTCTATGTACATATTCAATTTCACGCCTATTTTATGCATGGCGTGTTGCCTGGAAGCCATTGAAAAATGTTCTACGTTTACGCTCAAGAATAACGACAGTAATGTACCTATAAGTACAGTAATGTACTTAAACATGTTATTCTAAAACACAAAACACTCGTGGCAGAGCAGAGGGCTCAGTACTCAGATTACCTACCTGTGTGGTGTGACTGGCGTCCCCCGATATGTATTCAATTTAGTTAGTTACGTGACAACCACAGATATATGAAATAACGAGATGGGACATGCCGGGCGATTTGTATAGGCGATTGACAGCAGACAGCGAACTGGCGGCGGTGTAGGCCCAATGGCCTACATTTGCGACAAAGCCGCGCGCGGCTTGTTTATTTGTTTATTGTTTATTGGCTTGTCCTCTCCCTAGTATTTAATGCACTGAGGTGATAACATTTAGAAACATATATTCACCACAAAAACTTCATAGTGATAGTCTTTCATTTTAGAAAGCCAAATTTAGGGTGACAGTCTAATAAAATAAACCTAGATAATACGAACTCAATATGAACTCAATCAATTGTCCGTTATACTACAGTCTGACCAAAAAGAGTAGAATTTAAAATGTGGCAACATTGTAGTGCCATTGTCATCCCTTTCAAATCAATACGTGTGAGAAAACGGGACAACACTACGACGTTGCCACCTTTTAATTTGTACTCTTTTTGGTCAGACTGTACTGTAGATAGTAGTTTCTGATAATCAAAGTTGTTACCATTACGTTGTTACCTTGTTGTTACCATTGCAAATTGCCGCTCTACACCTACTTCGTGATTTTCGTGTAATAAATAATTCAATAGAATCACTGCATTAAAACTATTAAAGTAATAAAAAAATTACATTAAAATTTTCAATTCCGATAAAGTATAATATGGCTGAGTTTATAGCTGCAAAACCAGTTTTATAAGCCGTTTTAGTCCAAATATATGTGACATGTAAGAGAGCCGTCTGCGTCCGCGTCCCGAGCCCGAGACGAGCGCGATCGCGATCCCGCGGTGGCGTTGGTGGCGTCATTCTCGGTGGCGTTGGTGGCGTTATTCTCGGTGGCGTTGGTGGCGTCATTCTCGGTGGCGTAGGTGGCGTCATTCTCGGTGGCATTGGTGGCGTCATTCTCGGTGGCATTGGTGGCTGTTGTGATTTTGTGACATGACCTTTTATACGTACCTTTTTATGACAAACGTTTTAATGGTTATTGTCATTAGATATTGTAATTCTTTTGACTTAGTAAGAAGGGAAAATGAAGTAAGTATCCACCTGGTATCTGTTGATAGTGTTGATGCATGTGCAAGCTTGTTTTACATTCACTTAAGTTTAAATAAATTAATATTATTAGGACACTGTTACACAGGCTAACTGAGTCTCACGGTGAGCTCAAGATGGCTAGTGTTGTGTTGTGTTGTGGGTACTCAGACAACGATAAATATATAATAAACAAATATTTATAATACATAGAAAACATTCATGACTCAGGAACAAAATATCTGTGCACACAAATAAATGCCCTTTACCACAGGACTCGAACTCTCTGAAGACTCTTTTTGTCAAAAACTTGAAAATATATAATTAAACAAGTTATCTTCTGCTTATCATATAATAAGTTTGTGTGAGTGTAGAATGGTAAGGTTTTTGCATGATGTCAGAACGTGCGCAAGAGCGAGTACTACGACAAGGCGATCCGGCCGGTGCTGCAGGCGTGCGCGCTGGAGTGGGACCGCTGGGGCGTGCGCGCGCTCGACCTGCGCCTCTACTCCAGCAAGCCGCACCTCTACCCGCAGTTCGACAACGACGTCTACGACTGCGTCTGGGGCTGCTTCTTCCTGCGCATGGGCTGGGTGAGCGTGTGCTGGGCTCGGTGGGGGAGGGGAGGTGGGGCGTGCGCGCGCTCGACCTGCGCCTCTACTCCAGCAAGCCGCACCTCTACCCGCAGTTCGACAACGACATCTACGACTGCGTCTGGGGCTGCTTCTTCCTGCGCATGGGCTGGGTGAGCGTGTGCTGGGCTCGGTGGGGGAGGGGAGGTGGGGCGTGCGCGCGCTCGACCTGCGCCTCTACTCCAGCAAGCCGCACCTCTACCCGCAGTTCGACAACGACGTCTACGACTGCGTCTGGGGCTGCTTCTTCCTGCGCATGGGCTGGGTGAGCGTGTGCTGGGCTCTGTCGGACCGCTGAGTTTTAATTAATCAGCTGATAAGGCATATTTAGCGGCTGATAAAATTTAAATTAAAAATGAAACTCTTTAGGACTGATTCAGAAGACGTACTGCAGCCTAATTGCAACTTGTATTAGGTATGGGAAATGCCGGCTGACGTTGCAGTCACCGCGCCCTTCTACATACCTACCGGCGGCTCATCTTGTCTTAATCACGGACGGAGTTGTAAATATCGTAACTAAACATATTGTGACCAAAACAAAAGGCAATATCTGCATACATAACATAACATATTGTTATGGTTGCAGTTAGATGACTTGGAAGGGTGGTTCAACCCGGCCGTGGTGGTAGAAGAGATGGACAAGTACCTCGAGCACTGGAGGATCCCGCGAATCACACTAATGACCAGCCGGTGCATCTATGGTACCTATACTATACGACAAAGAAAACAAACACATAGTTAAGTAACGTATCGATATTATCATACACAAAATCCTACCTTTTGCAGTGAATTACCCTCACAGCCCGCTGGACGGCCCCGTGCCGGACTGCGAGCAGGCCCGGCTGCTGAAGGAGTGCCTCATCAGCGAAGACGTCCAGGACGTGACGGTGAGGGGCCTTACTGTCTCTTCTCTAGCTAACATTTAACACCCCTCTCCTACAACTAAACTTTTCTTATCACGATTTATAATTCTCCATCAACTCGCACCAACGTTTCGTTTTCTTTTATGGCGACTGACCAATTTTTTGGCAATTCTAAAAGTATCTGCGGATGTTAAATTAAAATACTTTTGTCATGTGCCTTAGTGCGTTTTCAGTTTCACATTATCCGATCCGATATCGGATGTCGGACCGATATCCCATACATTACAAATTACAGGCACCATCTTGGATTTTTTTCATTGAAATCCTTCCGACTTCCGATATCGGATCTGATAATGTGAAAACGGACTTATAAGTAGACTTAAGGGATGTTCCCACTTTAAAACCAAACTATTGAATAAAATGACTTTTTAGATCTTAATTGAACTGAGGTTTATCAGTTGAGTTGGTCGTTTAGATCAATTCCACCATCCACCAGCCTGCGTAAGATATCAAGTAAAAAATTGTGTGTGTCTAATTACCCCGCACTCTTGTGAAAAAAAGGCTGGAACGATGAAATGACGGGTGATAAAGATGTAGGGAAGGGGAAGACATGCTGCGCCGACCCCGAGTGACTCGAATAAGGGCTGGTGAAAGATGATGATGATGATAACAATCAAAAGTGGAACATTAAAGTTGATTGATCAGGCTCGGAACAAGGCGCAGCTGATCGACACGCTGGTGAGCTGGCTGCGCGTGTGCGCCGACCTGGAGGGGCTGCCGCTGCACGCCGTGCTGGCGCGCGCCGCCCGCCCGCCGCGCGTCTCCCCGCCGCACGGCGACCCCGCGCCGCCCGCGCTGCAGGGCTGCGTCTGGTGCTGCCTCTTCGTCGACATGGGCTGGGTAACCGACCGCCGCTACACTATACTAACCCATACCTACTGATCCTTACCCAATCAGGTAAGGCCGACAAAAGTCTCCTCTAAGAGCGTGCGCAGACAGAGAGCGGTCTGAACTCTGACAGAACAGAGTTCCGCGTTCTGGTGGCTGTTGACCGCTCAAGAGTTCCAACGCACACAGGCGGCGTTCAAATTCTCGCGTTGTAGTTTCGTTTGTGTCTTTGTACATGCAACATGTCACTGGAAAGTTCGTTTTCCAATGAAGATTCCGCGTGCGCGGGATGCCGGCGGCGGGGGATGGCTTTGGGCAGCTGGCTCGAGCGCTGGCAGTGCAAACCTTTACGTCCAAATACAGGAAACAGTGAGAATTTCACAAATGTTACCTATTCTAGTAAACTATTAAAAACTAAGAGCATGGTCGTAGAAAAATTATTGTATGCAACGGTGTTTAATTGAGTCAAAAAATACTCTTGGAATCTGTATTAACAATTTTCGGCTTCACCTCAAATACCACACCACCCACGCCTTTTTTAGGGTTCCGTAGTCAACTAGAAATCCTTATAGTTTCGCCATGTCTGTCTGTCTGTCTGTCTGTCCGTCCGTCCGTCCGTCCGTCCGTCCGTCCGTCCGTCCGTCCGTCCGTCCGTCCGTCCGTCCGTCCGTCCGTCCGTCCGTCCGTCCGTCCGTCCGTCCGTCCGTCTGTCTGTCTGTGTGTCTGTGTGTCTGTGTGTCTGTCTGTGGGTCCGTCCGTCCGTCCGTCCGTCCGTCCGTCCGTCCGTCCGTCCGTCCGTCCGTCCGTCCGTCCGTCCGTCCGTCCGTCCGTCCGTCCGTCCGTCCGTCCGTCCGTCCGTCTGTCTGTCTGTCTGTCTGTGTGTCTGTGTGTCTGTGTGTCTGTCTGTGGGTCCGTCCGTCCGTCTGTCTGTCTGTCTGTGTGTCTGTGTGTCTGTGTGTCTGTCTGTGGGTCCGTCCGTCCGTCCGTCCGTCCGTCCGTCCGTCCGTCCGCGATAATCTCAGTACCAATATGTATATCAATCACGCCGACTAAGTGGTAAAATAAAAAGTGGAAAAAAATGTTTTGTTAGGGTACCCCCCATACATGCAAAGTGGGGACTGATTTTTTTTTTCATTCCAACCCCAACGTGTGATATATTTTTGGATAGGTATTTAAAAATGAATAAGGGTTTACAAAGTGGGGACTGACTTTTTCTGAGCTGCCTGCTACGCCGCGGTCCCGGGTTCGAATCCCGGTAAGGGCATTTATTTGTGTGATGAACACAGATACTTGTTCCTGAGTCATGGATGTTTTCTACGTATATAAGTATTTATATGTACCTATTATATATTATATATATCGTTGTCCGAGTACCCACAACACAAGCCTTCTTGAGCTTACCGTGGGCCTCAGTCAATCTGTGTAAGAATGTCCTATAATATTTATTTATTAATATTTTCGGAAATAATCGCTCCTAAAGGAAAAAAAAGTGTGTCCCCCGCCTCTAACTTTTGAACCATATGTTTAAGAGCGCTATGACAAAAAAAGGCGATATATTGTAAAATGTACAATATTTATCGGCAAAATTGTACACTTTACTCATACTAAAAGACAGTTAAAGTACTTGTTTCAGTTAGAAAATTTAATTAACTGTCGGTTCATTAAAAAACATATGGATGAAAAAGCGTTTTCAATTAGTAATGATTTTTTTTCTGATGCTCGTTTAGGAAAAACCGCGCGAAGCACAGATTTCGGAGCTCTTATTATGTACAATTTGATAAGCTCACTCTCATAAATGCGGTAAATTTAAATTCCTAATATCTTGTACTTTAGGCCCATTAAACAATATTTATCATTTAATCCTTTGAAATTGAGAAATTGAAAGTAAAACGAACTCAATTTTGTCTTGAAAATACATCGAAACAAGTGATCATTTCTCCGAAAATCTACATGTTATCGAAGTTATTTTAGTATATAAATAATCTGCACAATGTGCTTAAACTGCTGTTATCCATTTGTCGTTATAATATTTTATCATGATTTTTTGCCAATTTTTTGAAAACTAGCCTTCCTGTCGCTATTTTACCGGCGACGGACGCCTGCGATTTCAGTGCCGCGCCGGAGCTCGAGGAGGTAAGACGTATGTCGCTTTGGTCTCCGAGTTTTCATCGCAAACGTCGAGAATATTTATCGTTGTGTGGGTCGGACGCCTTGTTTATACACGGGCTATCCTCGCATTGTGTGTGTGTAAACAGCGACCAACGAATTTGATCCTAGATCCGTAAATATTTGCTTTTGTAATACTTTGTTATGTTTGAATGTTAAAGTATTACAACATTGTGATGATAAAAATGTGAAAATTACAATACGGTCAAGATGATAAGACACATCAAGATGGTACTCGGGATCTGATGATGGAGCCAGAAGGTGGTCACCAGTACCAGTGAACCATGTAAGTAAACGACTTCGTGTTTAGGCTCGTTGGGTTCGTCTCAACAAGACCTTTGACAAGAGGTGGTACTCAGGGTCTGATGATGGAGCCAGATGGTGGTCACCAGTACCAATGAACCATATAACTAAACCCAGAGATGGGGAAATCGTAATCGATTCCGGATTACACGATTACTTGATTTTACTTTGTAATCTGACACTGCTGGGTGTCAGATTACTTGTAATGTAATCAAGTGAAACGGTAAATTACCATTACATGTAAAGGAATCACTAATCATCTATACAATCATTACTATTACCAATAATTCGGAATCATAGTCGATTCAAAATAACTGAAATTATTGACTTGATTACTTTCAGATTACGAATATGTAGTACCTCAGATTGCTGACTGTCACTTTGATACAAAAGTCATCATGGGTGTCGTAAAATAGGTTTTAGGGGGTGATGATTCCAAAATTAATGACCAATTTGGAATCTGACATTGCTGACTGTCACTTTGACACAAAAGTCGTCATGGGTGTCGTAAAATAGGTTTTAGGGGGTGCTGATTCCAAAATTAATGACCAATGTGGAATCTGACATTGCTGACTGTCACTTTGACACAAAAGTCGTCATGGGTGTCATAAAATAGGTTTTAGGGGGTGCTGATTCCAAAATTAATGACCAATATTCAATCTGACATTGCTGACTGTCACTCTGACACAAAAGTCGTCATGGGTGTCGTAAAATAGGTTTTAGGGGGTGCTGATTCCAAAATTAATGACCAATGTTTAATCTGACATTGCTGACTGTCACTTTGACACAAAAGTCGTCATGGGTGTCGTAAAATAGGTTTTAGGGGGTGCTGATTCCAAAATTAGTGACCAATTTGGAATCTGACATTGCTGACTGTCACTTTGACACAAAAGTCGTCATGGGTGTCGTCAAATAGGTATCCGGAGGTGTTTGAAAACTAATGACCAATTTGGAATCTGACACTGTTGACTGTCACTTTGACACAAAAGTGATCATGGGTCTTCAAATAGGTTTTCATGGGTACTGATCTCAATATTAATGATCAATTTGGAATCTGACATTGCTGACTGTCACTTTGACATAAAAGTCGTTATGGGTGTCATCAAATAGGTTTCCAGGGGTACTGTGCAATGTCAGGTTCCAAATCGGTCATTACTTTTTAAATCATTTCATTAATTTTGGAATCAGTACCCCTAAAA
Source organism: Leguminivora glycinivorella (assembly GCF_023078275.1). NCBI lineage: Eukaryota > Metazoa > Arthropoda > Insecta > Lepidoptera > Tortricidae > Leguminivora > Leguminivora glycinivorella. The sequence continues at coordinate 38,465,407 of NC_062971.1, forward strand.
ACTATTTGACTACACCCATGATTCCTTTTGTGTCAAAATGACAATTAGCACTGTGAGATTCCAAAATAGTCGTTAATTTTGGAATCAGCACCCCCGGAAACCTTTTTGACGACACCCATGACGACTTTTGTGTCAAAGTGACAGTCAGCAATGTCAAGATTCCAAATCGGTCATTAATTTTCAAATCAGCACCTCCGGAAACCTATTTGACGACACCCATGACGACTTTTGTGTCAAAGTGACAGTCAGCAATGTTAGATTCCACATTGGTCATTATTTTTGGAATCAGCACCCCTAAAACCTATTTTACGACACCCATGATGACTTTTGTGTCAAAGTGGCAGTCAGCAATGTTAGATTCCACATTGGTCATTAATTTTGGAATCAGCACCCCTAAAACCAATTTTACGACACCCATGACGACTTTTGTGTCAAAGTGACAGTCAGCAATGTCAGATTCCACATTGTTCATTAATTTTGGAATCAGCACCCCCGCAAACCTATTTGACGACACCCATGACGACTTTTGCGTCAAAGTGACAGTCAGCAATGTCAGATTCCACATTGGTCATTAATTTTGGAATCAGCACCCCTAAAACCTATTTTACGACACCCATGACGACTTTTGTGTCAAAGTGACAGTCAGCAATGTCAGATTCCAAATCGGTCATTAATTTTTAAATCAGCACACCCGAAAACCTATACTCGTGGTATATGCACTTGAAATGTGAAAGTGAAAATGCTAGAATGACATGTAAACCACGAAGTTGTATAGTCATATTGTTCATTAGTATTGGTGACCACCATCTGGCTCCATCATCAGACCCTGAGCACCACCTTGAAGTAATTAGAATTGTATTTGTCTTATTTTATCATCATATTAATATATACTTTACTCTAATCATATAACAAAAGCAAATATTTGGGATGGAGTCTACTTTTTAACCGACTTCAAAAAAGGAGGAGGTTCTCAATTCGACTGAATGTTTTTTTTTTTTTATTATTATTTTTTTTTGTATGTATGTTACTCGATATCTCCGAGAATCGTGGACCGATTTTCAAAATTTTTTTTTTGATCGAACGGGTATAACCCCGAGATGGTCCCATTGGCACCAAGTCAGGGTCTGATGATGGAATCTTGGAGAAATCGAGGGAACTCTTCAAATGTTATAGGCACATGTAATGTTTTTAGTGTATTTTTCAAAGGTACACCAGTATTTACGCCTGACGGTAGTAATTTTATGTGGCTGAGCTGATGATGGAAGGTCAACTCCTCAATGGTTAGGAGTTAAAGGATAATTCTTTCACTACTTTACATATATTCGGACTGATACATATAATATCACTAGGAACCACTAAAAATCAACAAATAAATTAAATTTTTAACAAAAAATAAAACCGCCTTCAAAAATAAGCGCGTTACAAAACACGGAGAAACTAAAAAGCAAAAAATAATAAACCTTTGAATTCAGATTTCTTATCGTATTGCAATAATCTAAACATCCAAATTATAAACAAATCAATTAATTTTGGAGTCGGTACCAGCCTGTGTATGGTTGGGTGGGGCAAACAGGCAATAGCAAGGCGACGAACAGGTCTGGTACCGACTACAAAAATAATTGATTTGTTTATAATTTGGATGTTTAGATTATTGCAATACGATAAGAAATCTGAATTCAAAGGTTTATTATTTTTTGCTTTTTAGTTTCTCCGTGTTTTGTAACGCGCTTATTTTTGAACGCGGTTTTATTTTTTGTTAAAAAGTTAATATAATTATTACTTTAATTTTTTAAACAAATTTTAACATAATTGATATTCTTTCGCGCTATATTCTCGTATTTTCGTACAAAATAATGTTTATTAGAAACCAAAAGTTTATATCGAGATAGTAGATTGTGGTTGTTATCAAAATTCCATAGAAAGGATCAAGATTGTTTTGTCCATTATTGTAGTGCGAGCGAGTGATAAGACTTGCTAGAAAGGGTCCGCATATTGGGCTCGCGCGGCGGGTAAAATACCTAATTTCGCCCGACGCCGAAATGTTATAACGCTCTTAAAAAATATGAAAAAAATCACAAAAGTAGAACTTTATAAAGACTTTCTAGGAAAATTATTTTCAGCTTCATAGGTTTAGTACTTTTTGAGAAAAATACGGAAAACTACGGAACCCTATACTGAGCGTGGCCCAACACGCTCTTGGCCGGCTTTTTGACCTCCTTTAAACGCCGATTGCATAATATGTGCCATTATATCTGGGTATTGTCGATGGCGCTTACGGCGTTATAAGCGGATGTTCGTGTACAAAATGTACAAATACGACGCCGCGGGACGTAAGCGCCATCGATAATAAGGTTGGGGACCTTATCTTACCCAGATAACGTCACATATTTCAAGTACGCATATCATTTATTTATTTATTTTAGTTTATGGAGATCGAACAGCTACTATTACAATATAACACTACTGAATAAAAGATAGAAAGCCAATTACAGGATCACACTTATAGAAACAATACATATTAATACATTTGAGTACATATATTACTCAAACGAAAAGCATCAACTCACGGACAAGAATTCACACCAAACGTGGTATTTCAATAGTGGATGGTAATGACAATTTTAAGAATAACATAATTAAATATAAATGACAAATATCTTAGACTTTATCTTTTCATTTATTAAGGAAAAGACGAGCTATTATTAGAATCGATTAAATTTATAAATGATGAATGTGAAAATAATCGTAGTAACAACATTTAAGTATATTAGTCCATAATGGCGTTTTCAGATGGATGATGACCACGGATTTTTCATCTTGCCTGTCATGTCCGAGATGATAAGGATGTATTACTACAAAACTGACTTAATACCGCAACTAATCAAGGAAACTACTGAATGCGCCGAAGGTTGGTAGTTTACGCCACTATGAGCACTTAAGTAAGTTGTGTAGCAGAGGTTGGAGGCAGACACGCGGCGCGTGGCTGCGTGCTGCGCCTGCTCCAGCAGCAGCCGCAGCTCACGTGTCGGTGGCCACTCGTGCAGCAGCCGAGCGCTTCCACGGGCACCCGGTCGCCGACACGCGGCCTGCAGCTGCGACTGCCGGCAGCTGCAGGCCGCGTGGCGCGTGTCGGAGGCCACTCGTGCAGCAGCTGTGTGTTGCAGCCGCCGACCGCTTCCACGAGTACCCGGTCGTCGACACGCGACCTGCAGCTGCGACTGCTGGCAGCTGCAGGCCGCGTGTCGCGTGTCGGAGGCCACTCGTGCAGCAGCTGTGTGTTGCAGCCGCCGACCGCTTCCACGAGCACCCGGTCGTCGACACGCGGCCTGCAGCTGCGACTGCTGGCAGCTGCAGGCCGCGTGTCGCGTGTCGGAGGCCACTCGTGCAGCAGCTGTGTGTTGCAGCCGCCGACCGCTTCCACGAGAACCCGGTCGTCGACACGCGACCTGCAGCTGCGACTGCTGGCAGCTGCAGGCCGCGTGTCGCGTGTCGGAGGCCACTCGTGCAGCAGCTGTGTGTTGCAGCCGCCGACCGCTTCCACGAGAACCCGGTCGTCGACACGCGACCTGCAGCTGCGACTGTTGGCAGCTGCAGGCCGCGTGTCGCGTGTCGGAGGCCACTCGTGCAGCAGCTGTGTGTTGCAGCCGCCAACCGCTTCCACGAGAACCCGGACATCGACACGCGCCCGCACGGCTGCGACCGCTCGCAGCTCTTCGTCGACTGTCTCGTCAACAACTTCTTCAACAAGCTCAAGGTAACAATTTTGGTAGTCATTGCTTTTTTTTTGAGTTGGGAGTTTTTTGACAACGAAAATTGACAACGATTATTTTGGTGTTATGTACTTTAAAAGCACGGCAAGAATAAAACATGACCCAACCATAAAATAGATATAGAGGAGATCTGGTCAATCATGTGGTCCTATTTGCGGGTTATGTCGGCGATGAGTTCTTGTTCATGCAAGATAACGCTCAGCCGCATACAGCCCGGATCACTAAGGAGTACCTAAGAGAGGTCGGCATCGACGTCATGGATTGGCCAGCCCGAAGTCCCTAGTTCGAGTCGTCTAAAATATTGCAAATATTGCGTCGAAAAAAATGATAAACTTTGAAAGGCTTAATCTCATAGACTATTGGATCTACAGACACAATTTAAGTATCATATTGTTGCAAATTTAGTCTACTTAAAAACGTCTATAAAAAGCTTTTTCAATACACTACAATACAAATGGTTTATTCGCAGTAATATGGTTACAAAATGGTCTTATAGATAGTTCTACATATTACACCTTTCCAGGCGTGCGAATTTTAAACAGTCAAGAATTCAAAATTCTTTAACTACTTATACCTACCATGCAACTTACTAACTAATGTCTTAATAATAAGAGTCCTCATTGTAAGCGAAGAACTCGTTTACTGAGTAAAATACTCTAAGAGTAAGCCATTGGTGGAGTTGAGCTTTAAATCGATTCAAAGGCAAGTTACGTAGTTCAGCAGGCAGTTGATTAAAAACTTTGATGGCCATTATGTAGGCATTCCTTCTACAGTAGTACAGATTTGTTTTCGGTAACACTAATTTTCCTTCATTCATTGTTCGTTGTACTCTGTCGCTAACTTTAGGAAATTGTTCTGGGTTTGATTTTACAAATATGGCTAACTGTTTAATGTATAGACATGGTAATGTGAGCAGTCGTAATTTCTCGAATAGAGGCTTGCATGAGTCTAATACATAGGCACCACAAATTGCTCTTAGACATTTTTTTTTGCAAAATAAACAACTTGTTTACATGTACTGAATTTCCCCATAACATCAGTCCATACTGTAGGACAGACGAAACGTAACCATGGTATGCAGTAATACTCGTTTCTTCAGATGCCACTTGTCTTATATGGCGCAGAGCAAATATAAAACTACTAATTTTTTTACAGACATTGTCTATGTGAGGCTTCCAGTCACAGAGACTATCAAGAGTAATTCCAAGAAAATTTGTATTTGTTGCTTCTAAAATTGATTCATTATTATATTGAATATTAAAATTAATAGATGGGGCTTTATAAGTATGAAAGCGCATAAATTTGGTCTTAGAGAGGTTGGCTTTTAAATAATTTTTCTCTAGCCAGTCAATTACTTTATGTACCGTTAAGTTTACTTCATTTTGCAGTTCCTCGGGATCTTTTCCCTTGATAATAGTAGAGGAGTTGTACGAGCATTTGTATGGGAGGGGTCATAATAATTCCCACAGAACCAAAGTTTGGTTTTTTTAGTTCTTTGTGTGTGTCTTTTTGACATACTAAAAATATAGTAAAATATATTTATGCAAAATGCGTTTTTTCGACCGCCAAAAGTTGTATGAAAAATTACTATGAAAAAAAAAATTCCAATAATTTAAACATCGTCTCTGGTATCAACTTATGGGGAATTGGGCGGCAAAAAAGTGTTTAACGTTGATGTTTATCAAAAATATAACAATTTTCCACTATTTTGATAAAATAAAAACAGATAAAAATCATACATTTGATGAAGGGAAGTGATTGAAACATAAATTTCAGCAATATAATTTTTTTCATAGGTACCCCACCATGGTAAATACGGGTACGATCCGCCTGGGATTAGCAGTCACGGTAGCCTATGACGTCTGCCACTCTAGAGCCTCCACATGCGCGTTGCTGGCCCTTTAGGGTACCTTTCCACCAGAGATGCGCTACGTGGATGTGTTTGATATCCACCAATCATGTTCATTGTTCCACAAAGCATAGCGCTAGTGGGAACGGGTTCAACTAAGCTGATTGTGGATATCAGACGCATCCATAACACATCTCTGGTGGAAAGACACCCTTAAGAGTCCTGGCAGGTGGACCAAAATGTTAACGAAATGGTGGCCGCTAACAAATGTAAGAAGTGCCTGGCATCCGTTGGCTCGTTGGGTCGACGACATCCGAAAAACTGCGGGTCACAACTGGATGAGATTAGCCCAGGACCGGGAGAAGTGGCGTACTAAAAGAGAGGCCTATGCTCAGCAGTGGGCGATAAAGGGCTGATATGATGATGATGATGAAGAGTCCTCAGCTAGTTCGCAGGATAAGGAGCGTCCGCGGGAGAAAAATCCTCCTAAGCCGCAGTGTGCGACCATATACGGGTCCAGGGTGTGCGGATGGCAGATTTCTGACTAGAAAAACCGATGATTATTAGATTTTAGTTTTTTCTCGTGTTCGATATAATACTTTATCGAGAGTTTTTGTTTGGGATGCGACAATTTATGTACTTACATTGAACCTCACCGAAATACAAGTTTATGATAAATACGGCACACCCTGATGGACCCGTATATGGTCGCACACTGCGGCTTCTTCAATCTAGCGTTTTCCCCGCCTAGCGCCAGGATCCGCTTTCCTGCTGTCTTCTCCACTTTGGCCGGTCTTCGACATCCTCAGGCTTGAGATTGTTCTCTTGCATGTCCGCTCCCACGAAGTCCAGTCAGCGCTTCTTTGGCCTACAAGGGCCGCGTGACTTAGGGCCTTGGACAGTGAGATTACGGCATCTGTTTCCGATGTAGGCTTAGGAGGATTTTTCTCCCGCGGACGCTCCTTATCCTGCGAGCTAGCTGAGGACTCTTAAGGGTGTATTTCCACCAGAGATGTGTTTATGGATGCATCTGATATCCACAATCAGCTTAGTCGAACCCGTTCCCACTAGAGCTATACTTTGTGGAACAATGAACATGATTGGTGGATATCAAACTCATCCACGTAGCGCATCTCTGGTGGAAAGGTACCCTAAAGGGCCAGCAACGCGCATGTGGAGGCTCTAGAGTGGCAGACGTCATAGGCTACCGTGACTGCTTATCACCAGGCGGATCGTACCCGTATTTACCATGGTGGGGTACCTATGAAAAAAATAATATTGCTGAAATTTATGTTTCAATCACTTCCCTTCATCAAATGTATGATTTTTATCTGTTTTTATTTTATTAAAATAGTAAAAAATTGTTATATTTTTGATAAACATCAACGTTAAAAACTTTTTTGCCGCCTAATTCCCCATAAGTAGATACCAGAGACGATGTTTAAATTTTAGGATTTTTTTTTTCATAGTAATTTTTCATACAACTTTTGGCGGTCGAAAAAACGTATTTTGCAGAAATATATTTTACTATATTTTTAGTATGTCATAAAGACACACACAGAGAACTAAAAAAACCAAACTTCGGTTCTGTGGGAATTATTATGACCCCCAACGCTATATCTCCTCTACTATAATGACTGTCGTGTCATCCGCAAATAAAATACACTGATGTGGTATAATATCCGGGAGATCGTTGATGTATGTGAGAAATAGTAAAGGACCGAGGACACTGCCTTGCGGTACCCCGTACCTGTTAGATTTTGACTCTGATTTAAAACATTTAATACGATTATCTGCTTTAAGTTGGGTGATTTCAGTATATTGAACACGATCTTTTAAATAGCTATTTATCCATTTTTCGGCAACTCCCCGTACGCCATACTTATTTAACTTATTAACTAGTCTATCATGGTGTACTAAAGTCAAAAGCTTTCGTCATATCAAAAAATAAGGCTATGACTATTTCACCCTTATCGACGCACTCCGTTACAGTTTTTACAAGTTTAAATACAGCTAATGACGTAGACATATTTTTTCGGAATCCATTTTGTTCACATTTTAATACATTTTGCTGATCAAAGAAGTTATTCAACCTTTTACACATTATTTTTTCATAAATTTTTGAAATGATTGGTACAAGGGTAATTGGGCCATAATTATTGAGTCCGGTAATATCACCCTTCTTATGCATGGGCTTTACAATAGAGCATTTGAGTTTTTCAGGAAAAGTACCTTCTGTGAAGGATAAGTTAATTAAATATGCTAATATTTTGGCAATGTGTGATGCACAGAGTTTTATAATCAGGGAGCGTACTTTTCATGCCGATGACATTAATCTGACGTCACGCTCCGTATAGGATGATCCCAAATAGTTTTATTGTAAATTATTAATCATTAGTCGTCAATCATTTTAATCGTATACAAATTACTTCAAATACAGTAGTCCATTTACATGTGGCATAAATAATACCTACTTGAAATGTGAAACGTGAATAAAATTATTTGATTTGTTTTTATAAATAAATTGAATTAAATAGTATTGTTAACAACACATTACAATACATACGTAGAAAAGAGAATGTCTCTCTAACGTAAAGCACACATTCTTCTTGCATTCATTACCATGCAAAGAAATTCATAACTTAAAATGATTGATGACTAATGATTAATAATTAACAATAAAACAATTTGTGATCACCCTATATGGAGCGTGACGTCAAATTGATGTCATCGGCACGAAAAGTACGCTCCCTGTTTATAATTCTAGTAGATAACCCATCGTATCCAACAGCCCCTGTATTTACATCTAAGAAATACAGTCAAAACCTGCACGACGCGCCCGCTCCCTGCTGAAATTGTAGGTATTGGTAGGTAAAATTCTGCTGTCCGAATATTCGGCGGCCGGATACCAAATATTCGGTTAGGTTAGTAGATGGTTAGGCCGAATATTCGGTATCCGGTATCCGGCCAAACAACTATTCGTTGTATCTCTAACTAAAAGGAGATATTTTACGTAAAATATCGTATTCATTTGAAGTACGATAAAACATCTCCAAGACTGGTTAAATTGAAAGTTAAAATATAAAAGTTTTTCGGTAATTTTTTTTTTATCAAAAAATGAATATAACCGCCTTCAAAAAATAAGCGCGTTAGAAAACACGGAGAAACTAAAAAGCAAAAATAATAAACCTTTCAAATCAGATTTCTTATCGGATTGCAGTAAAATCTAAACATCCAAATATTCCAAATTATATTCCAGATCATTATTTTTTTTTAGTCGGTACCAGCCACCAGCCCTGTTCCTCGCCTTATTATTGACCTGTTTGCCCCACCCAACCATACGCAGGCTGATTGTACATACGAAAAAATCAGTCGAATTGAGAACCTCTTTTTTTTTTCGGTTAAAAATTGTTTTGATCTCCATTCGTTTCCATTTGAGTTCTCTCTAACGATACCCCACTTGCCCCTAGTAATTTGAAATTTTTTGCCCTCCATGCATTTTGGCCATTAAAAGTGTTCATAACTATTCCAAATTTCATACAGATATAAGTACAGACAGACAGCCGGCGGGTTCCTTTTGTACCTACCTTTTGGTACGAAATCCAAAAATCAACCGATCTGACCCCCCTCTTTTTTTTAGGGTTCCGTACCAAAAAGGTACAAAAGGAACCCTTATAGTGCCGCTTTGTCCGTTCTCTACAAATTGAAAGTATTATTTTTCTTAATTTAAAAATGGCCAAAACGAAAGGGGGGCAAACTGTAAATGTCAAGTGGGGTATCGTTAGAAAGAGCTCAAACTGTACATATAAAAAGTATTTTTTTTATAATTTTTTTGTTATGGAAAAAAAAAAATTTTTGTATTTATAGGAAAATGTAAAAAAAATACCCTCCCCCCTTATCTCCGAAGTTTACCTAAGAAAATTCATAAATTTTATTTAATAAGAAACAAACAGTCGCATATATGTAGATTGACATAGATTAAAGCACTTAAATTGCAGACTTACAGTTTCCTTAAAGAGAATATTACTTACAAACCATAACATGATATAAGTAGATAATAGCTCGATACATTTTCAATATGTGAAGTGCAAACTCGAATGAACTACTTAGAAAAGAAAAAAAAGAAAAAAAAAACAAAATAAAAAGAATACTAGACTTGATAAAGTGCGGAATGAACACTTCAGAGGAAGTTTCAAGATAGCGCCCATCACGGAGAAACTCACCGAACAGAGGCTGCGGTGGTATGGTCACATTATGAGACGCGACGATGACCATGTCGTTAAAAAGGCACTAGCCCTTCAGGAGACCAAAAGAGGACCAGGGCGCCGGCCTGCCACCTGGTGGTCCACCGTGTCAAAGGATTTAGAGCGAGCCCAATTGAACACACAGACAACCCAGGACAGACGGTCCTGGCGCATGAGAACGAGGAGAGCCGACCCCAAATGATGGGATAAAGGCAAAGGAGAAGAAGAAGAGAAAAAGAATACAATCAAAAACAGAAGAAGAAAACCGTATTAAGCAAACCAAAATTACAAATATCTATAACACTGTGATACATTGCAATGATAAGCGTTTAAAACTGCATACATTTTCATGGAATTTATCAATGTGACTAAATTTCTTGTCATACGTCCTGCACGCCCTTTTAATGAAACAGTTCCTAGCATAAGCTGTCCCACTGCGGGTGATATGAAAAAGAGGTTTCTGTCTACAAGTTCGTTCACGACGACGGGGTACCCTAAAGGAAAGAGAGCTTAACAACGACGGGGCATCAATGATATTATTTACGATTTTATATAGAGTCAGAACGTCAATACGTTCGAGGCGAGAACTTAAAAGATTAAATTTTTTACCAAATATGGCTATTATAATAAATATTACAGGAAAAATAAAATCGTACACGTATCTTGAAATCTTTTTTTTTTTTTTTTTTATAAAAAAAACCTTTCAATTTACATTTTGAATTTCACCACCCTTGCGGGCGTTTATTGTACCTGTATATTTTACAGAATAACAATAAAAATACCTGCTTTCAAAAACAGGAAAAATGGTTAAAATCGGTTCACGCAATAAGTAATTATTCCATAAAAATCATCTTCCATACTGTAAGCTCGCGCTCGCGCACATTAGTTTACTTAATTTGAAGATAGATATTATGTCGCTGTACGTTGAACGCTCATTTCCTACATCGCGTTTTTCCTGATATAATGGGGTTGGGTCAGGATCAGGAGCGTCCTGGCGACAATGTTGTAACGTAAACTATTGAAGTCGAATTGTCTTGATTTTCTTTGGACGTTGTTTAATAATAAAATTGTATATTAAATATTACTTATTATGTGGGAAATTGACTTGAGGGATTTAGTCAAGTCTGTAGAGAAGAATAAGATTTGATGATTCAACTATTAAAGGTTTTTACGGAACCCTCGGTGGGCGAGTCCGACTCGCACTTGGCCGGGTTTTTTTTTTTTTTTTTTTTTTTTTTTTTTTTTTTTTTTTTTGAGTCGGTACAAAAAATGGAAAAGTTTACACAATCCAACATTGCCCTTTCGTACCAAATTGTATACATCGTTGACAGTCGCCTTGGTTCACCAAGAAGAAGATGATCATCAGCATGAGAGCCGACAACTCGAGCTCCAGCCCCGCCCCGCGCCGCCGGGCTCGCTGGCGCCCCCCGCCGCGCGTGCGCCTGCGCGCGAGGCTCGCGCCAGACGACTCCATCTTTGTCCAGGTGAAGGTGGCGGCGACGCGCACATGAGCGTTGAGCACGTTTACAAAAAAAAAAAACACAAACTTAGCTGAGAACAAACAAACATTAAATAAATCCCTAATTTGTTCACATGGAAGGTACTTATTTCATTACATTACATTGTTCCCCTTTATAAGGTACTTTCAACTGAATCAGGAAAGCAGAGAAAATGATTCACGGCTTGCGAATTGCGCTTGCCCCAGGGGCCCGTTTCTCGAAAGGTACAACAAGGTGTATTACAACAAGTGTGTTTCCATGAAAACCTATACGATTTGACAGTTCGCGCACTTGTAATACAAGACTTGTACCTTTCGAGAAACGGGCCCCGGGACATAGTTTTTACCTAAAGAAAAAAAAAAAAAAAAAAAAATATATATATATATATATATATATATATATATATAAAATATATATAATATATATATATATATATATCACAACTATAGAGGAAATAAATAAACTTTAGCAATATTATGCGCGGAGTAAGTGTGAAACATGAGCGTGCCAAACACACATCGAACGCGTTTTAGCTTTACTTTAGTCCGATGAGTCGTATGAAAAGTATCGGTCTAAGTGCAATGATGTCCGGTAGATGGCACTAGGCAATAAAACTGAGACAAGATAAATGGCGCTGTTAAAATTTTGCTCCAAACTATGGGGTGATTTCACAAAAACAGTGGTTAG